>NW_022900950.1:3888956-3927158 GCF_012274545.1 Fukomys damarensis | reverse complement strand
ATATACATTTATATAATTACATATATATATTTATATATTAGGGATGTATATATATTTACTTTGATTTAAACATCATCAATTCACATATATGTAATTTTATATATCTTAAAATAAAATTAATTAATTTAAAAATAAAAACATCATCTATATAACAATAGCCCAAAGTGAGAAACAGTTTAGGGTTTGTTTGGTTTTTTATTTTTGTTTTTGCTTTTGTTTTTAGCTTTTAGTTTCACTAGTTCAAGTGTGTAGTACATAATAATCACATTACTTTTGTGGAGTTGGTACATGTACACATCTTAGTTCTTTTTCTACCCCCTTCTCCCTCTATCTCTTGATTCCCTTCCTAAATGAGAAGGATCTATCTCCCTACTTCCTATTATATATCCTTTATTTTAGTCTTTATCTAAATTGTAGGGTTTTGATAAAACTACAAGTTACTGAGACCAATGGAAGAAAAAGTTGAAGAGTCTGATTAACAAGCAAGGGGTGAAATGAGAAATATGTTCAAAATGTAAAGATCCAGCTGAGCCACATGAAAGAATTTATCCTAAGACCAATGAGAAGACATGGAGTGATTTTAACTAGTCAAGTGACGTAAATCTATTTATTCTTTATACACTATAGTCTATAGTCTATAGTCTAAGAATAATTATAAGGAGGAAAGCAATGACTGTTCCACTCAGTTGGTTTCTAGAATTAAATAATAAATAAATAGTCTTCAGTTCCTTCCCCCCAAAGCTCACAATCCAGTGACAAAAGTGAGATATTATTGTCATAGATAAAACAAGCACTATAATTATATCTAGATTTTGTTTTTGCAATATGTAGTCAACAACATATTTAAGTACTCATTTTCAGAAGCAAATATAAAATTTAATCATGCTTATACAATGTTTTTGTCCATATCTGTATTCCTTAGTATTTGCTAACCTTTTTTGTCTAATGAGTTAAAAACAAAGGACAGTGTCTGCTCAAGATAATATGATTCACTTTAGGCATATCAAATGCAGGGAAGTTAATATAGGAAGCCCACTGGGAGGAAAAAGCAGAGAGAGGGGCACTAAGTCAGACCCTGCCAACACTGTGTGCGCAGTACTGTTACTCCACTTTGCCGATGCTGTGCACCTGTTTCCACGTCCATCAGAAACAGCAACCCAGACCTGGGTAGGGACTACTGAGAGTTGCTTTTTCTATCCACACAGTGGAGTTCAGAATCGTCCCACTTCTTCTGCTCTTACAGGAACTCCCAGAAAATTCCAGGGACTGCTAACACCTACCAAACTGTTGAATCCCAAACTAAGAAGTTTTCCCAGCTTCTAGCCTTCTGATTTCCTAACAGTATTCCCTACTAATAGATCATAGCACCAAGTCAATCAGCCAGGGTACATTAAAAAATGAAGATTTGAAATCTGAGTCATGCTACAAAGGGCAGATAAAAGCATGGCACCATGATGCCCAGAGCCTACAGATAAATAGCTCAATCTATAATATTCTCATTTTTGTATCATTTCTTCCTAAAGTTTCAGTGATAGGAGTCCTTCTAGACCTGTTTCTTCAAAAGTATTTGTCTTAGAAAGAAATGTATGAAAACCAAGTAGTCTTTTACTAGAAACTAAGATCAAAATGTCTACAAAAGCTCAGGTGCTAAAAGACTGATATCTGTGTTGTTATTTCACTAACTGTCAGTTACTATACTATAACCATTGGGCTAACTACAGTACTTAGAGAATTTACTTGTATAAGGCCAAATAGATTAAAGCTACAGTCTATGAGCTAGAATTTACTATAATATTGATTAAGTTGAAGGCACAGTAACATATGCCAGGTCACTTGGCAAAAGTCTCTCAAATTTAATTACATTTCCATAGAAGTAACTAAGAATCATTGGTCAGTGGTCAATGATTTATCTGAACTATTCCAGGATATGAATGCCTTAATTTTGGTGAACTCACCTCAAAACGACCTAAAGGAATCTAAATTATATCACAGAGTGTAGGATTGATTATTGTCAGTTCTGCATTCCATTTAGCATCAATAATTAAATGATCAGAGAAGACAGTGTCAGACACAAGTTAAGCTGAGTTTTAAGCAGGCACTGAATAGGAGTTATATTCTCATCCTATTTTACCTGGTGCATCCATTCTATCAATCAGGGACTGTCCTAGGTACCATGGGAAAGACAAATTGAATATCTCATATTTGAAATTCCTGGGAAGAGAAATATTTCAGAATTTTTCAGATTTTGGAATATTTGAATAGACTGGCCAAGAATGCCCAGCCCAGAAATTTAAAATCCAAATTTCATCATAATCCAAGAGTTTTTGAACATCAGATTGGAGCTCAAAAAATTTCAGATTCCAGGACAATTCCAGACTTTCGAATTACAGGCATCTGACTTGTAAAACTGATGCACAGATGAAGCAAATCCTACCAGCAAATAATTCATTGTTCAGTAGTGGAGAGACTATTACAAGGCACATTTCAAGTATGGCTTCCGATTGTTGAAGACAATATGAAGTTGTTAGATACTTGCCAACAATAACATTTAGCTTTCTCATTAACCATCATGCCATTTCTTGTCACATAATAGCAGTTAATCCTTTTGAAGTTTTAATATGAAAAGGACAGTCTGTACTTAAAAAAAAAATGATCAGACATTCTGAAAGTCTTATGCAGGCTGCTACACTGCTCTTTCCTTTTATAACAATAACTCAGTGTTAGAAAGTATAAAACTCATCCAAGGTAACCAAACTAGACTTATCCTAAAACTAAATTAGAACATGACAGAAATTCCAAGAGGTAGGCATGTTAGTGAAAAATCCACCCTTCAAGCGAGATGCCTTTTATCCTGAACGTCTCCACTGCAACAGAATCCTTGGAATCATATCTCTGGAGTCGGTATGGATTTCTTAACTATACCTCCTAAGAATTAAATAGGTCCTCAAAGACTAATTCTCCCTAATTGCTAAAAAAATATTCATCGCTAAAAAAACAAGCCTTCTTTGGTATATATAAAATCAAGTCTTCCTCTCCAAACCTAAGTAGGTATTTTTATTCACACAAAGGTATGATATAATGCTTTTTATTATATTATTATTATTCTCTTTTGTATTACTTATATGTTTATTGTTCTTTATTTTTGACTGGTATATGTTTGCAGTACATAAAAATTACATTTCTTGTGTGGAGTTAGTACATGTACATAACATATCTTAATTCTTTTTTCATCTCCTCCTCCCTCTACCTCCCTTCCATCTCTCGGTCCCATTCCCTTTTGCAAAAGACCCGTCTCAGTACCACCATTCATCTCAAAGTTTATACTTTACTTCTACACACACAAATACACACGAAGATTGAGAGTACACCTCGCACCACTTAGGCTCTCTTTTGATTTGCAGAAAGCTAAATGTGACTTACTATTTGGAACGACTGAACATTCGTTCACTCATTCATGCATCCATTTGAAAAACATTGAACGAGACACCCTCATGGCGTCATAGGTCCTGTGCTTGGAGTGACTGGAACTACCTTCGCAGTGTACACGCAATTTCTGCCTTCGGTGGATGCCAGTGTAGCTGAGTGTTGGGAAAATTGGTGGCAATGTGAGTCTCATGAACAGTGCCGAGATGGAAGATGAGCACTGGACTAAAGGAATACTTCAACTTGCATGACCACTGTGAGTCAAGAGTTTTATTCTTCACAGTTCACATAATGCCTCCATTACTTTGTCCATAACTCTTCCAAAGTAAATTTGACTTTTGAGTATATAAATGCACCTGTTTAAGTATAATACAACAAATAACTTTTCATGAGTATTCTTCCTAATAGCAATCGAGAAAGAGAACAACCTGACCTGTCTCACAAAACCTAAAACATCTGCTCTAATTCTCTGGAAAAAATAATGAGAACAGGAAGTGAAAAAAGCTTAGACAGTATAATTGCACCTAAATAAGTTGTTAATACATAATCTCAAAGTAGTCTTGCTCACATACTTCCAAATTGTCTCTCAAGGATTATCTAGCTACAAACTTGGCAGAGAAAGAATGGTGTAAATCAAACACTTTTGCAAACATTTTAAAAGTAAGAGCTTGCAATCAGAAAGCTCAACAACTAAAAGCAGGTCTCACTTTTAAAAAACTCTTAATTCTCAGTTCAATAAAATAATGAATAAATGTGTCAGTTTTTTATTGCAACTTCAAGTTGTAATTTCAAATTTTTTTAGATTTATTTTTAATTAGGACTCTAAGAAATGCATTTTTAAAGCATTTCTTTGTTTTCAAGAGACATTTATACAGCACCAAAGACACAGATGAAATCTCAGTCTGAAAGGCCTGGCTATTTCAAAAGAGACAAAGATTTAGTATACAGAATTCTGGTTGGTTCTCTTAGGTAGAAGAGTGGAACACGAAAAACTAGTGTGTGTCAACAGTTCTCCCAAGCAGGTCAGCCATGTGCTTAACTATGTACACAATCACTGTGTGAAATATTCTCATGTCATATATTCAAAAATCATATTAAATTCTAGGGTCAAGAAGAAAATCTTATCCTCCCCCCAATATCTGCCCATTTAACTTGCTATTAAACATCTTGTTTTGTCCTTACTTTGAATCTGCTTATCAAATTTTTAATATAGAGTAAAATCTCAAAGAAACAGGACTTCCAAGGCTTGGAACATGTATCAAAATGTTAAGTCTCAAATAAGGGGCAAGTATGAGGTACTTGAAAAATAGGGTAAAAAAATACCTTTTGAAGTACAAACAACACAGTCTATTTCAAGATTTGGCTAAGGCTAGCTCAAACATAAACACTACTTATTTTATCACTCTGACAAAAAAAGATACAGCAAATAATCTCTGAAAACAGATTTCTGAATTCAAAAACCAGCTTTGCCACTTATAAGCTGTGTTACCTAGGACAAGTTGCTTAAGCTTTCAGCATTTAAAGTCTTTACTTTTGATATTAAATGTCATAGTTTTATGAAGATTAAAAAACTATTGTACATGTAAAATATACAGAAAAGTATTTGGCACTTAAGTACTCAGTATTAGTTATACTAGTATTACCAGAGTCTTAACCTAAGAAACTCAGATATTGCTATAGAAGGGTAGGTTTGAAATACTATGGCTTCCTGTCATTACCTTGGGAATCTAAAAACTGAGGCTCACGAATTTTAAATGAACTGCTGAAAGTCACAAAGGTCAGCAACACACAAGACTGGAATTAGATTGTTTAATTAGACCACTTATCCAACAGAACACCAAGGTAATTCATGGGTGGAGGGGGGAAGAGAAACAAAAGAATGTGGATTTAATCCAAATTTTACTGGTGATAAGAAAGGAATGATGTAATTTAGCTCTTATGGCTAATTTTTAAAACTACTTAGATTATGATCTTAAGGAAACTGCAAAAACAAAAATAAATATCTCAAATGGTATCAGTTGTTCATGCTCATAGATGTTATGTTAAAGCAACCAAGATCTGAGGTCTGATAGGAGCAGATAGAACACTCTAATATATGAGCCGTGTTGTGTGTGTGTGTGTGTGTGTGTGTGTGTGTGTGTGTGTGTGTGTAATTAGAACATTATATGGAGCCCTGGCACCATGAGGAAGTTATTGCCACTATTGTCCCCAAAAGAACAGGTAAGAAAATCTTGGAGATTAGGAAAATTTTCCCAGAAAGCAGCCTTCTCTTTCTACCTAAATCATTAGACACCCTTCATCTACAGGCATGTAACACACAATTCCACTTAGACTGGGGGCCACATATTCCTACTTGAAGCACTCTGATCAAGTGTCTACAAAGTAAAAATATTCCAGTCACTTCAAATTATTTAGTATCTAAATGACATTAGCCCCCTTTTCTATACCTTAACTTTCCATAATTTAAGTTGGAAATATAGCCAATTTTTGCTTCTATCTTCTTTGCTCTCCCCATGCAGTCATATCATTTGCACAATTATAGATGCAGTTACATGTGTCAGCAGTTTCCTTTATGCAGCCTGTTTGCAAATGTTTAGAAAACTAGTTTTTGTTGAGGGGAAGGTATGTCTTAAGCTGAAACACAGCAAGTAAAAATCCCATCACTTGAGAGCAATTTCTTTTATGTACCTTGCAAATATGCAATATGAATATATAAGAGGATACTAGCTAATTTAAGGTATATGACAAGGCAGTACAGAAAATGAGAATAGAGAGATGTGTGAAATGTGAAGGGACTCCTGAGAAGAATTTCCTTGAGATGTGGGACTTAATGATGTGTAGGTGTATTGTGGGTGTAAGTGTGTGAGTGTGTGTGTGTATGTGTGTGTGTGCTGAATTTCATGACACATACAGAAAAGGGTCAACATAAATTTGAGTAGACAAAGAGAAAGAAATATATACCATATCTTCTTGTAATAAGCACATAGCTAATTGAGGCCAATATAAGACTATTAGAAACCTGACCACATGGCCTAATGTCTATTCACAAGCATTCACCACATGCAAGAAAAAAAATCCAAACAATGTCTCTACACTAAACACATTTCTTGCCACTGCATATATTACCACTCCTTATATCTGTTCAGAAAAGTGTGTAGACAGGCAATTGTATATTCTCAATTAATTTAAAAGCAATGTAAGCAAATCTATGAGAATTAGTTTCTCAAGGCTACACTTAGGTGTGGAAAAAGGGAAAAAATCACTATAAATGTCTGTTAATTCTGTAAGTGTAAATACAAATGTTTTTTTTTAATATTAGGAGTCTAAATGGAAACCTATTGCAAAAAAGTAGAAGAGACTTCAAAATGATATTTTAGTTAAGAGTATTTTAACTTCCTTGTAATGAAAGTTGAAGGTGCCTTCATAAACTACTTAATCTTCACATGTTGCCCTTTCATATGATACCATACTTAAATCATATACAAAATAAGGCATAACCAACCAAAACTGCAGACCGGACAGGCTATGCAGTAGGCACAACAAGGCATCCAAATATCTCCACATCCTGATGCCTAGAACCTATCATGACATACTTTGCAAATGTAATAAAGACAAAACTGAGCAAGGCCTACACTATCAAGGTAGCCTAATTCCCTCATGAAACTCTTTCACGTCAGATAGCCTTTCCAAGCTGTGGTTATAGTGATACATCACTACAGAAGAAAGATCAAAGCGATGTGAAATGGATAATACTCAACCAGCTAATCCAGATGTGAAGGATGAGGTAAGGGAGCCAAGAGCACAGGTCCTTTCGAGAGACTGAAGAGACAAGGCTTCTAGGGAGAAGTCCTTGTTGGACTCCTAAACTACAAAAGATAAGCTGACAGGGACTGAATTTAGCTCAGTGGTGAAGCTGCCTGCCTTGCAAGCACAAGCTCAAGGTTCCGAGTTCAATCCCCGGTGCCAGAAAAAATAAGCTGATAAATTTTCAGCCATGAAGTTTGTGGCAGCAACAATAAAGAACAAATATAGATTATAATTAAGTGAGCCTAAGTTTAAGGAAAATTCTAAAGAAAAAAGGGACAGTTGAAACTATCTTCTGAGTATGAAATAACAAAATATGAAGTAATATCCAAATAAGAAGATTATCCAAAAATGATAGAAAGCACTCCTTGCTAAAATGCATACACAATGCAAAACATCAGAAAAATTAGGCTGTACTTCCAGAGATTTTAAAGTCACAGAGATCAGAAACTAAAACATATTCATACTCCTTAACACAAATTAGACAGTTTTTCTCATTATAACAACATCAGTTTTGTATGACTCCTGTTTCCTCCAGCAAACAGAATAATCACAATGTGGAAAATATTTTCAAAACGCATTGTAAGAAAGAGTTTAAGTCATAGATCTAAATGAGTCCATAGCTTCTGGCCAGACTGATTTCTTCATATTTAGTAGTTATTCACAGGAAATCCTTGAAAAACTGAAGAAAACCAAAAACATATTAGAAGAGCTAGGTACTAAAGCTGAATCCAAAGTTAGTTTAGATTGAAAAAAAATGCAAGAAAATGCATTTGCACATTATGAATGTATGAGGTTAATTTCAATAGTAGACACAGTTCTATTAATGGTAATTAAAATACTTTTGAGAGATAACAAATATAACGTTTATTTATAAGAAATTGGCTTAGGTTCTACAAGAACGGATTGGTTTTTTGCAATATTACCATTCTCAAATGTAAAAGAAATTCTTAAAACATAGGGTATGCAGTTTTCAATAGATACTTAGTTAAATTCCACAAAATACTCCTGTAGGTAAGATGGAGACATGGAACTCAAAAGTAAACTTCTCCCATGGCTATTGTCAATGCCAAGGATTAATGGGTACCTTCCCCTTTGAAAGGAGGTAATTTGAAGGATGTACATAGACAATACTCGTTAAACCTGTCTTAATTACTTCAATGTTTCAATACTACGTAAGATGAGGGCATTGATGGCAAGTTTATAAAATAGTTGGATGAGATAAATCTGGAAGAGACAGTAATTCCAACAGAAGGCAAAATCCAATATATTAATCATAATAAAAACTTCATATAAAGACCTATGTATTCATCATAGGTTAAAAAAATAAAATTATTTTGTTAATAGTACCACTTCTACCATTGCTCTGTTATGCTATCTTATGAAACTTTCCAGAAATCAATATGGAGATACCTCAAAGAGCTGGGACTAGAGGTTCCATTTGATCCAGCCATCCCTCTGCTGGGTATCTTTCAAAAAGAATTAAAAGAATCATATCACAGAGATATATGTGCACCTATGTTTATAGCGGCACAGTTCATAATAGCTAAAACTTGGAAACAGATCATTTACCCATCACTTGGAAACTGGACAAAGAAGATGTGGTTTTTCTATAAAATGGAATATTACTCAGCCATAAAGAATGAGAAATTAGATTCATTCATAGGAAAATGGGTACATATTGAGGATATGCTCCTAAGTGAAATAAATAAGTCACACGTATAAATATCAAATAGTTTATCTGGTGTGAATAAACTATAATAGTACATAAGATCCTAATGACATAATGGACAACATGAAATAGGAAGAAAATGGCTAAAGGTGTAGGAAAAGTGGGAAGGGTAGGGGAAAGCTAATAAGGGGAAAATATGAGAAAATGAAAAAAATGTAAATGAAGTGTTTGTAAAGGGAGAGGGTAGGAGGGCTGAAGGGAGGGCAGAGACAAGGGGAAAAAATGAGAACCAAGACCTGTCATGTAAAGGTACAAGATCCAAATAATGAATGTAACTGTACTGTATACCTAAAATGTACCAATAAACTCAATGAGGAAAAAAAAAGAAAAAGAAACTTCCCAGACTTCTTTTTCAATCTGTCCCTCACCTATAAAATGCAAATTATAGTAATTTATCCTACATCCATTTTTATATTTAAAAAGACAATATCTGTGAAAACTGTAAACCATAAATATACATAATTCTTTATGAGATATATTTTATTGTATATCATCCTCAAAGCATAATGATTATTTGTCATGAAAGTATGTTATTTTATTTTATGCAACCATTCAAAAATGTTTGTGATTGACGTAACTGCACATGCTTATGGGTACAACGTGCAGTTTTGATTCATGCGTGCTGCATTGCTTGTATTTAGATGTGCCCCTGAAGCCTCATGCTTTCTCAGAGGAAGCAGGATCTAGAGCGTGTGGCACTGGAATTGACTCATAGTGCAATGCTAGTTTCAAAGGCACTTGATTTAAGGGTTTGAGTGCTACCCATCCTAAGTATCCAGGAAAGATCAAAGGGGCAGAAAGAAGTTGTTAAGGTCCCTTGTTGCCTTTGCTGTGTTCTTCTGCCATGAATCGCTTCCCCTCTGCCATGTCCACCCTGTCTTGAAGCCGGCCACTTATAGATTGAAACCTCTACAAACCGTGAGCCAAATATACCTTTTTACCTTTGACTATGGGTATTGGGTATTCTGTCTCAGGGATGAGAATAAAGAAACTAAGACAAATACACAAGGTTGACTGACATGCAGTGAATGTTTAAATTTAAAACTATTACAGTAAAAGATACTTTGCCATCAAATGGGATGCCATTTATCCCATCATTCTTGCCATTTTCTGGAAGACTTTCTTTGATTTTTATGAGATATGATCAAAATTACAGTGAATGCAGGCTGACAGGCACCCTGCTACAAATGGACAGATTTATAAAAATGTTACCAGTGTTTCCTCATCCATCTTATTCATCAGATCTGATCCATGTGACTTCTGACTCTACCCAAAGTCAAAATGACCATGAAAGGCAAACATTTTGAATCTTTTCAGAACATCAAGGTAGCTATGACTGTACAACTATAGACACTCATGGAAAAACACTTCCAGAAAAATTAGGATCCCCCAGAGTAAAATACCCAATCAAAAAATGGGACACTGAAATGAAGATCATTCAAAGTAATACAATATCCAATAAATATATGAAGAAATGTTCAATATTGCTGGCCATTAGAGAAATGCAAAGTAAAAAGATGCTGAGATTCTGTCTCATCTTAGAAAGAATGACTAGCTTCAAGAAAATAAATGCAGTCATTATTGGATTCAATAACATTTCTGTTTTCAAATAGAAGCATTTGGCAAATTTTTGCTTCCATTCATGAACCCCACATCAGGTGATGAACACAAACATGGCCATCTTCCTCACTCTACACATGGTCATGGTTTCCATTAGTCAAGATTGTGGTCACAGGTAGACCTGTGCATACTTGCTGTGAAGCTTTACCATATGCCTTTTAACACATATAGTACTGTACGTGATTATTCTATCCTTCATGGCTCCAAAGAAAGTTGAGAGTAACAATGGTGGTAAAAATTAAAGTGCAGAATGATGATGAAGGTGACCAGAACACACAGAGAAAGAATGAAGGCAATAACAAAAAGAAGGGTAAGAATGGAAGAAGACAGTTTTGAAGAAAATACTCATAGAATTGACAAAAGAAACTGTAGAAAAGCATGAAAGTGGTATTCATTTGACTGATCTGGCCCCAGACTGCAAGATGGCAAACTTGACAATCTGAACTATTTTGAAGAACAAAGATGCCATCAAAGGAGCTGATGTCACAAAAGGAGGCAAACAAAGAGAGGGCACAGTGATGGAAGAGATGGAAAAACTTTTTCTAATATGGTTGAATGAGAAACAGCTGGCAGGTGATTGCATTAGTGAAGCTAGAATCTGTGAAAAAGTCAGGAAATTGAGTAACTTGCTGCAAGAAAACCCTTCTGTGTGTGCAACAAGTGATGAATTTAAAGCCAGTAGAGGGTGGTTTAATAAATTACAAAGAGAAGGTTCATCCACAGTGTGATAAGACATGGTGAGCCTTCCAGTTCTGAAAAGGCCTCAGCACAAGCCTACAAGAAAGAATTTGCAGAATTCATGAAGGCAGAATGATACACCACTCAACAAGTGTTGAACTGCAATGAAACAGGGCTCTGCTGGAAGATGTTGAACAGAAACTAAATCATGCAGGAAGAAAAGGCAATGCCTGGGGCACAAGCCCATCAAGGACTCATTGATTGATGCTTTTGCTGTGTGCAAACTCAAGGGCCGGTCTGAAGATTAAGCCACTACTTGTGCACCATTCCCAGGAACAGAATGTGAAAAAGGACAGACTACCTGTCATGTAGAGGGCCAATGTGAAAGCTTGGGTCAAAAGGAAATGTTCATGGAAAGGCTTCATGAGTTGTTTCCACCCACAGTTAAGAAATATCTTTCTGACAACCAGCTGCCTAAAAAGTCATTTTTTCTGATGGACAGTGCCATGGCACATCCTCCAGTCTTTATGGATATTATAGATGCTGAGTATGACTTCATAAAGGTCAACTTCTTACCCCTAACATGACACCTCTTCAACAGCCCATGGACCAGCAAGTAATCTGCAACTTCAAAAAGCTGTACACAAAGGTGCTGTTCACCAGGTGTTTTAATGTCACTGAAGAGATGTCCTTGATTCTAAAAGAGTTCTAAAGGAAACATTTCCATGTCCTCCTCTTCATTAACCTCATCAGCAAAGCCAGGGAAAATGTCATGTATTGAACCCTAAACACAGCCCGGATGGACAGAATGTGCCATCGGATGTGACATTAAGGGTCTGATGAACAGGAAGTGGAGAAGACTGTATCCATGGGCAAGAGCATGGGTCTGGGCATCAGTGGTGCAGACATAGAGGAGTTTGTTGAGGACCATAAAGCACAGATGAGGGTGAATTCCACTGAATTCCAGGATGAGCAGCAGAAAGCACTTGTAGAGGTGCATCCACTGAGGAATAAGACAGGGAAGAGGTTAGCAATGATGTCATAAAATCTACTAGGGAAAAATGAAATGAATGCCAGGATTTTTTTGAGAACCACCACTGTAACATAACTGTAACAAACAGTGTGTTGAATCTGATAAATGATAATGTGGCTTCTCAATTCTGGAGGGTTATGCAGTGCACACAAAAAAAGTGACATTAGGCAGATTTTTCATCAAAATTGACCCTGCAGCTAAGACAAAGATGAGATGAAGGATGTCTCCCTGATTTCATTCTGGAGGGTAGTCTCCCTCCAAGCAATAACTTGCTCCCCATCCACCTTCTTGTTCTCCATGCCTGAAGTCACCTCAAGCAAAGTTAGTGTTCTCACACTTCATATTGTACCACACTGTAATTTGTTTAATATTTTTTAAAAATACATATGGTTCAGAAAGGATTAACTTTATTTACATTGAACCTTGTGGGCAAATTTGATTCCCTTTGTAACCAAACTTAGTTCTCAGTCATGTTTATAGGGGTCAGAAGGGATTAACCTTATTTACACTGAACCTTGTGGGGAAATTTGATTTGATTCCCAATCAATCAGTTCCCAACCAGAATCATGAAATGAATTAAGTTAATGAATCAAGGTACCACTGTAATAAATGCTGGGGAACAAATTGTAGGGAAAAAGGAACCCTTCTACCTTGTTGGTAGAAATGTAAATTAGTACAACTACTATGGAAACCAGTATGGAAATTCCTTTAAAAACTAAAATTAGAAGTTCCATATGACCCAGTTAGTCCCCTTAATGGTATCATTCCCAAAGATTTAAAGACATCATATTACAGTAATACATGCATACCCATTTTTTTAAAGAGTAGGAAAAATGTATTGAGGGAAAGAAGGCTTCTGTCTAAGAGAAACAGAAGGGGCTGGCAGGTGCACAACCTCGCTGACTGCGAGACACCAGATCCAGTAAGGAAGGTAGCTGCTTGTGTGCCCTTGAAACACGCCCACAACCTGCCCCCCCATTCTCAAACCTCCTGATTAGGCCAGTCCTTGGATGCACTCTACAGAGGCATAGGTGCTCATGAAAGGTAGTTTTCTGAGCTCCCACTTTGAACATTTTTAAAGAAAGGGTGGGGGAAACCTGTAATAGAACTGAGTGGAGTTCAACCCTGTGGGTTGAGAAATTCAAGTTAGGCCTTGTGGACTGAGGTCAGTCTGAGTCGTGGGGACCTGCCATTGGCTAGCCGAGATCAGGGGATTCGGTTCTGCATATGGCTGTACATGTGGTATAATATGACAACAGAGACATAGTCTGAAAGAGGCCCTTCAAATTTTTTTTCTTTTCCTCATTCCACCCTAAAATTTCTTTCTTTTTTCTGTCCTCTCTCTCTAACTCAGTCTCTTGCTCTACTGTATTTTCTCCCTCATCTCCCTTTTTATTCCTGCTCTTGCCCTAACTCAGACTTCTTCTTTTATTATTTTTCCTTTTTTTTTCTTTATGTTCTTTTCTTTAGTCATTTTACCTCACTCATGGCTGTGTAGCTTCAAGGGAAGGCAAGCCCCTGTTACTGTTAAGGGGATATATTCTTGTCCTTATGCCTGCACTCTGTCTATCCCCTCTGAAGTTAATAGCTTCATAAAGATAGTATGGTCATTCTACATCGTCTGGTTTCACTTCAAACCTTCTCCAGTTCTTTCACTTATCTACTCCTCTCATCCTAACTCAGTCTAACCCCCCATCCTAAATGGTAAAGATGCTATATTGAAAAGTGTATTCAATGCAAACACATTTTGGGCTGCTTCTTGATATTAATTTAATTCACATGATTTAAAGGTGATAGATTAATGACTACCACAAGTGGTCAATTTACAAGCTGTGCTTGATCCTATTGGGCTGCTGAATGTATCAATTGGGATAAAGGATTGTGATTCACTTAATTAGTTGTTTTCTCCAATATTATGAAAATTGAGGATGTCTATGAGTCATTGGAGACTCAAAAGCTAAAACACAACTGTATCAGGAAGATTTAAGTAATATCCAGAAATTAAATCAAGGACAACCCAACAACAAAAATAAAAATGAGAAAACACTTAAGCAATACACAAAGACAGATTTCCAGTTCACCAATGGCAAACAGTAGGAAAATGAGGATGAAAAGTCTGATAGTGAATCAGCAGGACACCCTGGAACCATAGCACAGGAGGTAACAAAACAGATCAATCAGGCTCTAGAAAAATTCAAATCAGAAATAATTTCCCAGTTAACCATAGAGATGATGAGCAAAATGGAAGTCATGATTCGAGACTCCAGAACAGAAACTGAAAAAAAAAAAAAATAGATGAGCTCAAGACCATGATAGAAGCCATGAAGACTCAGCATAAGAAAGAAATGGAAACAATGAATGCCCAACAGAGGAAAGAAATGGAATCCATAAAACAGATGATTCAAACAGATATCCAGGAGATTAAAGACTCTATTGAAAGTGCACACAACAGAATAAAAGATTACAAAGATAGAATTTCAGATACAGAAGATAGGATAGCAGTTAGTGACTGTGAAAAAAGATGTCTCTCAAAAACAGTAAGGGATCATGAGAAATCAATCCAACAACTTCGAGATGATGCAAAGAAAAATAACGTAAGACTGATAGGAATTAATGAAATAGCAGGGGAAAACAAAAATAACTTTAAAAAGCTCTTCACAGAATTAATGTCAGAAAACTTCCCAAACAGAAGGGAAGAATTAGACATACAGATAAGTGAGGCATACAGAACTCCATATAACCGAGATAAAAAAAAATCTACACCTAGACATATAATAATCAAGATCCCAGAAATCCAACAGAAAAACAAAATACTACAAGCAGTAAGAGAAAAGAAACAAATCATATGCAAAGGAAAGCCCATTAGAATCACAGCAGATTTGTCAACACAAACCCTTAGGTCAAGGACAGCCTGGAGTGAGGTATTACAAGTCCTAAAAGAAAATAACCTCCAACCTAGACTGATGTATCCTGCAAAACTCTCTTTCAAAATAGGGAAATAAGATACTTCCACGACACGGCAAAGAACACCTGAGAAATTTCATGACACCAAACCAGCACTACAAGGAATTCTAAACAATATCCAGAAAAGGACAATGAAGGTCACAACACCATGAGGCCCAACAGACCAAATCAAATAGGCAAGCCAAGAAACTAAAAGGAGAGTGGAGAAAAAGTAAAAAGAGTCAACAAAGGGACAATCACATGACAGTAATAAGTCAGAACATATCAGTTATAACCATCAATGTTAATGGCCTCAATTCACCAATCAAGAGAAATAGACTGGCAGAATGGATTAAGAAGCAAAATCCAACAATATGTCGTATACAAGAAACACACCTAGTGCAAAAGGAAGCCCATAGAATGAAAGTGAAAGGATGCAAAACAATTCTCCATGTGTCAGGAGCCCAGAAAAAAGCAGGGGTAGCAATCTTATTCTCAGAAAAAGTAAATTTCAAAACAAAACTCATTAAGAGAGACAAAGAAGGACACTACATCCTTGTAGAGGGAACAATTCAAGAGGAAGAGTTGACAATCATAAACATATATGCACTGGCTATAAATGCCCCCAAACTATATAAAATGAATATTAAGTAACATGAAAAACCAAATAAGCACAAATACAATTTTAGTGAGGCATTTAAATACCCCATTATCACAAATTGACAGATCATCTAGGCAGAAAATCAACAATGGAATAATAGAACTGAACCAAGCTTTGGAACACATAGACTTAATAGATGTTTACAGAGTATTCCACCCCACAAAATCAGAATATAGATACTTTTCAGCTGCACATGGATCATTCCCCAAGATAGACCACATATTGGCTCACAGAATAAATGCAAAAGAATTGAAGTCATCCCCTGTATATTATCAGATCATAGTGCAATCAAGCTGGAGATGTACAGCACAAGAAACTGCAGGAACTTCATAAGCACATAGAAACTGAACAACACTCTGCTAAACAATCAATGGACTATAGAGGAAATTAAAGAAGAAATTAGACTTTTTACAAATAAATGAAAATGCCAATACAACATACAGGAATCTATGGGACACAATGAAAGCAGTTCTACAGCGAAAATTCATAACATTGAATGCCCACTCTAGGAAAACTGAGCAGGCTCAAATAAACAACCTAATGATGAAATTTAGACTCCTAGAAAAACAAGAACAAGAAAAACCCAAAGCTCGAACAGGAGAGGAAATTGTAAAGATCCAAGCAGAAATCAATACAATGGAAACTAAGAAAATGATACAAAAAAATAAATGAAACAAAGAGCTGGTTTTTTGAAAGAATAAATAAAATCGACAAACCCTTAGCTAATCTTATCAAAAAAAAGGAAAGAAAAGGCTCAGATCCATGCAATCAGGAATGAAAAAGGCGAAATTACAACAGATCCAAAAGAAATCCAGAATATCATTAATACCTACTTTGAGAACCTGTACTCCAATAAAATGAAAAACAAGAAGAAATGGACAGAATTTTAGATACTTATGAGTTACCAAAGTTGAACAAACAAGATAAAAACATTTTAAACACCCCAATTACAGTCAGTGAAATTGAAAATGTAATTAAAAATTTGCCAACAAAGAAAAGCCCAGGCCCTGATGGATTCACTGCTGAATTTTACAAGACATTTAGAGAAGAACTACTGCCATTACTCTTCAAACTTTTCAATGAAATTGAAAGGGAAGATATACTTCCAAATTCATTCCTGGAAGCAAGTATCACTTTGATATCCAAACCAGGGAAAGATGCAACTAAAAAAGAGAACTACAGACTAATCTCCTTAATGAATATAGATGCAAAAACCCTTAATAAGATACTAGCAAATAGAATGCAGAGGATTATCAAGAAGATCATACATCCTGACCAAGTCAGATTTATTCCAGAGATACAAGGGTGGTTCACCATACAAAAGTCAATAAATGTAATACATTATATTAACAAAGTCAAGGACAAAAACCATATGATCCTCTCAATATATGCAGAATAAGCATTTGATAAAATTCAACACCCATTCATGATAAAAACCCTGCAAAAAATTGGAATAGATGGTCTATACCTCAACTTAATAAAGCCTATCTATGAAAAACCAACAGCTAACATCATATTAAATGGCCAAAAACTGAAAACCTTCACGTTAAAATCAGGAACAAAACAAGGATGCCCACTATCACCACTCCTTTTTGATATGGTTGTGGAAACATTAGCCACAGCAATTAGACAAGAGAAAGAAATTAAAGCAATAAAGACAGGAAAAGAAGAAAAACTGTCATTATTTGCTGATATGATACTCTACGTTGAAGACCCAAAAGACCTAGACTTAATTGACAGATTCACTAGAGTATCTGGTTACAAGTGAACACCCAAAAATCAATAGCCTTCTTATACACAAATAACAGACTCACTGAGAGAGAAATAAGGGAAAAAATTCCTTTTACAAGAGCATCCAAAAAAATGAAATATCTAGGAATCAATCTAACAAAAGAAGCAAAAGATCTCTACACTGAAAATTATAGCACTCTGAAAAAAGAAGTTGAAGAGGATATAAAAAGATGGAAAAATATCCCCTACTCCTGGGTAGGAAGAATCAACATAGTTTAAATGGCCATACTACCAAAACTGCTATATATATTCAATGGAATGCCAATTGAAATTCCAACACTATATTTCACAGAACTAGAAAAAAAGTATCCAAAAATTCATTTGGAACCACAAGAGACCTAGAAAACAACAGCCATCCTAGGCAACAGACACAAGGCAGCCGGTATAACAATTCCCAATTTGAAACTATATCACAAATCCACTGTGATAAAAACAGCATGGTACTGGCAAAGAAACAGACCTGAAGATCAGTGGAACAGACTAGAAGACACAAAAACAACTCCAGATGTACTCAGCTACCTCATCTTTGACAAAGGAGCTGACCATCCACAGTGGAGGAAAGATAGCCTCTTTAATAAAGGGTGTTAGAAAAACTGGATTTCACCCTGCCAAAGATTAAAACTAGACTCTTTTCTTTCACCATGCACTAAATTAAAATCCAAATGGATTAAAGATCTAAATATTAAAACAGAAACATTAAACTTGCTGGAAGGTAAGTTAGGCAGAACTCTTGAAGACATTGGCATTGGAAAAGACTTTATGAACAAATCCTCAGTAGCACGGGAACTAGCAGATAGAATCAACAACTGAGATCTCATCTTATTAAAAAGCTTCTGTACTTCAAAAGAAACCATTAGCAGAACTAAGAGACAACCTACAATATGGGAAAAAGTTTTTACCAACTGTTCCTCAGACAAAGGACTATTATTAAGAATATATAAAGAACTCAAAACAATCAGCCCCCACAAATATAAAAGCCCAATTCAAAAACTGCCATCCGAAATGAACAGACATTTATCAGACAAAGAAGTAAAAGCAGCAAGTAAATATATGAAAAAATGTTCCATATCACTGCTCATTCAAGAGATGCAGATCAAAACAACACTGAGATTCTACCTCACTGCACAAAGAATGGCTGCTATCAAGAAATCACACAATAACAAATGTTGGAGGGGTTGCGGGGAGTAAGGAAATGTTCTCAATTGTTCGTAGGAGGGCAGACTGGTGCAACCACTATGGAAATCAATATGGAGATACCTCAAGAGCTTGGACTGGAGGTTCCATTTGACCCAGCCATCCCTCTGCTGGGTATCTTTCCAAAAGAATTAAAAGAATCATATCACAGAGAAGTATGCGCACCCATGCTTAGAGCAGTACAGTTTGTAATAGCTAAAACTTGGAAATATCCCATTTGCCCATCCGTTGGAAACTGGATAAAGAAGATGTGGTTTTTCTATAAAATGGAATATTACTCGGCCACAAAGAATGAGAAAATAGATTCATTCATAGAAAAATGGATACATATTGAAGATATACTCCTAAGTGAAATGAAGAAGGCACACATGTGTAAACACAAAATATTTTCTCTGGTGTGAATAATCTGAAATAATACAGAAGATCCTAATAAGATTATTGACATTTAGAAATGGGAAGAAAGAAGCTAAAGGTGTAGGGAAAGTGGGATGGGTAGGGGATGGGTAAAAAGGGAAAAGAAAAAATGTGAGATAATGAAAAGATGGAAATAAAGTGTTTTGTAGATGGGGAGGGGAGGAGGGGGTGAAGGGAGGGCAGGGACAAGGGGGAAAAATTAGAACCAAGACTTGTCATGTCGAGGTACAAGATCCAAATAATGAATGTAACTGTACTATATCCCTAAAATGTACCAATAAACTCAATTAAAGCTGAAAAAAATAAGAGAAACAGAAGGGGAACCAGAAAATGGGTTGTCCACTCATTCCACTTCTCCAGGATGTTTTGTACAGCAAAGCCATGTGGTGAGGTGGGTACAAATTGGGACAAAACTATAAAACTCAATGGAAAATTACAAGATGGGCATGAGGTGGGGCAAAACCATGACCAACCAATAAGATTACAAGTAGAGTCACCCAGGTAATATTGATTAAATGAGGATCAAATGGGGCAGCAAGTCATGTAGCAGGCATACAAGGATTTTCAGTAAGGGTAGGGGTCAGGGATATTTCCTGGAAAGGCTGGGCTAAGACCTTGGGCCCCACCCAGGTGATTCATACCTATTTAGAATATCATTCACTACTCTTTATCCTAGGGGAAGCACAAGGGTATAGTAATTTCTCTCCTTTTAAAATTCTAGCCATGGTGAATGTGTCTTCATTGTCCTCTGTGTTGGCTCTTTGCTTTGTTGGCTCCTTGAGGGGGTCCCTATCTAACTGCCTCCAAGATATCTAATTAACTTACCTATCTGCAATATTCCCCCCTCTTAAGAAGTACCCCTAACTGTTGTGAGGGGGAAAAGAGCTAAGACAGCTCTGGCTACTTCCAGCTGAAGAGGGTCAGAGTTGTAATCAGCAGTTAGTTACTCTACAGAGGGTCTATCTAAAGGCCTTCAATAGGCACCAGGCAGTGTCATCTTGGTAGTTGCATAGCTTTTAAGTCTGGAGGAAACAAAGCCAAAGAAACAGTTAAGAATGCATGGGCCAAATTATAAGGTGAGCAGGATTGCTATGAATGTAGCCCACAAAGAGGATAAGGAGAAGATACAGTGGACTTCAGAATCCAACATAGAAGTCATATAGTTTAGCAGTTATGAACTGTCTACAAGGTTGATCTGGTAGATCCCAGTAGAAGAAGTCTAGAACATTTCTTTTGTTTCCATTTGTATGACTGCTTGGAGTTTGACAGTCTGTAGGAAAGAATAAACAAAACTTAAGAAATTAGGATATGCATAATCTAAGCCTGAGCACACTAGAATGAAAGGGTAGGCTGGAGAGAAAGTCACACTTAGAAATTGAAATAGTGATTAAACCTGCTGTACTTAGATTCTTTCATTTACAGAGATTATCTATAATTCTGATACTTTGTCATCAGTCTCTCTAGCTTCAGCTGTAGGATAGGAGACAATTTGAAAGGCAAATTTCACTAAGAAATATAAAACTCTAGGACCTGGGGTTTAGCTCAGTGGTTCTGGTGCACCTGCCTTACAAGCACAAGGACCCAAGTTTGATCCCTGGTAACAGCAACAAAAATCACATATATATATGAACTCTAATAGATTTTAAAATAATTTTTCCCTAATGGTCCATAACCATGGTCAGCTACTGGTAAAGCTGGAAACAGAAAGAAGCTGTATGTGTTGTAACAAATTGGAAAGACACACACACACACACACACACACACACACACATGACAATTTTTTATAAACCAGAGTGCACTCAGATGTATCTGGACAAGTTGAATTATAATAACTTTTATAATTTCTAGGTTTATAATTATAAAAGACTAGTTAGGACTTTGTAGATCAATTAACAGAATCTCCTGTAATAAGAAACAAAAGGAATAAAAGTCTTCTCTATACCTATGAAATCAAAAACAGTTTTCAAATGGGCCCTAAGCTGACAGTTTATCTGACTAGGATACCCAACTACACAGGCTTCAAGAATTTCAGAATTAAGCCTAGATCAGTTTTCTTTATGGCCCAGAATTAAGTGAAGATCAGCTTTACTCTGGAAGGGTTGTAGGAACGGGAAACTCACCATTCTGGAAGCTTTGTCTTGAAATCCAGCAGCCACAGATTAGGGAAGTGCCTTGAATTAAATACTATTGGAACTGTTATTTTTCAGGGGCAGGCAGTGGAGAAGGGATAAAAAGAGTGCCTTCAAGTATGGCACAAGAACTAAATCTTAACCATCTCAGGTGTAGAAAGACATTTAAGATCAGGAGCTTTTTTACAGTGGATCTGCAATCCTTAGCAAAACATATCTCTAAAGACTAAAGCTATGATTGACTCCAATTGTATTGCCAAGCATAAAATATAACCAATAATCAAAGAGCCTGAATGGCTGCTTTTGGCCTCTTGACAGGAATGAAAATATTCAAACTATATTGTTCAGAGCTTTTCTTTTTAAATAAATTATTTTGAATCTATGATATCTAATTTATTACTTTAATATCCTACAGGCTGTTGAGCAGCTCTCTGATCTTGTGGAAACATTCCCAAAGCCATGCTATCCAAGCAACAGCAAAAACCAGCATGAACCCTAACCTTTACAAAGTTTACATATGGAGTATATAGGAATTAGCCAAATAATTAATTGTAATCAGTGCTAAGAAGTACATCATGGTATAAAAACAAATGTAGCTATTAGGGTAGAGTGTTAACTTGACTGGCTCTGGGATCCAATCAGGTGACTGGTGAAGCACACTTCTGGGTGTGTCTAGGTGGATCACGAATGAATGCCCTTGGAGTCTATGTCTGATCCTCATGCCTTCCTGTCCAGTGCTGTTTCCATGCTCTGCTTCCTGCCTGCTATGAATTATTACTCTTTTGCTCCACCACACCTTTCCACCATGATGTTCCTGTTTTGAAGCTAACTGACAACGTACTGAATCCCCTGCAACTGCATTAGATTAAATTTCTCCTCACTTAAATTGTGGATGCCAGGTACTGTGTGCCAGCAATAGGAAAGTTGACTAATATATACATCACGGGGGATCTTTTGTTTGCCTGGAATAAGTCATCATCTCCAAGGAAAGGGTTTAACGCTTATTTTACTTTTATTAAAATACATGTCAAGTGACTGCTTATCTTTAACTCGCTTAAACTTTGATATATACACAACATCCACTGGACTCAATTTAGTTTCTGAATTTCTTTGCTAAAATATCCCCTAACTAGTTGTGAAGATTGGTATTCCAGTGTATTATAGTTTATTTACCATTAAAATTCTTACACACGTCAAATATAAAGTTCACTTACGTTTTCAATGGAAAAACACCCATTCTACCACATAATTAGAACACGAATCTAAGAAACTTTTTATCTTGAAGCAATTTACTATACTATCATTCTGACACATTTTTTCATCAGTTATCACTGATTGTTCCCAACAATGCTAGAAAGATTAAAAAGAAAACAGAAAGATGGTAGAATCCTCTAAAATGATGATGCAACAATAAAATAAATCATCACTGTTAAATCATTCTTCAGTTTTCATACTGATTTGATCGAAGTATTGCACCATTAACTTTTAAAATATGAAATTGTAGACACAATCTTTTTGGATTACTTTTAGCTTTCATTGAACACAGTGGAGTATGCAGATTTTTTTCCCCCACACTGGCAAAGAGAAAAAAATTGACAGAGGAGGATGACTGACAATTATTCGGTGAGTCATAAGATGAATGCAAAGTGACAGTGACATTCTAAACTAGAATAATGATGGTGAAATTTGAGATGTAAGTGAAATCTCTGACTATGTCTTAAGATGACAGTACCCCCTATGAATTTGTTCAAATTCAAAACCAGCGAGTGAGTGATATTTTTAAGAAAATAAATATAGCACTTACCTACTTATTCACCTAATGAAAAAGACTTTATTATGTAATACTTTAAGATAGGAACTTGGACCATTCTGTTGTGCTAAAAGGTACATGCAAACATAGCCTTTCATCTTATTGTGAACCCATGACTCATAAGTGGAAAATGTGAAGGCACATGTGTAACAGGAAGAGAATGTGATATACCTTTTAAATGGAAGGATCATTGTAATGTGCTCATAAAATTAAAAATAAAAATGTTCTATAATTACCAAACTAACATGGGCATCTTCCACAAAATTATAAAATGTCAAAAAATTTTAAAAGGTTTATCAAGTACTGCAGTTTGGTGATATAAGTGCAAGAAGCATCAGTTCTGATGATAAACTGGGATCTGAGATGTATCTGAAACCTGAGATCAGTATTTGCAAGATGGATGTGTTCCAGATTCAAGGAGATAATTGAAAAGCATTAGTTTCTTTCAAAGGCAGTATCAATTCTGGTTTCTGTACTCTCAAGAGCCAGATAATACAAAATAAAAATTTGGGTTTTCTATGTTTAAGTAGTAACTAAAAATTTAAATAAACCCTTCCCAATATTCTATTCTTCTTACTTCCATGTTTTTTTAAATCTTATTGAGTTTATTGGCACTTTTTAAGTATACAGTACAGTTACATTCATTCTTGGGTTTGTGGACCCTTACATGATAGATCTTGGTTCTCATTTGTCCCCATTCCCCTCCCTTCCCTATTTACAAACAGTCTGTTTCCATTTTTTCCTTTTGTCATATTTTTTCTTGTCCCTTATTTTCTTTCCCCTATTCTTCCCACTTCCATATTTTTACATTAACTGAAAATGTAAAAAAATAATGAATTCATTGGCTTCAGATGATAAAATGGTGGGAATACAAATCATCTGAAGAAACAGAGAAAACTTGTGGCCCTAGGAATAGGCTATATGAGAGCATCACGAAAGCATCTTTCCTTCAAAACCTGACTCCCAAGGTTGTGTGGTTCACATTTCCTTTTGCATTGTTTTTGTAACTCTCACAGTAAGACACCTGCTTCAACTTTCTACTTTTATTCTTGTCAGTCATTTCTGTTCCTGATTTCAGAGTAGGAATTTTATTGGAAATCCAATTCAAAGAATCAAAGCAGAACTCCAAATTTAAATTGAAAATTTTCAGTATGAAGGGTAGAAAGCAGAAACTGCCCCCACCAAACTGCAAAGTTTAAATATGTATTCATTTCCTAGAGCCCCCATAAAACATCCCACAAACTGGGTGGCCTAAAACAAAAGAAATTCATTCTTTCACAGATCTGGAGATGAGCTGTCCATAATCAAGTGTCATACAAGTTGAATCCTTTTGGGGGGCCTCTGACAGAGAATCAATTCCAAGCCTTCTTCCTAGCTTCAGGTGGTTTCCATCAACTCCTGACCTTTCTTGTCTCACAGAGGTAGGTCCATGATCTTCCCTTCTGTTTTCCTATGCTGTCCTCCTGTCCTATGCCACGTTCATGTGTCTGTCTCTCTGTACCCATGTTTCTCTTGTCTTATAAAGACACAAATCATACTGCATATAGGATCCAACCTAACCCAGTATTGCCTTGTATTCATTTGATTACAACTACAAAGGTCCTTTTTCCTTGTGGGGTGAGGTGGAATCTCAGTGTCGTTTTCATCTGCATCTCTCAAAGGACCAGTGATGTGGAATATTTTTTCATACATTTACTTGCTGCTTTTACTTCTTTGTCTGATAAATGTCTGCTCATTTCAGATGCCCATTTTTTAATCAGGTCTTTATATTGGGGGGGCTGGTTGTTTTGAGTTCTTTATATATTCTATCTAGATAATAATCATTTGTCTGAGGAGCAACTGGTAAAAAATTTTCCCACATTGTAGGTTGTCTCTTAGTTCTGCTGATGGTTTCTTTTGCAGTGCATAAGCTTTCTAATAAGATGAGATCCCAGTTGTTGATTCTTTTTGCTAGTTTCTGTGCTACTGAGGATTTGTTCATAAGTCTTTTCCTATGCCAATGTCTTCCAGAGTTCTGCCTAACAACTTCTTCCAGCAAGTTTAGTGTTTCTGTTTTAATATTTAGATCTTTAATCCACTTGCATTTTAGTTTAGTGCATGGTGAAAGATAAGGCTCTAGTTTTAATCTTTGGCAGGTTGAGATCCAGTTTTTACAACACCATTTATTAAAGAGATTATCTTTCCTCCAGTGGGTTTGGTCAGCTCCTTTGTCAAAGATGAGGTAGCTGAGTACATCTGGAGTTGTTTTTGTGTCTTGCAATCCATTCCACTAATCCTCAGGTCTGTTTCTTTGCCAGTACCATGCTGTTTTTATCACAGTGGATTTGAAGTATAGTTTCAAATTGGGAATTGTTATAACCGCTGCCGTGTGCCTGTTGCCTAGGATGGCTTTTGCTATTCTAGGTCTCTTATGGTTTCAAATGAATTTTTGTTTTCTTTACTCTAGTTCTGTGAAATACAGTGTTGGAATTTCAATTGGCATTGCGTTGAATCTGTATAGCAGTTTTGGTAGTATGGCCATTTTCACTATGTTGATTCTTCCTACCCAGGAGCAGGGGATATCACTCCATTTTCTTATATTTTCTTCAATCTCTTTTTTCAGAGTATTGTAGTTTTCAGTGCAGAGGTCTTTTGCTTCTTTTGTTAGATTGATTCCTACATACTTCATTTTTTTGGATGCTATTGTGAAAGGAATTGTTTCCCTAATTTCTCTCTCAGTGAGTCTGTTATTTGTGTACAAGAAGGCTATTGATTTTTGCTTGTTGACCTTGTATCTTGCTACTCTGCCAAAAGTGTCAATTAAGTCTAGAAGTCTTTTGGTGTATTTTGGGGGGTGTTCAGTGTACAGTATCATATCATCAGCAGATACTGACAGTTTAACTTCTTCCTTTTCTATCTTTATTGCTTTAATTTCTTTCTCTTGTCTAATTGCTATGGCTAATGTTTGCAGAACTATATTGAAGAGGAGTGGTGATAGTGGGCATCCTTGTCTTGTTCCTGATTTTAACATGAAGGTTTTCAGTTTGGGGCCACTTAATATGATGTTGGTTGTTGGGTTTTCATACCTAAAATGTACCAATAAACTCAATTTTTAAAATCCTATTTCCAAGTAAGATCATATTCACAGATTCCAGGTGAACATTAATATTAGGGAGATACTAATCAGCACAGTAAGATAACTTTGATGAGAAGTAATCCATTAATTCAGGAGATATTTGGACCATTTCACCCATATGTAAATGATGTAAGAATAAAATGTAAGAATGCAAAGGAAGTGTTTGATACTTTACGAGGAGGAGTCTAATATTTGACTAAAGTTGTTTAGAAATTAAATATCAATACAGTAAATAATATATGTGGAAGATTTTTAAGATGACTAAAGTTTAAATATCTTATGAGTAATTTAAAACAAGCCAAAATCAAAATTTGAAGTGGTTTTCTTCTTGCTATCTTTGTTTCACTTTGGGAAAGTTTTAATGGATTTTTATTAAAAGCTACCTTTGGTTTTAGCACTCAGTTTAAATCTTAACAGGATTACAAAATCTCTAGTTTCTATTTCTTCCTGAATATCAAGAACATCACTCTAGATTATCCTTTGCTTCTCTTTTCTTCTGTGGGGCTTTAAACTTCGCACTGGTAGGCAATATCCAAAAGGGTCTATTTTCCATCAAGTTCAAGATATTTAAAAAAGCAGCAGTTCATTTTATGCTCCACATTCCTGTAACCCAGAATATTATTACATCCCCAATTTACTTTCCTATCTAAATATGGATTTCTTCATTCACACTCACATTCTGTTAACAGTGGTGGGATCTTAGGAAGAAAAGGTCTAAAGGGGAAGGAGAACTGGGCAGCTAAAGGGATGCACTTGAAGCCATACTCTTAAGTGAAGTAAATAGGATGCACATGTAAGTATCAAGTAGTTTCACTGGTGTGAAAAACTAAAAAGTGTAAATAAGGAACAAAATGTATAATAGATAATGTGAAATAGGAAGAAGGGGTCTAAAAGGGAAGTGGGAGGAGTAAGGAAAAGGAAAAAAGGGAAAGGAATAAACATGACAAAAGGAAAAAATGGAAACAAAGTCTTTGTAGATAGGGAGGGGTGGAGGGGTTGCAGAGAGGGCAGAGGAAAACAAAAACAGTAGTGGGACCAATGCAGAGACTGCAAACACCAAAAGCCAAACTTCCTTAAATTGTTTCAAATTATTATTAAAATTCTTTATGTTGATGTCATTATCAGAAATATACTAATAAGGAATAGTTTCTCATTTTTTCCTAGCATGTTTTCATTTCTAATTGATGCTGTATGTAATGAACAAAAAGATCAGAAATGTCCTTCTCCTAGTGAAGTACAAATTTATTTGTTTGGGCTCATATATTCGATGGCCAGGCGGGAGTGATAACAGTCAGTGGTGAGTGACATTATGTTCCACGGAGCTACCTAGGTGGCATCTCACAGTCTTTTGTGATGTTTCACATGGTTTCTGCTAAATTCCACTTCAGAATTTTTTCCTGCCTGGATGCATTAAGGGCGGAAGGCTTTTCATTTACAAAACCCTTGGTGATCACCCTATGCAGTCCACTGGAAAGTAGAAAAGCTTGCTAGACTGAACCACTTCCTGTAATCTGATTTTCAAGGGAAGCTTTTTTGGTTCAGAGACACACACTGACTGACATCTCCATTATATTAGGTTCTTATGCCAATGAAAAGACTGGAAGTGGTACTGAGCAACAGAACATGATCACCTTTCTCTCTCTGCATCTTGTAGCCAGAGGAAGCCAAAAGCAACTCGACTTAAATAGAAAAGGTAATTTAAGTCAAATCCAGATAGGCAAGTAGGTTACCAGTCTTCTTCAAGAAAACATCCATCAAACAGCCAGTTAGCCCTTCCCTCTTTCTATTACAACTACCACTAAATTCTTCCTAGAAAACATTAAGCTGCCACTTGGGAGCTAATCTATTTGTTTCAACCAGTTAATTTAAAAAGTAATCATATCAACAACTTAGAAAATACAAAAAGAATTTCTTGTAATTTTGGTGAATACACTTCCAATTAAAGAAAAGATGCTGGAGGAAAAAAAGAATTTCAGTGCTCCCCAAATAAAAATGGTGTTTCATACTTTGATCATTACAGTCTCCACAGTGGAATGAGCCTTTCCTACCAATAACTGTGGCTTCTGAAATACAGTGAGAAAATTCTTTTGTAGTTTTGTTAATTAAATAGTTTTCTATGCTATTCTAAGTGCACACATCCCTACACACACAACACACATAGTGATCCTTCAATCACTTGAGATAACGTACGTATTTGAAGGAAAAAGGACTTATTCTTTCAAGATTCCCATGGTTGGCTTTCAAATTTCTTATATTCTTGATGAATAAGGTACCATTTGGAAAAATCTTAAATTTTTAGCTACAGGTAAAAATGACATTATATCAAAATAATGACAACAATAATACCTTTTATCGGTTATGCACTAAGTATCAAATACTTCAAAAGTGTTCACTCATTTAATTCTTTAATCCCCAGAATAACCCCCTGAATTGAGTGTTACTTTTATCCCAATAATATACTTAGAATTATCTTTAATAAAATAATACATTTTTCATTTACTCAAATGTAATTGGTAGATACCATCATTGTCACATTAGTCTCTTCATAACCATTAGACATCTTAAACTGAAAAACCATTTATCATCTGTTTGATGTTTGGTAATCAATATGATGCAAACTTCATATATAAGAAGTATATACACTTCATATATAAGTATGATCCCTGGTTTCATTGAAGGAGGGGATCATTATGAAGTCTATCCCTTTCTAAGTTTTTGAAATGTTGTGATAAGAATCATCTTCCATGGACCTTGTCTTACTCCCCTTCTCCAACACTGCCAGTCCACTATAACCAAAAAGACCACTGTTTCCCAACAGCCGTATTGTTCAATGAAATATCCACAAGCTTCACTTCTTACATTAATTATGGTGAGTTGCCAAGGCTTGCAAAGAGACTGTAAATTATTTTATATGGCTAATTGTCCAAGACCTTCACAGAAAAATAAGAAAGATTCCCCAAATAATCATTCACTAAAAGAGAGAGTTTGGACAGGGTAGATTTGAGTAATATTTTATACTTTGAGTCTTCAAGATTTGGTGATAATTAGAAATAGAGGTTGAAGGATAAGAGAGAGACTATAATGGGACAAAGATTTATAGCTAGGCCTTGGCATAGAAAAAAAGTAGAAGAGAGTAGGCAACAGAAACTGCCCTTTGTAGAAAAGGGCAACAGAGAGAACATGAGAATATGATAGAATGGTTTATATGTAATTTTTATTAGATTATTATGCATGAAATTTAAGCAGGTGATGAAGTCAGTGTCAGTTATAACTTCTGAACCACCACATGGGATCTCTCTCACACATCGTTTAAACCTAGAGGCTTTATATTTTGCAGCAGAACCAGCTTTAGAGCACTTTGGCCCCGAGGAACCCAGTGGCCTTTAACATATATCCAGTGGAAACATTCAAGGGCATGAACCTTTGTCCGTGAATTCAATAGGCAACAGGAGCCCATAGATAATTGTTTTCTTTTTGATCCCCTGGGCAGACGGTTGCCACACTCAGCACATAAGTTCCTCAAAAATCTCATCGGTGGGAACAATAATGCCCTTCACTATGCCCAGGTCTATGACACATTCTTACACTACCCACTTCCTCCGTCTCAACCCTCTGCCCCCCCCACTCCTTGCTCCCTGGGTTCATTTCTTCAAGCAGCTAGCTACAGGTTAGGCTAGGCAGTGGCTCACATGGCATATAAATCTAAATAATAAGAAAATAGTACAATTGTTTTACTACAAACCCAACAGAATGCTTTGATTAATTCACATCATAAAGGTTGAGATAGAATTTATTTTAGTAACTTTAGTACCTTTAATATGAAAATAACTTTGAAAAATTAATAATACAGCATTATAAGACAGTAAATTCTTGTCTTTTATGTTTTACTACAGACATTGGTAATTTTAAAGTGGCTGAACATTCTCACATTTTCAATATTGACAGGCTAAAAATGTGGCAGGAGTAAATACGTAATTTAACTGAGCTCCTAATTATGTGATGTTGTGCTTTCTACTTAGTTCCTCTCAGATCAGAGTGCAAAAAAATGGAAAGTTTTTAGTTTTAAACATTGTGTGATTCTGTATTCATTATATCGAATCCAGAATGATTTCTGAAGATGTAAATATATCTTTTCGCTCTCTTAAAGGAACAATGAGAAATATGAAGACTGATGAAGAAATGAGAAGTTTTATAGAACAGTTACACCTGCTTTATCTGTGAATGAGGGTACGTGACAAATAATTCAGACTGTAAATGTACCAAAAGACCCTAAAATTATCACATTAAGCAAATTTGAACTAAAAATACTATTCTTAATATATTGGAATAATTGTTATTTTTATAGTGTTTGACATTATAGTAGAAAAATACCACAGACTACTACAGACACTATAATAGAAAAATAAAAGCCCAGCCATCCCCCCATTTGGTGAGCTTTCTTGCCAGTGATCCTGCTCAAAATAAGAATTTTCTTACAAGGGCCCATTTGTAAAGCCTCTTGCTAACCTCTGTGTATAATCACAGATTGGTTCATATGTGCAGAGTGCAGTGCAGGTTTTTAGAAGCAATTTTCCAGTTACATCAGAGCTTAATATGGAAAACTGAAAAGAAACACATAAGGATATAATGTAAATCAAGCAGGCCAGAAGACATAAATCACTAATGTAAGTGGTTAGCATTAAGATGCAAAACCTCTCAGACCTTCTAGTACACAACTTTTATTCTGAGCCTTTGAAGAGATTGTCACTCACACAATTATTCTTCCTTTTCGTAGCAATCAAAAGTTTCCTTGACGATGTTACAACCTAAATATAAACAGGTTGCTAAGCATATGCCACCAGACAAGAACAGACACCCAACACTGGGACTGCAAAGCATCACTCTTATGTAACAGTGCTATATATCAATTTTGTGCTTGGTTTTGATTCAATCAATGCAGAACACAAATGTTCCTCCCAAAGGCACATGCTTCGGGAACAAAGTGAGCCAAATGATTAATTTCCAAAAGCTTTGAGATTTTTAAAAGGTGTCAGAAGTGATACAAATAAAGTTTCATAGTAAGGAAATTTTGTTTCATTTTGTTTTATTTTTACTATTTTGTTAAGTCTTATGTCTCAATTTAGTTCAGAACCTAAATACAGAAATGCAAAATACGGTTGTATTTAATGCCAGCCATTTAATGGGAAAAGTTTAGACAGAATTCTGCTTTTACAATGCGTAGCTCTGGAGAGTTATTTTAAAAGTTGTTCCTTGCATATGGCAGACTCTCTTGAAGTGGAAAAGCATAGATGATTAGATCATCTCCTTAAATAGAGTCGCAACAAGGTTTTACCTTGAAAGATAATGCAAATCACTTTCAAGTAATCACTGATTTCTGAATGCCTGAAAGTTTTTTCTACATCTCAAAATTTTCAACAATTATGGGGATTTAATTTGTCAAATAGAATTTTTGGCAGTTACCTAGTGTTTTATCATTTTTTTAATTTCCAAATGTTGCCTCATATTTTATATTTTAAAATATTTTTAAATTCACAAAGTATAATTGAATATATTACAATCTATGTTGTGGTAGACAATACTTTGAGAGGACTGTATAAAGCCATGATTTATGTGGAACCAAAAAACTGTCTTAATAACAACTGAAGCAAAATTCATTTTAAAAACAAGTCCAAAATGAAAACAATCAAGGAAGCAAGTAAACCAAAAATCCCAAGAACGTTGTATAGACCAATCTTCATTAATTTGGTGAAGCCTCCTAAACCAATGCATTTGGTTCCTTCAACAAGACATGGCCATATGTTCTCTTCTTTCCCACATTCACGTGCTCACTTACTGAGCCATTATCTAATGAGACAATGATCTGTGTGACCTAACTTTATACAGAATGCCCTTTAAATAACCATAAAAAGTAATGAATAGCTCAGAGGGGCAGCAATATCATTCCCCTCCCTAGAAATACTACTCATTCCCACACCTCCCGTTTTTAAGTTTGTAATTCCAATGGTGTGGCTTTCAAGAGTGCTAAACAAACATTCCGAGCTGCCTGATAGATGTTGCTACCTAGAGGTTCTCCTTAGAGCTCCAAATGCAACCGATTTTTAAATCAAATTACTTACTTCTATCATTAGATCATCACACTTTCTTCAAGCTTATGTTTGGAAATAACATTATCACAGAGCACAACTGGAAAACTTCGAGTTTATATATAAACTCTGCATCACTGATCTGGAAACTGTGGATATGGTGATATGTGGAAATGGTTAATTCTTAACCTTAACCTTAAACTTTTACCTTGTTTTAAGTGGTAGAAATTGATCACCCAGCCTTGAGTATGCCTGGAAAACACCCTATTATCAAGCAAAACTGCCTTGCCTTATTTTCTACTCATAATATCACCATCGTATCTTAGACCCCTTCTATCTCTATGCTAACTTATAGAGACCTCTAATTGATGGCACCTCCTCTGGGAACAGGTTTGGCTGAGTCCCTCTCACATTCAAATCCATCGTTTGCACCAAATGAACCTTCTCACACATAGCTCTGCAAGGATCCTGACTTATCAAATGACCTACAAGTCAAGGTTTTTATGATATAGGTCTAGCCAATGTCGTATCTTTCTCATTTTACCTCCCTATCAAAATAATATTTCTTTGTAAAGGTGCTAATCTCCTATGATGACTGTCATTGTATACCTAAAATGAATGCATACATAAAATGTATTGATAAAATTAATTTTTAAAAAATAATAATATTTACTCCAACCAAGATAGATTCATCATTATTTAACAATTATATCCTACACTCCTCCTGTGAGCTTTAACTGGAAATATTTCATGGACTTAGAATTCATTTTTTAACCATCTAACTTCTTCAAAAACTTATTAATTCTTCAAGAACTAATTCTTGGGCTACCCAAAATGCTTGAAATTGTACTCTGCATACTATATGCAATAGGGATTAAACTATGCTTCAAAAATCCTAAAGAAATTAGAGTCATTCATAGGAAAATGAACACATATTGAGGATATACTCAAGAGAAATAAATAAGTCACACATGTATAAATATCAAATAGTTTCTCTGGTGTGAAAAACTATAATTGTACATAAAATCCTAATGGTATAATTGACAATGTGAAATAGGAAGAAAAGGACTAAAGGCGGAAGTGGGAAGGGTGGGGAAAGGAAATAAGGGAAAGAAAAAATGAGAAAATGAAAAAATGGAAATAAAGTATTTGTAAATAGGGAAGAGAGGAGGGGGTGAGGGAGGGCGGGGTAAGAGGAAAAAATGAGAGCCAAGACCTGTCATGTGGAGGTACAAGATCCCAATGATTAATGTAACTGCACTGTATACCTAAAATGTACCAATAAACTCAATGAGAAAAAAAAAAAACCTAAAGATATAAATCTTTTTTAACTCCAAGTCCTGCACTAAAAGATGGTGTGATGTTTGATTATGAAAAATATTGAAAGACACAAGTCTTTTGAGCAATGGAGGAAAGTTTCCCAGGTAGAAATCTAATCAGAAGTTATTCTTACTTTCTTCTAACATCAGGAAGCCTGAAAAAAAATCCTCACTGCAGCTGCAGAAAATGTTCCTTTCTGGAGGCATTTGCATGCATTTTGAAGAGCACATAAAGAAATCTCTCCAACATCATGCAATTATGTGTAGTAGCAAATAGGCACAGAAATAGCTAGTGCAGTGGAAGTTGATGTGTCCTAGAGAATGAACATTAACCAATTGAATGCAAATAAACTCAAAATTATTTTCAATTAATGTAGCACTTTATATGAGGAAGAGACCAGCATGTCACAAAAAAAAACTGATTCAGCTTTAGATGTGGCAAGAAAATAAAGAATGATGCAGGATAAAGACAAAGCTAGTATTATTCAGGCAAGTCCTGAATAAAGCTTTTACGCATCTAGTGATAAAGGATAAGATTTATTTTAAAGGTACCTATATATTACCTCTAACTGTACACATATAGACAAAGCTATAAACTCCACATATAAATCCCTGAATTTTATGCCTCAAACACTAAGGCAGTGTTATGGTTTTGGTATAATTTGACTCTTCCACAGTTTGATTACTGCATATAAGGACTTGATCCCTAGAATTGTCTTGCGGTTGGTGCTATGGATCTTGGAGAAACAGAGCACAGGGCTAGTACCTTAGGCTATTAGGAGTATACCCTAAAAGGTGATTATGAGACTCTAGTCTCTTCCTCTCTCTCTTTTTCTCTGATCCTAGTTCAAGATGTGTAGTCAGTTGCTCACTCCCAACTTATGCTACTGCTCTTGTCATCTGCCAAACATTAGGCAGCGATACAGTCAAGGCCCTCCCTGAGTCTGCACTACACCATGAGGACTTTGAACTCCAAAACTGACAACCAAATAAAGATTTTCTTCATAAGTAGCCAGTGTCAAGTATTTCACTGCAGTGATAAAGAACTACATATAACATCATATCTTTTCTTATTCTCCTAGAAAATTGTAAAGTTTCTTAGCATTCTAACATTTCTGTACTAATGATTTGTAGATGATTTATGGAGTTCTAAGGTAAAAACAGGCTTTACAATGGTTTTCTGCTTGATTTCTAGTCTGCTAAGCAGCAGGCCTTTTCAAGATGGAGATGAAAACATATTTACAACTGAATAGTAACAGTCACAGAAATATAAAATAAAATCCAAGTTCCTGATCTCATGTCATTAATTGAAAATTAACTTTATAGACAATCATGGTAGCAGTCAGGTGCCATTTTGAATTTGGCTTCTAGAAGGCACATGCATTTATGTTCCTGATTTCTGCCTTAGAAATGACATTAACTTGGTAATATAAAACTACATTTGATAAAAGAAGACACAAGCAGTCATGACAGTCACATCTATGGTGTCTTAAACTTGGAGAGTCTCCAGTATTTCTATAGAATCACTGCAGGCTTTCAAGGCCTTGGTACTTAAACACTCAAATAGTCAACAGCTGTCATGCTGCCCAAAAACTGTATTTTTTTTTGGTAGCAGTTGTGTCTGCTGTCATCAGCTTCCTTCACACAATTGTAGTAAGCCAATGCTAAGCGTTTTCTCCCTGGATTATTAACAGATCACTGCGGGGGACATATGAATGAAAGGGAATGCTCATTTGTTAGAAAACTGAAGGAAACCAAGAGAGTAAAAATTAAAAGGTATATTTTAGTAACTATATTAGAAAATTCTTACTGATATCTACTTGAGAGAAATTTAGTTCTTAATTCTATTTTTCAGTTTTCATTACATGCTTACAGGTAGAAATGAAGTATGAATATTCAAATATTTACATTATGTTTCACGTGAAAGTGGCCATCATTCCAGCCACAACTAATTTACAGCCTACTTCCATTATCTTTGTTCTCTTCTTTGTGAATATAAATCCTATCATCTCCAAATAGAGGCAGGTCCTGGCAGTTGAAGTTCATAAAGTTTTAGGACTATCTCAGAGGTTCCATAACAAACTTTGAGAAGAGGAAACTAACTGATTTCCTCCATGGAATCCTTTAGTAGTTTACCTCCTATTTTCTATCCTCTGTTATCTTTCTCTATCTCTCCTATTCTCTTTTGAATGGAAAATGGCATTATATTTCATCAGTGAAACAAGTTGAAGAAATAAAGGAGTTTAGACTAACATATAATAGAGACAACCAACAATTATGCTTTGTTTCCTATTTTTAAGATCTCAAAGGATCTCAAAATCATCCCCACATCAAAATGCATGCTATGGCAACTAACTATAACCCACATGGGCTACAAGCAGAAGAAATGATTTTCATTGGCTCACAAACTATCTTCAGAATCCCCTACAAAGTGTAGAGACATACACAGTTATATGTCCTTCTTTCATCTTCTTCCCTCTTTTTCTCCCCAGTTTCAGGCTATTATTTATATTATGCTCACCTCCCAGACTCTCAACCCCATCAAGGACAAATGCATTTACAAGTGCTCATCCTTTAGTTAATTTCCAACTGTTCCCCTGATCAGTAATCAAAACTGAGACACTGAGGTTGATCTCAACTGACACTGAATCAAGATCTAGCTAAAACAATGGCGTTCATATCATCTGTCCCCACATTTGTCCCAGAAGGCAGAGACAGACAAGCACATGGACTGGACTTGTTCTTTCTTGGAGGTATCAAAGATTTCAAGCAATTAGAAAAGTTTCTTGTTTTGCTGCTTGATTTCAGGATTGTGTTCAATCCTTTCCTTTGCATCCCATAGGAACAAGTGCCTAAACAGGTGGCATATGAGACATTGTCATTCTGCTACAATAAGCAAATGCCAGGAGAGAGAATTCTGGTGGAAATAATCAGTCCAAGAATACCCAAGGGTGCTTATAGAACTTCTAAATGAAATATCTACCCAGAGCTTAGACTTTAGCAGAAAATAAAAACCAGGTAAATCATACCAGAGGGAACAGTCAGAACAAAACTTAAAGCAAAATATTTTCTAACATCTGCAGTCAAATGCTCTGCTGGAAAATGTGAAAGATAGATTCCCTCTGGTAGCAAATGAGAAATTCAGTGGATGTATTTGCAATGTTCTGTACATATTCATTGGAACATATGGCCCAATGAATTATTCTACATGATAAATCTCCACCGAGGCAGCCTGCTACCCACTCAGGCCCTCAACCTTCTGAAAGTGGCAAAACCTCCTGCCAAGTTGTGTCATTCACAAGAACATAGGGTAAGAGAAAATAAATTGCATGCAGCATTGGTTATTTGAGATTGCTCCTACAATCTACATAAAGTCATGGGGGATGATTCTGTCTGACATCCTCTGAGAGTTCTTTGGGGGTGGGAGCGTCTGACATTCATTTTTTTCTAATCAGTTCTTGCAGGGAATGCAGGTAGTACTTAGTAGGCAGACTCTGGTTTCCAGATATCTCCCAATCTGTTTCAATCTATCTGGATTTGGAGTAGTCTGGACTGCTTCCAGCATGCTATTGGTGCTGTGGCCTGATTATCCTGAGCTGTGTTAATGAACAAGTGTGCTGATTTACATAGGAGATGCACTCTTTCTACGAGGAGCTCCTTAGTGGCTGACTTGCTTTGACTGACTGTGAAGACGACACTCTCTGCTGAATTCCATCAGGGAAAGGGATTTGCAGAAGCTCAGTGTGGACTGGGAGAAAGGCACAGCACAGTTTTCACTGGACAGGAGTGGTAAGCAGGTGTGCCCTGAGTCTACAGCCAAATTTTACATGACCGATGTCTTTATGGTTTTATTGTCTGGAAAGGAGTTTTCACTTACTCCTCACATAGCCCTGTGAGGCAAGGAGTATCGCTCCTCTGTTTCATAGCTCAGCCTCAGTTCAGTGCCTGTCCCAAGCAGGAGCTTCACTTCTGTGCTGCTTCTCTGCCTGACAGAGTCGCTATCAGAATGTTTATTGGAAAATTGTACATGGAAATCTAATGATTGACTGAGTCCACTTTAATAAGGGAGGCATTAGCTGAGTGTGGTGGTACATACCTATAATCTCAGCTCCTCAGGAGGCTGAGGCAGAGGGATCAAAAGTTAGAGGCCAGTCTGGGTAATTTAGGAACACCTTGTCTTGAAACAAAATTTTAAGGAGGCTAGAGATGTAGCTCACTGATAAAATGCTTAGCATGGGCAAAGCCCTCTGTTCAATATCTAGTACCACAAAAAAGAAAAGAAAAAAATGGAGGCATCAAAAATTCTACTTTTAGCCTGCCTGCCTGCGATCACCCGGTGGCATGCACGCGAGCTCCTGGCCTGCACGGGAGCTCCCGGCCTGCGCGACAACAGACCACGAAGGCCCCAAAGACCCCAGAGGGGGTTTTTTTCAGCTGCCTGCCTGCCTACCTG
>NW_022900950.1:3888477-3888817 GCF_012274545.1 Fukomys damarensis | reverse complement strand
GGCAGGGGAAACCTGTAATAGAACTGAGTGGAGTTCAACCCTGAGGGTAGGGAAACTCAAGTTAGGCCTTGTGGACTGTGTTCAGTCTCAGTCATGGGGAACTGCCATTGGCTAGCTGAGACCAGGGGATTGGATTCCGCATACGACTGTGCATGTGGTATGATATGAGATCAGAGATAGCCTGAAAGAGGACCTTCAAATTCTTTTTCTTTCCCTCTCTCTTTTCTATTTTTCCTCATTCCACCCTAAAATTTCTTTCTTTTTTCTGTCCTCTCTCTCCAACTCAGTCTCTTGCTCCACCATAGTGTCCCTCATCTCCCTTTTTATTCCAGTTCCTGAA
>NW_022900950.1:3744192-3879833 GCF_012274545.1 Fukomys damarensis | reverse complement strand
CTCTTCTATATTTCTCTCTGTAATCTCTCTCTCTCTATGAAGGTCCCACTGTGTGTTTATTTAAAGGTAATTTTTTCAATCTTGAGTTCCAAGAGGGAAAACCCTATGTGTATCCCATGTATGTAAGTTTCTTTTTTCTTTTTTTTTTTTAACATGTCTGCATGATGGGATGGTGAGGGAAGTGGGAAGAAAGTATTATTGTAAAACCTGGTAGCAAATTTCTTTAAGTAAGGAATTGGGTGTTCAGCAAATAATGACCAGAAAGGGCTAGTTTATAAATGCATAGGTAGCTTCTCTGGCAAACGGAATGTGAATGAGACAAAGAGAATTCTGTAAAATAAGGCAAAAACTTGAATTTCTGGCTGCCGTATCAAGAGAGGTTGACAGTAGTTCTCAGAAACCACACAGCAGTTAGAGCAGCAGTGCAGAAACCCCAGCAAAATGTCAGGGGAAATACAGAGGAAAAATAGCCAGTGAGAGGTTACTGGAGGTGGATTGATCACAATTAAGGAAAAGGAGAGTTAATATTGAGAATGAACTGTCTCTCTATTATCCTCCAAAATAACAATCCACCTCCTTCCTAACAATCTGTTCATACAAATGATTTCTGTGAATCTGAAGATGAAAATGATAGCTTAGAAGCTATATTGTCCATTTGGATTAACTTAAACAGAGAAATGAAAATAGAAAACATGATAAATGATAAAGACCAATGGAGAACCTTTCAGATTCAGAAAACTGGAAATGAGATGCTTAGCAGAAATGGATTCTGTCTGACATTCTTTAGAAATATTGTTTAGGACACCACAGATGAAGCTGAAATGGCTAAGGGATTGCGTCGTTTTATCTAAACATTACACAACAGAAGGACCCAAATAGTCCAGAGAACTAGGGGCCACTGAAATCTGTAATAAGTGCACAAAAGTGATTGTAACCACAATGGTGATGTTAAAGTGGGATGGCTGTTCTCACTTTGACTCTTAGAGATGCTTTCAGCTCTGATATGGGGTAGGACATGGGGGAGGACATGGGATATGGGTAGGCTGGCAGAATGAAAGAGGCTCTGGCTTCCTACAGCTATTCCAACCAAACCAGGTCCAATTTTGTATGGTTTGCAAACTTGAGTTTTTTGCATAATACTTTTAATAAGGGCCTATATAAGTATAAATAAATGTTTTAAAGATAATAGTGCCATTCCTGAAAATGCCCAAATGTTGAGTGAATGAGATTAAAAAGCACTGACAGAAGTATGTGCACCCATGTTTATAGCGGCACAGTTTGTAATTGCTAAATCTTGGAAACAACCTATTTGCCCATCCGTTGGAAACTGGATAAAGAAGATGTGGTTTTTCTATAAAATGGAATATTACTCAGCCATAAAGAGCGAGAGAATAGATTCATTCATAGGAAAATGGATACATATTGAAGATATACTCCTAAGTGAAATAAATAAGTCCCACATGTGTAAATACCAAATAGTTTCCCTGGTGTGAATATTCTGCAACAATGCATAAGATTCTAATAAGATTACTGACATTTAGAAATTTGAAGAAAGGAGCTAAAGGTGTAGGGAAGGTGGGATGGGTAGGGGAAGAACAAAAAGGGAAAAGAAAAAAATGTGAGAGAATGAAAAGATGAAAATAAAGTGTTTGTAGATGGGGAGGGGAGGAGGGGGTGAAGGGAGGGCAGAGGTAAGGGGAAAAAATGAGAATCAAGACTTGTCATGTAGAGGTACAAGATCCCAACAATGAATGTAACTGTACTGTATCCCTAAAATGTACCAATAAACTCAATAAAATTAAAAAAAATAAAATAAAATAAAAAAAATAAAAAAATAAAAAGCACTGACAGCTTTTGATATAATTTATAATCCCTTCCAGCCCCTCCTCCAAAAAACAGAATGAAAGGGAGAAGAAGAAGAATGAGGAAAAGAGGAGAAAGCTGGTGGAGGGTCACTAATTTCGAGCTTTATGTAATCAATTTTTTCTCATTCAGTTTATTGGTACATTTTAGGTATACAGTACAGTTACACTCATCGTTGGGATCTTGTACCTTTACATGACAGGTCTTGGTTCTCATTTTTCCCCTTGTCCCTGCCCTCCCTTCACCCACTCCTCACCTCCCTATTTACGAAGACTTTATCTCCATTTTTTCATTTTCTCCTGTTTTTTCTCTTCCCTTATTACCTTTCCCTACCCTTCCCACTTTCCCTACACCTTTAGCCCTCTTGTAATCAATTTTTAATTCAAACCAATTTCCACTTTCTTGTCCCAAGACAGAAGTTTTATCCTTAGAAATTTACTCCAATGACTCAGTTTTGTGTAAATTTCTGCAGTGTCCAGGTGAATTAAGTTCGTGCTGTTTTCCCATGCTCTTACGAATACAGTACAAAAGTGGTGCGAGGGTACTCTGTCTCTTCTGCTCGGACACGCTGGACTACAGGGCTGAGCCCCACTTCTAGTTAGCTTTGACCATGTGACTGAGTTCCAGTCAACGAAAAAGGACTGGGAGTAAAGTCCGCAATTTCCAGGCCTGGATCATTAAAGCTACACAGCCTCTTCCTTCTACCAGCTGGGTGCTGATATCCAGGTGATGTCAGAACCCTGAGGGTGGCAACGGGAGAGCCCATCGGCCTGAGTCTGTGAATGGCTGTTCAGAGCCAAGCACTTCAACAACCTGAACTACCCCTGAATTTTGGAAACATTAAAATAATATAGGGATCACTTGTTACAGTAACTTTAATTATTATAAAAGTGCAAGTCTTGACCCACATTTTTTCTTTAATTTAGCCTCTGACAAAAACTTCACAGGTGCTTCATCACCTATGTCAGTTAATCTTTCACAGGAACTGCTAGTGAAGACAATAAAATTGGTATTTATACCACACATGGAGACAAAATAGCATTCCATTTAGATACCATATAGAAGCACACACATCCATCAAAATATTTTCTGATAAGATTTTTACGTAGCACTAATATAATAATATAAAAGAGTTTAGAACTGTATTCATTAAAAAGTTTCCCAGCTCTATTTTCTAGACATTTGTGTACAATCTTTCTCAAACCATTTAAAGAAGGCTGAGAATGATAAATCTGTCCAACAGCACTTTCATACCTTAGCAACTGTGAAATACCGAGCAACTTCATTCCTGATGGAAAACTGCCTCTCTGATTTTGTTGGAGTAGGTGCTGCAGAACAAAAGCCCATATTTGGATATTTCAGGGGGATCACAAGTTTTATTTTGGAATATTTGAGTCATCACTCTTAATCGGTGATTGTAGTATGCTTTGATTTTGATTGTAGTATTTGTTCTCAAATACCTCTTTCATTTGTAATAATTCATGCTTCTTTAACAAGTAAGAACCTTTGAAATACTTCTATTTTGATTTATACACTTCTTTAGGCACATTCAAAATCAATATCCTAAAAACTGGTAGGCGACCTTTCAAAATTTTCTTTGCTAATAACAGGAATCTGACTGAAGAGATTAATTCACATTCTGGGTAACATAGATTCTTAAAATTTTTTCTAGAGGACCCTGGAGAAAGAATAGCAGTAAAAAACATCTAAATATAGCTTCTCCAAAGGATATGCTACAATATGTTGTAGGATAATCAAAAAAACACAAGCATAAAATGTAAAATAATGCTTTCACATCAGATCAGCCTTGGTGAGAGATAATTATTAAAACTTACTCAGTGTCAGAAAAGCTTTATTTCAGGGAAGTTTTTATTTTATCGAATTCTTCCCTTGCCTGGTCTCAAAATTGCAGACATGAAAAGGTGAAGCAGGTAGATATGGTTTCGATTTGAGTTCTAGGCTGTAGCCTCAACTTAAAGCAGCATTTAAATTTCCCTTATAAAGAGGGAGGTTAAAGAGACAAGAAGAGAGTCTTTACAGGACATGAAATGTCAGCTCTTCACTTCTTTCAGATGTATAGTGGATTACTGAGTAATTCGACTTCCCTTTCTCAGCTTAATGGAAAAATATATATTATCAGTTCTTTCTGTGTAGAAGTCCAAATAAAATGGCATCTAAGTGGCATTGCTTTTATAGGAAAAAGGCAGGTGATCTAGCACCGATCTCATCTCAGATAGACTACTCCATCTCTTTACCAAATAAAAACACTTAAAAATGCATTTAGCTTAAAGGAGCCTAGCAATGATGCCTGCCTAATAAAAACAATTTCTTAGTGTCTTCAGCAGGCCTCAGTCGCAAAGTGCATAATGCCTGAAGAGAAGTAGCCCAATGAGAATCTTCTGCTGATAGTGATTGATCCAGTCTCATAATAAAGTGAAAGCTTTTTTAGAGCCAAAGCAATTTTTGCTCACATCCTTTATGAGGAGAAACCATAATGAATTGTGTTGGTTGCCAGCATTTATTGAAAATATCATTTTAGAATGTTAGTCTGATGTCATTATATCAGAATGAAGTGCAGTCTGAGAGCCTTCTGTTAAAGTACAGAATCTCTCTCCATCGCTGTGCTGGAGTGGGTTTGGGTCAGCCTCCCACTATCACAGAGGAAACAAAAGAGGTTTTAACGATTGATTAGGTGCTTGATGAACATCAGCTCTTATTCTCCTATGAGCAATAAATTACTTAAATCCTATATGGACACATTAGCTAAATTAAATTATTAAATTAAATAAGGCAAAAATAATGTTAAAAGGTTACATTGATGTCTCGTGTTTTTGAAAATTTTTAAATATTTAGTGCTATTGCCTGAAACCTGAAAACTGTTTTAGTAATTTGTTCAGATTATTCTGAAAGGTAAGAATCTGAAAGGCCTAGGTGTTATATCATTCTAAAAATTAAATGAATAGTGAAATTACTTGGTATACAGAAGGGCATTTCATTTTAAAAAGAAAGAGGTTACATTGAGTGGATTTTCTAGTCTAATATATTGAAATCATGTGATATATCCCACTTCTACATTATTACATGCCATTAGACATAATCACTTTCTTTTACTTGATGAATCTTATAGAATTACTGTCAAGCTAGAATTACTGTCAGGCTGAGAGATATGTTTATAAAACTGATTTGTAGTTTTGCAGCTAAGTAAAAAGATAAATCCATCTGCTGTCTGGCATCTCACCTTTTTTATGAAAGCCACAGGATGAATTCTGGAACTTCTGAAAAAAAATCTTTCTTTGGCTGCTTCATTTTCACTTACTAAACCAGAACCAGAATGTTCAGCATTTTAGATGGAGTGTACTCTCAGCTGCACTTATAAAAACCATTAATTCTGATTTCTAACATCAATATAAATATATATTCAGATGAAAAGCAAGTTGCTAGCTTTATTCAAGGGTCATAGTATGAAAAACATTACAAGTCAGTGTTCAGCTTGTAAAATTATGTGCTCTGGTTGCTTAGACCTCCACATTTTATAGGGCCAAAAATAGTGTGATCTTCATTTAAGGCACATTTAATATGATAAGAATATTATACTCTAACATGAAGTGATATGTTACTATAAATAGTATGTTACAACTAAAAGATTTTGGGGTTTATATTAGGAGGAATATATTTTTCTAAATGAGAAGTGCCATTTGTTTTTCAAGTATTTCATTCTACTTTGGATTGAATTAAGTCCCTAAAAAGTAGGCAAATGCTTTGCACTTTACATATTCTAATCAGTATCGCTTGGAGTAGATTAAGTTAAAAAGTCAAGAATTTCAGAAATGTAAAAGACACAATATAAATACGTATGTGTAGTATGATTTGGGATGAGGTTGGTAGTTATAAAGTTCTTTGACTAAACTAATCATGCCAGATTATATCTGTACAGGTAATTATAAATAGGCATAAATTCAATCAGTGCATTAGTTAATTGGCTTATTGATTTTCTCTGTGTTCTGCTGGGCAATAGAAGGATTCATTACATTGAATAAGGGAAGTGATGGTTTTTATATGAATGTACATGTATGTTTCAGTACCCAGATCCATGGGAAGGTGTGGGTCTTTACACCAAATCTTTTTAAAGTGTAATATATGAAAATAAAAGCAACATAAACTTTCTACTTAGTGTTTCCACTTAACATCAACAAAACTCCTAAGTACTACCCCTGAACATCAGCAAAGTTAAGATTTATATTTGAAGCTCAGAGCTCAGAGCATGTTTTGGAAAAAATACCACTCTGTTGTGAATAAGATATGTGCTGGTACTATGACTTGAGGGAATTTCTATTTGGAGATCCCCACAGGATATTTCTGCCAGGAAAAGGATAAAATGCACTAAGGTGAATATTGGCCTTGTCCTGAAATGTGAATCTGTCCCCAAAATAATGAAGTCCTGGATTTAATGCGCTATAAAACATTCTTCCATACATCAACCAACTTTCCTTATATGGCTTCCACTAGGAATGAAACACTAAGAAACACATACATTTCTCCCAACTAGACATACACCCCAAAAAGCAATGCCTTCCCTGAAAAAGTGAACCTACAGGATCCATAGACAAAGGCACTGAAAAATTGATGTTTTTACAATGCCTCATTATAAGTTAAATCATTACCCTAGAGTGATACAACATCCTTATACAACTTAGGTGAATGTTTCCCTGCCTATGGATGTGTATTTTTTCCCCTCATTGAGTTTATTGACATTTTAGGTGTTAAATCATTACCCTAGAGTGATACAACATCCTTATACAACTTAGGTGAATGTTTCCCTGCCTATGGATGTGTATTTTTTCCCCTCATTGAGTTTATTGGTACATTTTAGGGATACAGTACAGTTACATTCATCATTGGGATCTTCTACCTTTACATGACAGGTCTTGGTTCTCATTTTTTCCCTTTGTCCCTGCCCTCCCTTCACCCCCTCCTCCTCTCCCCATTTACAAAAACTTTATTTCCATTTTTTCATTTTCTCCTATTTTTTTCTTTTCCCTTATTACCTTTCCCCTACCCTTCCCACTTCCCCTACACCTTTAACATGTATTTTTAATGGCAACCAGTGCAGTCTACTTATTTGTCTATTTTGAGAGTTCATTACCATTCTTCTCCCTTCCCTTTTTAGAGCATCGTATTTCTTGTGCTTTTAATTTTGGTATTTCTTAGCACCTATAAAGGGTAGCAGGTGGTCGCTTTTGGAGCCTGAATCCTTCTGTTTGTGTGCCAAGTAAATTCAGAAAGCTGTCTTCTCTCCTCTGTATCCCCCTTCCAGGGGAAGCTGCTTTCAGTGGTAGGAGATTGTTTGATGTCTCATTTTGTTTGGTTCCTGGTGATTCCACTGAATGGCTCCTGAGAGGGTGGGCTCTGAAACAAAGATCCTACTCAGGAGGAAATTTCAAGATAACTAGCTCATCACCCATAATATGTCAGCACTTGCTGAGGGTCTTTATTTAGTTCATGACTCTGTATGGAGAGTGCAGTATAAAATGGAGATTGTGTGCTTAAATTTTTCACATTATATTCTGTCTTTAAATACCAGAGCTTACATAGAGATGGTAAAGAGCTACTTAAAGGAGTGTCCTATTATCCTTGGCCTGTCTTTCTCAGGGAGCCAGGAGCTCTATTCTAATCTACTTGCTCCCTGCATAGTTGCTTTTCAAAACATCCTTGCAAAGTAGTAAATCTGAAGAAGCAAATTTCTGTAATGATTTATTTTACTATTTGTTTAGTTGACATAGTTATAATGAAGTCTATGATGTAAACATGCTTGCATTCTATCTTAGTTTTCTAGTTCCAAGATTTTTATCTGACTTTCTCTTAGTGATACCTGAATACTCATCAGATGATCTGCATTTTACAAAGTAGCATCTTTTTTTTTAATAATAGCTTTAGTGAATTGAAATTTACATACAGTACAATTTATAAACTTAAAGGATATGACTTGGTAGATTTTAGCATCTTGACAGAGTGGTGCAACTATGAACACAAATTTAGATCATTTTTTTATCCCAAAGTGAAACACTCTACCCACTAGCTATCATTTCTCAATCCCTCCCCCTAAATCTAGGCAACCACTGAGCTGCTCTCTGTTTTAATATATTTTTCTACCTGGAATTTCGTTTTATTCAAAATATACCATGGAACAGTAAAGACCTCATATCCAAAAACATGGAAATCCTGAAAAGTGAGGACTCACACCACAGTAGCATCTTTTCCTTAGTTTGAAATAATGCACTTTGTCTGATTCATGACAATACAGATTATATTTTCTATTCATTACAGCAATCCTAGTGCCTAATTCATTAGGTGAATTCATAGATCACAGTGCCAGCAAGGTCTGTGGTAGCCCACACAGCGATGTTCTGCAAGTCAGAAAATGGTTTCCTTTGGTGTGGAAACATCTCCACCACAGTTTGGATCAAAGAGGACACCTTCTCCTAGATCAAAAGATAGAGCTCTGTCTTCAAGGTGGAGGCAGCCTCAGTCTCAGCCACCTGAGGACATTTTGGATGTCACTGATCTAACTCAGCAAGGTGCTGTGTGCAGGGTACAACCTGCACAGCTCTATGCATTGGCCAGAGATACTGAAATGAAAATTAAATGTCACAGTATATACATGTGTTTGACTTTGCAGAGAAAGACTTGAAATCTGCTCAGAATTCATGATAGTGAGCAGAATCAGCTATTGGAATGATTTAGCATTAGTAATATGAAAACCCAGGAGATGAGGAGTTGCATATACATCAGTATAGATAGATACATATGTGTGTGTAAAACAGTTGTATGGGATGTATACAAATGTAGATATATGTACAACAGGCAAGTTAAATGATTGTTAGCCATGGAGAAGAACAGGGAAGATCAGTTTTCAGTGTTTCAGTGCGTATCTACATGGATCACATATACACACACACTGCATATATATATATATATATACATGTATATATATATATATATATATGCAGAGAGAGGCATGGAGAAGATCAGGAGGGAAAGTGTATATAAAATTATACATTTTCACACATATTATATATGCACACATAGACAAGCATCTATGCCAAAACTCTCAACTAGAAAAAACCCTCAATTTATATATGTGTTACATCAAATGGCATTATTCTTGTATAAAATTCATGGTTTTAGTGAATATTTGGATAAAGAAATTTTCTTTTTCTCGATTCTCAAAGATTGGAGAACCAATTAATGACAGAGGCATCTGTCATATTGGTAGCATAATAGAATTTTGGTATTATTCAGTCATGAGGAGTGGCGCTTGGAAGAGACATTAGCTGTCTGTAATCAATAGCTTCTATATTCCAATGGACCAAAATATACTAACCAATTAGTGCCATAAAGATGAAGAATGAAGTGCTCTCCGGCTGAAGTGGTTACAGCTGGTAGTATACAATAAACCACCACACTGGTGTTTCTCAGCTCACATGTCGTAACAGAGATTCCAGATTCTTCTTAAACAAATGCCTGCATGTTTATTTTTTCTTTCAGTATAAAATCCATGGTAGTGTTTCAGTAAAAATAAATAGGGAAGCGTGAGGCACAGATGCCTGCCGAGAGAGTGGCGGTCTAGAGAGCTGCTATGTAATCAGCGAAGGTGGTTTAGTGGCTTTTTACAGCCTCAAAGCTGCACTTTTCGGGGCTTGGGTTTTTCAGCCTATATATCCTGCCCACAATGCACAAGAATGCCAAGGACACAGGAACACTGCTTGGGTAAATAATAACTTTAAATATTGCAGTTGATCTCAGCCACCTTTCAGCTTTACATTCGAACATACACACACAAATATGTTCTCCTAGATTAACAGATTCTATGGTCTATTTACACACCTTCAATCAACCCACCATCTCTGTACACTGTAATCAGCCTACAATGAGCGACCTCACCCCTTACACCCTTCTCTTTGGGAGAGAAGAAAGACCCCTTCAGCAGTTTCCATACCCACCTTATTGATTGCCTTTCCAAGTCGCAAAAATCCCTTTTTCTCAGTTGGTATTCCATTTAAATGTTGTATACTTTTGGCAATGCCATTAATAACTCCCTAGAGGGCATGAAATGCAGAAGAGAAGGGCAGGGCTGCCCAAAGAAAGATGAGAATAAATAATCTAAAGTCACTACTCGCCCACCTGGGGCTACTCCATGACTAATTTCTACCTAACGAGCAGCTCTTTCAGATTCTACTGTGTTTGTCACACACCACATTGCAGCCCAGAGGTTTCTCTCACTACTCATTTTCTCTCAGGCACAAACTAATTGCTACATGCAGCAGGCAGGCTCTGGAGGCTGAAAGGGCATGAAGCTATAGAAACCAAACAGATAATAATAAATAAATAACTTTTAAAGAAATCATCACACACAGAAACTCTCCCCTTTATCCATATTCAGGCAGGGTGTTCTAGCTCACCCCATACCTCCTCAGAAGCAAGTCGATCCTTTTCCAGCCTGCGGTAGCTAAATATTAATGTATCAGAGGTGTTCTTACTTGCCATCTGGCTCTCTGACAGGCTTTGGCTTTCAAATCAAGCATGAAGCAAGAAAAGTTATAAATATCAACAGTCTGACACAGCACCCCTTTAGTATTTGCAAGTTTCATTTACTTTAGATAATCTGTTGGATGGAGCAAATTAGGTCTTTGATATACCTCCTCTGATTTATAGGAAGGTGTACCTCTTTTCTAAAAACAATGTTTCTACTTTTAAACAATGCCTACCTCAAAAGACAAAAGAAATTTGTTTAGGAATTGTTGTTCAACTCAGACCACTCTGTGAAAACGTTTTAAATCATTAAAAAGTCTATCTGATTTGAAAAGAAAGAAAAAGATGAACTGCTATGTTTAAACTGGTGAGATAGTCTAATAATTCGAAGTAGATTTATTCTAGTATGGAAAAACTAATACACTGTGGTAGCTAAGCAATATTCACTTTTATGGCATAGTATAAAAAATATATATACCATTTTGTTTGGGATAGAGATTGACCAAAGGAAATATTATCCTCATGGCTTTTTTCTACACAAGTAATAATTTTTGAAGTGAAAAAGCAGATCTATAAAGCAGCAGAAATATCAAAATGTCTCTCTGAAAACTAAGAAATAACCATCTAAAACCTTATACCAAACCCACTTGAAATACACACAAAAAAATAAGAATTACTTTCAAAGTGTCTCTCTGCCTCACTCTCTCTCTCTCTCTCTCTCTCTTCCATTTTTCTGTCTTTCTCATCCTGTACAACTTGCAATTTCATTGAGAAACAATGGCAAAAAAAAAATCAGTCAATTTTAAGCATGTTTCTAGTGAGTCTTCTTAAGTAGGAATCTGTTAAATCTCTAAAGATTGAGGTTTTTGAAATACTCTTATCAACTTTTAAGACTAAAGATGTTATACACACAGACTGGCTTTAAGGCACTATTCTGAGTTAACTGATTTGAAGGAGGCTCATCAGCTACAGACTGAGAGAGCCGTTTCCTGAGTTGTGATTGCATTTCCAGCAATGATTTCTACCCGTTACCTACCATGCACCGCTTATTAAATACAAAACCCATTGCCCTGAAGAATCTGTTCACAATCTCTGCAACAGTGGCATCTGCAGAGGGGAGCTCCAGCCACTTGAAACTCATTAAAATATACTTGAGATTGACAATGAGTAGGGAACATCTGTCAGACTTGGCCAAGATTTCAATCAAGTGTGATGTTGCTGTGTTACTTGACTACATTGACTTAATAAATGAGTTGGCTGCTGTCAGCATAAGGAAAGTTTGGTTGTAATTACTATCCTGTTCTTTTTTCTTTTTTTCTGAAATGTTCTTTCACTTAAATGTTCATATTCTACGTGAAATGTATGAAAACTAAGTTGATGGAAAAATATGCCATTTAAAAAGGAATATAAGGCTCATTTTTAGCTGACTGAATTTACCAAAATGACCACTTCTTTCAAGAGCTCCTGTGTGTATAACCTCTCAAAAGGCAGACAAAATCATAATCATCTCAATTCTTTAGACATGTCTCTAAGTGCATGTCCAGAAGAAATCAAATTGCACTTTAACCTATACATTCAATGAGAACAATCAATGTCCATATGGGTAAGATGGAGGAAAATGCAAAAGCATTTCTCAATACCAAAGAGCTATTGATCTTCAATAAATAACACCTTCACCTTGCATCACATTTGAAGCCTTATGTTTACACGTCACGTTTAATCCCACAAGAATCCATTTTGCAGGTGAGGACACAGAGACTCAGAGGTAAACCAAGCTGCCCCAGTGGCATAGTTTACTAAGCCAATGATCCCACGGTCCAAGTTCGGCGCTTTTCTAACATGCAGTATTTGCTATATTGCCTTCAGAGAGTTTGCTTAAATACAAGACAGTGTCTCTGGCCACTATTATTTCAAGGAGATGGAAAATAAAAATTATTTCTGTTTATAGGACAGTACTATCTATTTAGAGATGGACCTATGTAAACTCTAAACTTAAAGGCAAGGTAAGGTCAACAGGGTTTGGAAAAATGGTCAAAGCTCAATGAACACAGAACTATTCTTACAAGAGAAGAACTAATTATAATCTCCTCATCTGGTGCACTGGGACATTCAATTACCAAGCTGGGTGAATTTGGGCTCACCAAATAGGGGGGCTGAGAGTATAGGTTTTTGAAAAACAGAGGCACAAATGATGGGGTAGAATCTGGTTTGGGGTTGCCTACTCAGAGAAGATACGCTGAAGTTTTCACATAGTGATAGAGTTTCTCTCACAAATAAGCTTATTCTTCCATGGCTTCGACAAAGAATACAAGTGCACTGCTTCAATGTTAAGAAGATTTCCTAATTTTCCTCTTAATTTTCCCTCCTGCCATTCCCATCACTTAAAATTCTCTACTGGCCCACACTCAATAGGCACAGACCCTGTGTCTGCTTAACGGCAAGCCACCCTCTCTACTTCTTCCACTCATTTACTGCTGAAACCCATAGAAACTCTCTGTCTTTAATTCCATTCTATCAGTTTGCCTATAGACACTCAGGATATGGACCAAGTTTGTAGGACAAATAGGATGTTTTTCTAAGGACGATCCCCTATAGAAGATCACAGTAGTTGCAAAATTAACATCACCGTGTTTGAGATGAGCTGCGGAGCTAAGACTATCATAGTGTTAGTAAAAATAGGTCAGTTGCACATAAATGTGTGAATTTTCCCTCCTCTGAGCTGTAGCATTTTATTTTTATCTCTCATATGGCACTTAGCACTTTCTACCTTGCATTGTAGTTATTTGTATGCATGTTTTATCTCTCCTCTATTAAAATCTTAAAATTTTTATTTTTGTGCCCTACTTAACACAGTGTTTTGCGCATAGTAGGCACTCGCTAAATGTGACTGTTCAAGAGAACTCTAAAAACAACAAGATAAGGAAAACAATGGTTAAAAGCCACTTTTATTTTTTTAAATGTATTTGGCTACTGAATTGAACCGAGTTAGAACATTTGTATCCTGCTTTTCTGGTATCCACTCATTGAAGAAAGCCACCACTACACTTGTATGCACACCTACATATAACCATGTAAACATATACGCTCAGCCCTCCACCCGGACAAAATTACTTTTGCTTCTCCGGTGTCTTTTACCTCCTGGTCTCTAGGTAGACTCCTTCATCTCCCTGAAACTACTTTCCTGTTGCCTAATTTGTTTCCCTGGATAGCTCCTAACACCAACTCCCACTGCAAGTCTCGAATCAATGATCCTTCTTTCTGAAAGCCCACCTTAAGCCTCTAAAGCCACCCCATTTATCTCGTTCCTTCCTCTCTCACAGCACATTTCACACTGAGTTGCCTTTGCGCTAGCTGACAAGCTGATGAGAATGGATCCAGGAGATGAGAGAGAGCCAAGGTCCTTTTCCAGAGAACTCGGGAAATCAGCCTCTTGAAGGGTCCTGAGGTCTCCGTGTGGATTTCTTGTTTATGAGCTGGCATGCATCGTGTTCTTTGTGTAAGAGTAGCCAGTTCATAGACTACTGGTCCAGCTAACCCAAACTGTTGGTTTTACATTGTTCTATAAACATAAATAACAGAGAACTGATTTTATTCACAAGTCATTTGATGAAGGTTTTTAAGTTTAAAAGAGATGGGATACTCTAAAATATGATAGATGCATCCAATGGCCTGATAATACAAGATGGAGAAATTGATTTTCACTTTTCAGTAAGACTTTTCTCTTTATTTGTAATGATTGTTGGAGAAGCTGATGGTAACTTCTTTCTGAAGTAAGGAAAGAAGGGGAGGGTCAGAGTCTCACAGATAAGAAAACGTATTGGTTGAGTTGGGGAGGAAGAGGGGGGAGCTCGTTTCAGACAGAGCAAGAAGCATGAGCACAAGTATAGAGACATAAACGTATGTGCTTGACTAGAAAATTATGGCTTGTTTGTTAAGGTCAGTGTGCAGAAAACAGATGTGCGTGAAGTTCAGTGTATGAGGAGTTGAGGCTGGCAAGGTAGCTCGACTTGAAGTTATAAATAGCCTAGAATACTAAGCAAAGGGATTTGAACTTTATTCTGCAGGTTGCCAGGAGTCACAGTCAGTTTCCCAGCAGGAAGACACATAACCCAATCTGTAACTTAGAGAAACATCTTTGCTGACAAGATAATGAATGAGTGAGAGATGGGAAAGGCTAGAGGCAAGAAGATCTAGTTTGGGATGCCATTTCTATGATTTGAGTAACCAGTTTCAATAATTTAAGAACCACATATCTGTAAAGTTCAACATAAATGTTAATTTAAAACTATTATCTCAATACGATTGAATTCAATAACCTTTAAGGCAGCAGATATTGAAGCAGTTCTCTTTTTTTGTTACTTAGCTCCAAGTAATTCAGGTGAAATTAATGTATAATTTGAACATAATAGCCAAATCTACTAATGAGCTGATTACAGGCTTGTGTTCCTAACCTTAAGAATATGGATTACAGCTGCAGCTGAAGGAAAATGACCAAAATCTTGTTGGACCTGCTGGGATGCAGTAAGGATAGTAATTCAACAAAAGAAAAAGATTATTTTTTAGCTAAACACATAAAAAGTCCTACTTATTAGTCAAACTTGGGATTTAATTAGATTCTACATGTGGCAATTTAATGTGATTGAGATGGAGTTCTTGGTCAAATAAGAAGTGTTTTATTATAAAAAGGAATACAAATTACACTGTATCTTTTCAAGTTATGTTCAGTATTTGTAATTTGTATTTAACTAAATTGATTCTGTATTCAAAACTCCAAAATACATTTTGATATGATTAGGAAATTTTGTGAAATAAGACAGCTTTTTTTTTTAACCCACTACCCTGCGACAGCATGCCCCACATATACCAGAAAGGGCCTGTGACACTACAACTCAAGTCAAAGAGAAAGACAGAAACCCTGTAACCACAGCAATGCCAGAAAAGTATGTGAAAAGGAGGGGGTCAATCTTGTGCAAGTAATCTGCAGCCTGTTGTTCCTAGCACTATCCCTAGGCATGGGAACATTTTTGTACTTGCGAAAGTTATGAGTCAGGCCTGACTCCTTCTCTATTCCTTACTACACAGAATGTATCAATGTGCATCTAGACCTTCAACCCAAACATGAAGAAAAGGGAAACTGTTGTATACGTGTACTAAGAAACCCATGTATCAGCTTTTCACTAGATAACTTTGAGCAGAGACTTTCTGTCCATTCTTAAGTACGGTTTACTAAATTTTAGTTGGCAATCCATTTGAGTATGAGATGCAATAGCCATAGTTTTTAACCTTCAATAATTGAAACATCTTCCGTAATAATTGAACCTTACTTCTCTCCGTTGGTTGAATGGGACTTAAACAAAGGAGCCCCCAAACCAGAAACATCTGTTTTCTTTTTTCTTTCTTTTTTTGCCCTATGTGGAAAACTACAGTATACTACTTTTATTTCAGATAGCTTGTTATTAAAGAGAAAATATCACTTCAAACTAAGTTCAGTACCTCTCAAATCATAACTCATGGAAGTAACCTTTATAATATTTCCTGAGTGAATTAAGTTCACGTGTCGTATTTTTCCTTAATCATCCTCACCATTTTGGGCTATAAGAACTATACTCCAATAAAATTTGTTCTTTTTATCTTTCATAGATACCCAATTTATAACTTCATGGGAGACAATAGTAGCTAATACAGTAACACACTGATAAAAGCAAAATGAGTTAATATTTACTGGGTGGTTCTTATGATCCAGGTATTGCTCTCAATGTTGGGGAGATATGGCAATGTGAATAAGACACAGTCCCTGATCTCATCATTTATATAATATAATTTCTTGAACAATAAAGGCTCTACGGACATGTTATCTTAAACATGCAGGAATGTCTGTCTTTGGAGGTCACACTTGGCGAGTGTTGTGAGGTAGGCATTTGGAGGAAGATTGTTCCAAGAAGAGAGGATAGAAAGGACAGATTCAAAGCAAGATCACATACACTGTATTCAAAGAATGGCAACTGCACTAATAGAGTCAGAGAAGAACGTTCCAGGAAGTGTGGTTAGAGGTGAGATTGAAGAGAATGCTGCTAGGGACATAACTGCATTTTATCTTGTGGACTGTGGTGAAGACTGGGTTTCATTATCTGTGAGACAGGAAACCATCAGAAGGTTTTGAATGGGGAAGTTGAATCAAATACTCCTTAAATTCATTCATGAGAACCCAATTAACTCATTGGGCTTCTCTACTCATTAAAATGGCCATATCTCACTTGCAAGTGCTCAAATGGTATCTCTACAGAAGAAAAGTGTTATAAATAAGGCTTCTTTATTCTCCCATCTCTCATTTTGAAGCTGAAAAAATATTATAATCAAAGTTAAGGCACAGCACTGACAAATTAGTAGTCACAAGAGTAACGCTGAACCCTTATTTATTCAAATCTTCTGGAAAGCAAAAGCATCACAGTATGACCGTTCTGTCTTGTAGATGATCTATTACTGTGGTCTGAGCTCTTCCCCAACCCTTCCGCCAGTGGAGGTGAACCTATGGTACACACAGGCTATTCGCTATCACTGAAAGCTCTAAAAGGGTTGCCATGGCTGCCTAGGCTCATAGATCTACAGAGAAATCAGATAAGTGTGATCCATGGACAACCAGTATCACAGAAGACTAGCAGAAAATTAGTGGTTAAAATAACTAAATGATAATAGAGGAAGGAGAGAATTCATAGGAGATAGGCGTTTCCGACCCACTGGGAAAAGCCAGGTGAGGAGCCCTCAGATCTGAGCTTGAAAGATCCTTAGGTTGTAAGGAGCCAGGGGGAATTCTAAAGAATGGAGATGTGGTTCTGGAACTCTCACACAGACCTGCTTCTCTCAACGCAGTTAACAGCACCAAGTTAAAGGATCATTTGTCTGAATTCCCTGTGTACACTTGACCAGTCAGCACAAAAATGTGTTATAATGTGTCCCCCTCTTCCACTTTCACAGATATGGTACCACTTATCTTCTTTCCCAGATTAGAAAAAGAAAAAGAAAAAGAAACCTAAGTGAAAATATTCCCTGGAGCCAAACATGGCGATATTGAGAAATTGATCAGGGTGGTAAGTCATACTTGATTGAATCAGGGCTCTTCCTCTGCCTTAACTAATGAAGCTAGACATCTTGAAGGATCGTTTGTATCTATGTGTAGAGACAGAAAAATCGCTTATTTCAGATAAATAAAGAACAAGGATATTCAGTGTCAGTTTAAAAACAGGAAACCAAAAGGAAGAAGTACGCTTTTTCATGAAAGAAAAATAAACAGGTCATCAAGGGATTATGAAGGTAATATGATTGAGGGAGACCAAATGAAGGTTACAAAGAAAAGAAATTCTAAGAGCAACATACTCAGGGACTTTTAGAGAAGACAGTAACCCGGTTGCTTCCATGAATGAGGCTTAGACAAGACTTAGAAATTACTTTGTCAGCAAAGTGATTTTGCCTCTTTCCAAAGAAGCAATGCACAAAAGGAAACAGAGGATTCTTGCTGAGGTAAATTGTCACCTAGTTCCAGGATCCAGGCCTAGAAAATGTAATGAAAATCAAATGTATTTAGAGGCAAAAATATACGGTATTATTTTCTAAAGTGGGCCGATACTGTGTAGCACAAATTCACTAGAAAATTTTGCAATGCTCTAAGAACTCTCCAAAGAGCCCAGTGGTCTCCCTCGGAGAATCACTATATGCTTCTGGGAAGAGACGTGTTCCATAAGCACAATTACTGAATTGACTCGAGGCAAACACCGAAGCAGTTTCCCCAACCGTGTGGATGCATCCTGCCACGGGACCACCCCTGGGCTCGTGTGCTCCCATTTGAAGGGAATCTCAAAGGCCTCTTGCTCCTCCAGTTCTTGTGTGATTGGGACAAGACCTCTTGTTGGGACCTGCTGGGACATCCTGCCTGCCACTGTATCTGAGGCTGGAGCTTCTTCTTAAGAAGGCTTTTAAGAACTCCGTCAAGAATTTTGCTTTCTCCTTTAGATTCCACGGCCATCATGTGTGAGCAGTTGCCAGTGATTTGGGGACAAACACCGAATGACTTTGACACTCTGAGGCTGGGTGACCTATTTCAGGAAATAAATCAAAAGTCCCACTGAAAAAAAAAACTTAAATAACTTTAAATAAGTAATTAACGCTAAATAAAAATAAGAGGTTGGTAAATGAATATCAATTCCAGGAGGGATTATAGAGAACAAGTGAGTTTTCTCATCTCAGCATCGGCCCAGGATCACAACATCTCCCTTCTCTGCACACGCATTGATAATGCTGCTGGCGTCAGATACCTTTAATACTCAAATCTCTTCTTTTTGAAATACAAACCAAGAATTTTTTCCACTCAAGTTTCTAGCATCTTGATTTGACACTTTCAGGAAATCACCATCTTCTGGTCCCCATTTTTTACTATATGTAAAACAAAATTCATAAATTTGGCTAAAGTCAAAGTCCCCTGACAAGGATTGATGACAAAAAATTCCAGCAGAGCATTTCTCCATATAAATTATTATGTAAATTCTTGAAAATATAGGAATATGTAAACAAATATGCAGAAAGGAGATTTACATTTATTGATTTTCTTTCAGGATTTATTTATGGGGCATCCAAAATTAGATAAGTTTGATGAATTTAGTGTTCTTGCTCCTTAAACATATGCTATAAAATAGGGCGGTTTGGTAGTGAGATATTATGCATGAATTTTTTAATGTAATTTTTAAAGTATCAGTGGTCACATATCAGGATACATTTTTTTCCCAACTACATGGGTGTGCATCACTTTGAATTGAATATTTATCTCAAAATTACCTGACCTGTCTGCTATATAAAAGCAGTGCTTTTTAAAATCTTATGTTAACAGTGCATATGTAGTGAGTACAAATATAATTATAAATGTAATTTTAATTCTATTCTCCTTACTGGGCTACACTATTTGTAGGTAATCTATTTCAAAATCAAAGATCAACCCAAATCCCTTTTACTAACTCTGGTCCTGCTTTCTAAGTATTTATTTAATGTCATTGTTCAGTAAGGGACTTAGAGACCTTTCGCTCTAGGTGGAAAGAAAATGCAAATCTGTTAGTTATTTGCTAAGGTTCCTAAGGACACTGAAAACACACAGGCACTTGCAACTGTGAATTTCCCAGTAAATATAAAATCTTTGTCTTCTGGAGTATTTGCTTAACTGAACAAAGTTTACACAGCCTGAAGAGGATTAGCATTAACAATAACAGAAAATTAAACCTTTGACATTCCTCTAGTTCATTTCTATGGTTATTTCCACTTTTCCCATATTGATTTCCCCAACTCTATCAAAATAAAATTTAAAAACACTTCCGGCATTCTCTGAACCTTCCAGGCATTAATGATTATAGGTACATTTATTTTCTTTCCTGCATTTATTTATTCAGAAATAATTGTACTAAAAATAGGCCAGATACCGTGTCACGTACTAAAAACATAATGATAGATTAGGGGAAAAAAACACTATTCTAGGCATGAGATTTTATATTTTGTGAGTGTGAGATATAAATGCATAAGCTCTGCATTGCAAGTATAATATGATAAATTCTATACAAGTGCCATGAGTATAAAGCAAAGAACTATCAACTCTGGTGGAGAAAATCCACGAAGAATTCATGAAGGAGATGAAATCAAAGTTCAGTTTAAAGCATCAATAAGCATTTGGTAGCCCAGAGTAAGAAAAAATTTCCATCAGCAAAAACACTTGCACAAAAAAATAGAGGTTCAGTGTAAAGTATTTGATATTCCTAGAGAGAAGAAGTGGTGGAAGAATGGCGTGGAAGGAAATAACATAATATTTGGTAGCATCAGGATTACAAAGCTGAGACTCACTGATGTATACGTCGTATGATTGATTTAAGCACTTCCCCACTGGTTAAGCATTTAGAGTATTTCCAATTTTTCATAAATATTAAGCTGCGATAAATGCTTTTCAATACATATCTGCAAGCACTTGCCGTGCTAGGTGCTAAATGTGAGATGAGTAGAAATGAATGAAGAAAATGGTAGGCCTATTTAAGTGTCCCACTGCATTTGTCTCATTTATTTTTAGAAAGATACCAATTTGCTGCCGACATGTGCGAGAACCAGTGTCACTGTTCCCTTTGCCAGATCTGAGTGCCATCACTTAAAAAAAAAAAATTGCTAACTGTATGAGTGGAAAATGAGATTAGATCTCACAGCATTATCAAGGCTGTGATTTTTGAATTTAATTCTGAAGTTAATGAGAAACCCATTGAAGACTCTTGATCAAGAGAGCAAAATATCTGGATCAGCCCTTTGAAAAGATTAAATTTGGCAGCAAGGACTGGGATGTGATGGAATTGGCTTTGCTTGAATACCCACCCAATTCTGGAGGCCAGGATGTTGTTATAATGGTCTGGGGCAGCATTGTCCAATAGAACTTCCTACCATGACAGAAATGTTCTGTTTGTTCTGCTTCGTGTGGTAACTACTCGGCATGTGTTGCTTTTAAGTATTTGAGATATAGTTAGTGCAGTGTAGGAACTGAATTTTAAATTTTATTGAATTTAAATTTCAACAGACTCATGCAACTAATGATGACTGTACTGAACAACACAGACGTAGAACAATAGGTACTCAAGACAGAAAGAAGATAGCAAAAACAGACTGAGTGAGTAAATTCTGTGACTATACAGATATACAAAATGAAGGAGAGGGAGAATCCTAACAGATATGAATATTTAGAATCATAGAAATGAAATGAAAGATGGCCATGTCTCCTATAGAGCCTGCCATATAGAAAAGGTTCAGAGGAAGTAATGAGAATGGGTAAAGATCTCTCTCTCTCTCGCTCTCTCTCTCTCTCTCTCTCGCTCTCACTCTCCCTCTCCTTCTCTTCCTTTCCCTGTGTGTGTATTTGTCTGTCTCCTTCTTCATCAATAGATAGCTCCTAAACTTGTCAACAAGACATAGGAAATGACAAAAAGATTTAAACTGCAGAGGAACCGTGGTTTCATGCCTTTCCTAGCTGTATTGATCTATATAAAAATGTGATAAGCTGTTGGATCCTTAACCTACATATCAAACTACAAATACAAGCTGGTGCCTCTCTCTGTCAGAAACTCTGATAAAAAAAAAAACTGTCCTTCACACCATAGAAAACTAATTGAATTTGGAAAGAAAGATAAGTATCCTGCCTCCACAGTTTAAAAGCAACATGTATTTGTGAAATATTATGGGTCAAGCTACACCAGTAACTATGTGATAAAAATGTAGGTGTAAATATAATTTAAAAGAACAAAATTTAATGAGGGTTGCAGACTTAGCCAAGCAAGCAAACGTTGCATAAATAAAATAAAACAATAATATCTGGCTATTAATTAAATCTCAGCTGCTGGATCACCTATTGAGAGTGTAGGGAAGAAATTCATTCTTCCCCTGAAACTTTGTACAATTGATGCTTTCTCACCTTTAAAGTCTCAGTTTAAATTCTGCCCTTCTGAGAAGACTGATTCTACACACCTCTTTTCTTGTCATTATTTCCAGCACGACTCTGCTGTTTTCACATGCATCCTTTTCATATCATTTATTAACACATTTTTTCCATTGTCTGTCTCACCATGAAAGCTGCAATCTGTGAGACTCTATTTTTTTAATTACTAGTTATTCAGGATCTAGGGTAGTTTCTGTTGTCTAGGTGGTGTTCAATAATTTTTTGGATGAATGAGTGAGTGAACAAATGAGATCTCAGTATCTGCTACACAACGGACTGAAAAGCCAATGAGCTAAAACGAGTACTACACCAAGATTGAGGGAGCTTTCACAAAAAAAACAAATAAATTCTCACTTCATCTAAGCAAGAACAGGCCTTGCAGATCCAATATGGCCAAGTGCTAGTCTTGGTTTCTGAATCACCATTCAGCCCCAGAGAGCTTCATCACATCTCCAAGAAAGACCCTGCTGAGAGGAGTGATTATTCGACTCAGCATGAACTCTGAGCTCACAGGATGTTTACTTATCGTCAGATTTTCACTCCAAGATAAGAAGAAAACCTACACTTGCTAATTATCAAGCTCAAAGAACACTGATCATTAGCATAAACATGAGCATAGATATAATAGAACAGATCTTTTTAATTTTGTGAGAATTTTTAATTCATACCACTATCTCAAGTAAAGTATCTTTCTACCTCATCAAGACGATGCTTAATTGGATACTATTGTTGTGAGAGTAATAGAGACAAAGAGTGTATCCTCTTGTGTGTATATGTCTAAATGGACCCATCTGATCTGCTGCAAATATGAATTCCGAAACCATTGCTTTGTACTAAGTCTTTAAAAGCTTCACATTTGCAGCAGTGATATTTTCCTTTTGTTGTAACAAAGTGAGCTGGAGAAAAGCAGCTCCTAACAGGCGGTAGCCAATCTGACCTCGCAGCTCAGCCTCACTGTTAAAGTAAGCTGTTCTGATGCTGAGTCAGGCTACTTTGTTCTCTTAGACACAAGTGGTCTCACAGAATATTATCAGAGAAATTCGTCGAGATGTGATGAAGCAAGATAAATACAAGTTCAATGTGCAACTCGCAAGACACAAAACATTTCTTCCTTCACTGCTACTTCTTCACCAATTGCAATATTGTCCTTATCTAGTCTGCCCTTCCTATAATATTTACTGAGTGACCCATCTGTACAATTTCCCTATCTCCTCATAGAGTAAATTTCACCTTCCCAAAAGTACCAACCAAAGCTCAAATCCTATGTTCTAAGTTCTTCCATCACAGAAGGCCCATGGTTGATATTAAAGAAAAACTACACCAGATGTTATTCAAAACTACTGCATAGGGGAGAGCTATTGAATTCAATTTGCTAAAAAAAAAAAAAAAGGCAGGAAAGACTTTAAGTGCTGGGGTGAGCAGGTAGAAAAGCACTGAAGGACTTTGGGGGAGGAGGATCAATGTGATTAGGTCATTAGTACTCGCCAATGGTGCTTATTAAAGCTACCCTTCTACTGCCCATAGAAACAGATAGACTTAGGGCTCAGTCTGCTTTAATGATTACATTATACAGAAGTGTCTCACAGGTTCTTGATTAAGATGGTTCTAGGTTATAAAACTATTAAGAGGCCAAGAGAAGATTTATTTCTCAAAGGGTAGGAGAATGAATATTTCCAAGTTTTCTAAATAGATACTCTAAGTAGAGAAGGTCAAGGGCCTAGAGTTAAGAATAATTGTGTCTAAAGTCTAGTCAAACTAAAGAGAAATTTCAGGCCCTCTTGATCAGTCCACTCTGTGACATGTATTCTCTCTCACCACAATTAGAAATAAACATAACTTGTTAAAACATAGATGTGCTCCTTGTTGTCGTTGGCTGAAAGACATTGACAAAGTCAAGAGAAATTCAATTTCTGAAGAAAAAAAAAAGGTCATGGTTTATTTTCCATTTGTGATTGATAAAATCCATTCTCAAATTTAAAGAAAGTTTCTCCTACTGATACTTAGTGTAGCCTCTTGGTCCTTTGATGAACTCATTACAGAAAGAAGAAATACATATATCTCTGTGCTGAATGTCTGGGTGCCATTAATTCCTTATTTATCATAAGCATATGTTGTTTTGAAACAGATACATCAGCTGTTCCAAGGTGTCAAATGTGATGGTACCTACCTGAGTGTCATTTTCTCCACTGATAGGAAAGTGACAAGCTCCCAGTATGCTGAATTCTTGTTAAATGCCTCATAAGTCTGATTTAATAAAATATCTAAAAATATATTCTACCCAAGAGTTTAAAATGAAACAATATGAATTCAGACTCTTTAATACCCAATTTATTGAGTGTCTCTAAACCTGAGTGAAGAGAGCTTTGGCTTCTATATTTTGCCCAGTTTTATCAGAGTTTTAAATATATACAATGTTAGAAATGGTGGTGCAAAAAAGTGTTTAGACCTAAGTCAGAGGTCCACAAACTACATTTTGCAGGCCAAATCCATCTATGCCTATTTTTGTAAACAAAATTTGCAGGCCACACAGCTGTACCCATTCATGAATGTTTTGTCTGTGATGACCTTCAGGCCATATGACAATATTGAGTAGTTGCAACAAAACCATTTTGATGGCAAATCCTGAACTATTTACAATCTGGCTTATTACATCGAAAATGTACCAACCCTAGATGTAGGTTAACAAGTAGAAAAATAGCTTTCCTGAGACCTATTTAAATATTTTTTAAAAATACAAAAATGCTCAAATTATGTCTTCTGATTATAACCTGTGCGCTCTTTCATCTTCATTGGGAGGGCAGTCATGCAGGGATTAAACACCAGGCCTTTTTTATTTTTTAATTTTTAGACAGGATCTTGCTAAGTTACTAAGTTACCCAGGCTCCAGATTCTTTTTTTTTTTTTCCTCATTGAGTTTTTTTGGTACAAGTTGGGTACACAGTTACAGTTACTTTTTCAGCTTCTCAGAGTGCTGAAATTACAAATGTGTACCAGCACATCAGAATCAACTTCCAATTATGTACCAATAATATACACCTGCATGTACACAAATTATTTTTACATCATACGACTCTACCACAACCAAGAGAATACCACTGTCCTCCTTAGAACATTGCTTTATTTATCCTACTAAGATTAACAGAAAAAGAGAATATAGTAGTATTTACATGATCCGCGCCACACATTTCATGTTTCTATCAAATACCTTTCTTAGCCTACTGCCTTGTCTTTTGTTTATTCAACAGCACCTATCAAATCCTTAAAATCATTTACTGTTTATCTTAGATCTATTAAAAAGATCCTAAGGTATTTATTTTAAAACCCTGCAGTGACTTTCAGCAAAGCATCTTTGTGGCATTACATACCAAATTCTTGCCCCAAGTTTGCTGAAATGTATATTCTAATTTCTCACTTAGCACTACGTGAGAAAGAGGCAAATGCCAAGGATGGGCTGCGATATCACACAGAGGTAGTAATGTTAGCCAACACCTCTTTATATGTTTATTCCCTAATGGGAACAGGCAAGGAAGGCCATCCCGATGTGCCCGTCTTTCACAGGAAGCAAAGTGACATTGAGCTAGTAGAGATGGCTGCAGGCACTCTATTAATGGGAACAGGCAAGGAAGGCCATCCCGATGTGCCCGTCTTTCACAGGAAGCAAAGTGACATCCAGGTAGTAGAGATGGCTGCAGGCACTCTAGCACTGTTTTCAGGTCTTCTCTGAATGCAGTTTCAGGACAGTTAGTTTCCCTGAGAATTTCAGGCTGGCTGTGGTTTCTGTGTCCTGACAGTCTTCATTCTCAACTCAAAAGAAAACACAGTGGAGGCTTTTGCCCATAGGAAAAGAGAAACTGTCACTTCATGTATAAGAAAGGAAATAAAGGTGCTGTTCTACCAGTGTGCTAGACACTTATTGAGTAGGGAAGGGTTTCTTCTCTCCAGTTCTTTCTGTTCTTAGTACTCATGTGACACTGTCTCAGATAACTCTTCAAGTGGAGGATTCTAAAAAGAAGTCCAAAGCAGTCTACTCTAGCACTCAGGGAGAGGAACAAGTATAACAAAGCTCTCTTTGAGACCCCGACCTTGCCCCTGGGAAGGTCTGCTGGGTTACTGAAGTCTGCCTCTGTCCTTCAGATAAACCCTCCACCCTTTCTCGGGTTTTCACAGTCCTTCCTTTACTCCCTTCCCACACCTTTACAAAGCATAACTTTAACAAACTTCCTTGAAGTGTCCTAACTTGAGTAGGCCAACTGAGACCCAGAGTGAACATGAAGTCAGACGGCCTAAGTAATAAAGTATATACTTTTGCCTGCAGTGTGGCTTCAGATATCTTTAATATTTCCCCATCCTCACTTTGTTCTTCAGACACTTTCCAGTTTATGACTGCCACTGCTAAAGCAGCTAATCCCATCCTATTTTTTATTCAGTTAGTGTAGCTATTCTGAGAGTGTGTTGAAATGAAAGTGATCAGAATTCCATTATCTTGCATATTATCTATCTGCCCAGGTTCAATCTATCTATTAAATATCACTCTTTGAATACAGCTGTTCAATTATTGAGAATAGCAAATCTAAGAATGAAGAGTCTATTTTTATATTTCTTTTACACACCAGGAAAGGTTTAAACCACTGGAGCTATACGTAGAAGGGGAGGTAAAGGTACTAGAACATGAAAACTCTTCCAGGACACACATTAGAATGCCTTGTGTACAGGTACAAGAGGGAAGATGACAGGAGGGGAGGATATGAGTGAGATTCGCCTGCCTCCACGCATATTTTATACCATTCCACCTATCACTCAGAAATGCCTGAACCTCCCCCACTGTCTAAGCCAGAAACAGCTGGATTTGCTAAGATAGCTACATATTACCTTTCATAAAAAGGGTTTTAAAATGTTACATTCGCCCAGCTGATTCAAAAGAGACCTGGGTTTTTACAGATGTGAGCACTATAGAAATGCCACATAGAAGATTGTCAGGGTCTGTGTGTCTGGTTATTTGCATGGTACAGGTTCTTATTGCTTTCACAAAAGTCAAGCAAAATCCCAGAGAGCTTGCTAGAAAGTCCCTTGGAAGGTCTACAATTCTGCTGTTATAAAAGCTAAGAGAGGAAAAGATGGAGCATGTTACCAACTAAGATTTCAGTCAGCTTCATTAGAATGAAGGAGAAGCTAGTTTGAATACAGTTTCTAAATCTTCAGAGAGAAAAACAATTCATGTAGAAAATAAGAACAACTTTTGTATAGTGAGACCTCCACATCCATTCTCACTTTTTATCAGCTTTGCCTTGGGGTGATGGGGAGGCCAGAAAACACTTCCAAAATATACCATCTGTGTATGTACCTATGTTTTAGAATACAACAAGAAGATAAAGGAGTTTGGGAAGTGGGAGGGATAGGGGAAAGGAAAGAAGAGAAAAGGAAAAACATGGAAACAAAGCCTTTGTAAATAGGGAAGAGTGGAGGGGTAAAAGGAGAATAGGGGGATGGGGAAAAAATGAGAACCAAGACCTGTCATGGAAAGGTACAAGATCCTAAGGATGAATGTAACTGTACTGTGTACCTAAAATGTGCCAGTGAACTTAGTGAGAAAAAACAAAGAATACAATAGGAAGACTCTGACAGAGGACTTACTACATTGCATAAAACAATTAGATAATGAGCTTATTATAGATCCTCAGTGAAATTCTGAGTCACAATCCTAGAGATATTTGTAATTATCAAACTATACCTTACCCTTTCTGAAAAAGAATTTGGAGCATTTTATAAAAAATAAAATTATTTTCTTAAAAAAATATTAAAGTTATAGAATTCAGAGAAAGATGAGGGTTGAATCACTGGATCAAGCAAAGGTAATTTAAAGTCAGACTATAAGTTTAATTCTGAGGTTCTTGGTGGGTAAAGCCAAGAGAGAATGAGATAGATTTGGGGGTGGATTTCAGTCTCATTCAAGAGAGCCTGGGATCTCCCCCCAAGATTATCTTCAGACTGTAAGGCAGATATAGTGGGTGCATATGAAACTGGCTATGGCCTAGGAAGCCCCAGACATATATTCCCAAAATAACTGCATTGGTTAGGATTCTCTAAGGGAACAGAACTGACAAAATTCTCCAGGGGAACGTAACTGATAAATTTTGCAAGGGGATTTATTATGTTGTTACTGGATCAGAGCAGGGGAGGCCACAATGGCTGTGGGCCTGCTACAGAGCCAGAAGATCCAGTTGCTGCTCAAAGAAGCTGAAAGCTGCAGAACACGAGGAATCAAGGATGCAGCATCAGTACACACTTGAAAGCCTGGAAGCTCCCTAGAGTCTGCGCTAGAAAGGTGAAGAAACTGGAGAGCAGCGTCCACAGCCAATGTCAGCAAAAGACACTCACTCAAGCAGAATAGAGTTGTTCAAACAATGGCAACTTCTCCTCCTTCTTTTATTACATTGGACTGCAAGCCCATTGGATGGTGCCATTCACAGTTGGGCTGGGTCTTCCTTCCTTAGTTTGCTGGCTTACATGTCAATAATCTCCAGAAAAAAATGCCAAGACACACCTAGAAGTAAGTGTGCTTTACTAATCTGCTCCGCATTTCTTAATCCAGTCGTGGATTTATCACAATTAACAATCACAATTACAAAATTATCTGAAATTTCTTTTCAAGAGGTGCCTCCAGAATCCATTCAAGGGTGACTTGAAACTGGATTTTCAAGGCTGGACATAAACAGGAGCAGCCTGTTCCTCTGAAGGATAATATTTTTACATCACAAGCTCAAAATGCCATGCCAGAATAAGATAGCTCTTTGCAAAAAGAAACATGCAATCTGTTAGAGTGATGATGACTGTCTAGGTCTGTGCAAAAGAACCTTAACACTTGCCTTTGTCATTATCAAGAGGCACCTTTTCCTTTTCCTTTTCCTTATCCTTCTCCCCTACTCCTCCCTTCCTTCCTGGTCTCCATTCTATTAGGAAGACAGAAAAAATTCCCATTGGCCATAAGTTTAAAACCATCCCAAGCACTTAGGAGAGGTGCAGCTGTCAGGCTACTGAAAGGCACTTGGTTCCCGGAGTGGTGACGCCCAGCTGATCATCTACATCTTCTCAGCACTTAATCCGGGCATTTACACATGGAGACTTCTCACAGCATTTCTCAATACAAAATGAGGGGACAAGACCAGAGAATTCTTTTGATAACAACTCCAAAAGAGTCAAAATACCATGATCCAAGCATATAGTTCTCAGATAATTGAGCGTGAATGAAAGATGCATTTTTAAATGTCTGGAAATATTTAGGGAATATGTAGCGAGAATGCATATCTTCCAGCAGCCTTCAATTATTTCTCTTAATTAAACTCTTAGTCCAATATGTTCAGGGCAACATTACCTAAGAGGCTATATCCTAAATTGCTGAGAACTATTTATCCTTGAGTAAAAAGGAGGCTCACACGCTCTGTTCTAAAAGCCTGAATTGGAGCACACGGCTGCAGTGACGCCCCCTTCACCTGCACACTCCAGCAGTGAACCACACACCCCAGGCTTTCTCGGGGAGTAGTTAGGATTCATCTGTATTAATCTCTTCTTAGATTGAAAATGACCTGAATAGAAATAAAAACCACATCAATATTTAAATAGAGTGGGTCCTTCATAAAGTTTCATTCTAGTTAATTTATTCTGTAAATTTTGGCCAAGCTGAGTATTGAATAGAAAAATGTGATGTGGTTACTAATAGGATTAGAGGGCAGCAGGGCTTCACGGCTACTTTGTAAAGCAAAAGAAAAGGTGCACTCTTAACCTATGACAATAGAGCATATCATGAAACCCAGAGCACAGAAAAATCATAGAGGTTACCTTAATGACACAGGACAACTCATTTAAATAATAACATAAATTGTCACAAAGTCCATGTAATGCATTTCATAAGTTTGTGAAAACTGCATACACTATTTTCTAGAACATTAAATAGGAACTTATTAGTTACTATTGGCTGTCCAACATTTTACCTCTTTTTACCTTTTTTGACAGAGCCCCTGTTTTGTTCTGTTATTTGAGAGAAGAGTCAGCAAACTTTCTATAGAGGGACAAACAGTAAATTTTTCAGCTTCGTAATGTGTCATAATTTCTGTTTTAACTACTCAACCCCACAGTTTTAATGCAAAAGTGGTATAGCCAATACATAAATAACTAATTATGGTGTTACCTCACAAAGCATTTTTATGAAATAAGGCAGAGGGCTAGGTTTGACCCACAGGCTGCCACTTATAGGCTCCTTATTTAGAAAGCATAACTGTCCATTAGCTCTTGGAAATTAAAACTTTTACAGAAACTCAAGATGGTTGGTCCTTACCCTTTACTAGCAGTTGCTTGAGATGGACATGTGACATGTCCACAAAGTTCTAATCATAGGGAGGGGGGAACTTCTTGAAAGGGTTTTCTTATTCTTAAGAAGGAAATATCAGACGAGACCATCTTTTGGTACTTGTATGTAGATGATATGCCTAGAGCTGCTATAGACATTGCCTCCTGGGCTGCACCTAGAGCCAGCACAACGAGGATCCCTGAGCTAAGAAACTCGAAGAGAAGGAGCCAGAGAATCGATTTACTATGCCCTGGGAAGTCCTGCCTCTTGAATTCTTGTTATTGAAATTATAGATATCCACACTGGTTAAACTCTTATGAGTTATAGCCTAAAGCACTTTAGCAGAAAAAAAAGGGGGGGAAATAAGAATAGTTACTTTTCTTCCACTTAAATAACTACAACGTACTATTGGTTAGTAATGTGTGTGTTCACCATCAGACATTACAATTAAATACATAAAATATTTTATAGCCAAATAATTCCATTTACAACTTTGAGCATAGCCTTTCAATCCAGATATCAAAAAGTAGTCTTTTAAATGAGAAAAATATGAAAAGTCAAAAAATATGACAAAGCATCTTGAGAAAAAAATTGGTAGATATAAATCATGACAATGTGCAATATCCCTGTAACATTCTAAGACAAATTAATTACATATCTATGAAATTGAAAGTCAATTTTGATGAAAGTCTATTTCAGGAGAACGTCACTCTAGCAGAGAAGTTTATTATAAAACACTGAATAGTTTTCCATCCTTGGTTGTCTTTCTTTGGAAATTGTACCCTGTTAGAATCCACCAAGTTCTCTATTGTGCTATGCAGAAAACAATCCACTGTGGATGAACTTATACTGTGACTACCTGTCCCATTCTCTGAGCTTTAACAATGTGGCCCTGATGATGGATCTGTGTTCCTTTTCCTTGAGTCTGAATACAACTTTTTAATTGCTTTCATAGGTAGCATTCAGCAGCAGAGATGCTGCTTGACTTCGAAACCTAGTTCATAAAAGGCATTATGGTTTCTGTTTTTATTTCTTGGGTTCATTTTCTTTATATAGGCTCTTGCCCTTAGAACCTCACCAATGCACTGTAAAGAAGTCCAATCCACAAGGAGAATGCACAAGCCAATGTTCTAGCCCATAGCTACAGCTGGGACCAGGACCACTAGTCCACTTCCACCAACAAACATGAGGATAAATGCCCCTTAAGATGATTCCAACATCCCAATTTTTAGTACATATATTTAAGATTTACAACACGGTGTTATGATATATATATATATATATTTATATACATATATAGTAACATGATTACTATAGGTAAGCAAATTACTATCTCCATCATCTCACATCTTAACTCTTTGAGTATGAATATGGGAAAAGCAGCTGAAATCTAAATTCTAAGCAAATGTTTTGGTACAATTCAATCTCTAGCTTGTGAGTGTTTTACTAAGGCCTCAGGTATCTTGAATAAAGAAGAGCCATTCTTGATGAGTACCATCTGAATTTCTGACTCACAAATACTGTGATATTAAGTGATAGTTCATTGTTCTGAGCCACTAAATTTTGGGTAATTTTTTAGATAGTAATAGATAACTAATACAATTAAATGGGCAAGATCTCTTGTCTATAAAACTGTTGCAGTGAAAATATTCATAGTTTCTTTCCAGTGCACCTAGGCAGTCTTCCCATTTGGCATATTTTTCTCCAAAGGTCCCCCCATATCCTCTCATCTTTCACTGTAGACTTCCTTTCAGGCCATTCCAAATCACTTCTTTTCCCTTATTCCCCCTGGCTATCCTTCTAGCTCACAGAAGAGGAAGATAGAGTACTTCTTCTATTTTTACAAATCTGTTGCAATAAAATAATAAACTCTTTGCCCTGGTACCCTCAGGCTTTCCCTTTTGATTCTCAAAAGTCTGTTTGGGAAGTTTATAAAAAAACAACCAAAATAACATTTGATTGTTTCTTGCTGTTTCCAGTTCCATAAAGTAATCCTACATCTCCCCAGAGGCAAAGTAGGTGTCTGTGACTGACTACAGGAAAGGCCTTGAGAAGGAAATGGGAGAAAGGAAAACACAGACATTAATATTTCAAAATGTTCTTTTGTCACATGTGGCCATAGCCACAAAAAGACCAGACAAGAGGGTTCAGGTGACTCAGCAATGTTCCACAGGAAAACAGAAGACAGTTCATAACAATAAAAGATATTGGCTACTGGAAAATCTACTAGAAAATAATTGAGGTCACCCTGCCTTTCAGTCAGGGTTTAGTCAAATTATCATTGTGTTTGGGAAACAGATTGCCTTGAAAAACCCTGCTGCTGGGGACAGGAAGAGTGAGTTTTCAGGCAAAGCAAAGAGGTCATGATAATGGCTCAGTGGAATGATTTCCAAATTAAATTATAGTGTGCTAATTTACAATTCCTTCTAAGTTAATCTAAACCATATGTGAGACTGGCAGACAAGTAGACATGTTTCCAAAAAGAAAAAGAAAACTTAGTTCCGGGGACATGGTGCAAACGTCTTCAAATGCATTACCAAATTCTTGGTGACCGCTTTGCTGGCATCACACATGAGAAAGAGGGGCCCGTGATGATCCTGGCGATGTAATGTACAGAAAAATCCCACTTGTCTGATGCACAGCCACCTCTACCACCCTACAGCAGAGTAGCAGCCCACAGCTCCTCCAGAATCAGAAACCGCTGACCCAAAGCCAAAGAAGCAAAAGTTGAGAATGAATTTTAAATAAGCCAAAGGAAAGAGTGCATTGGATGGGAAGAGGAATTTTATAGGTCAGCTAGCTTGCCCTCCTACTCGCTTTCCTGTAAAACCTCTCTGACAGTTGGCCAACCCACCTGCTATGCACCTGTGCTCCTGAATAAACACCCACAGATGCCCATTCCAGTTTAGACCGTTCCATCCATAAAAGGGCTTTACTTTTACTGAGCTGAAAATTGTCATCCTACAATTTCTGCTCATTAGTCCTTCGTGAATTAAGGCTACACTCTGTATTTCATGAGGCGTTACTTCAGTTGTTTTAATATTGTGGTCAAGTGCAAACAAGAAAGGAAAGATAGGAAGGAGCTAGGCAAATCCATCATTCTGTCCAATGGTCTGGGTCCTATGGGCTACAATGTGGATCAAGGTACAAAGACAAGAAAACCCATGAGTCATCAGGGCCCATCCTAGAGAAGCACGAGATCCACTTGCTACATCAGCCACCCCATGTTGCTACCTCCATCAGAGCTCATGAACACCATGAGTCAAGGGGCTTCTTGCTTAAAAGTGATAGTGATTTCCCACCGGCCCAGCCCTCTGCAAGGGTGCATGGGCCCCAGCTCCTCTGGAAGTATCTGCTTAAATGGTTTTGCTAAGTATTCTCACTGTGCAAACTTTTACAATGCTGTGCCAAGCACATGTAGGCAGTTTTCTTTGTAATGTTGCCCAGATGTAGAATGGTTTTCTTAATGTTTTTCCATTTGTTTTTTTTTTTCCTTTGCTATTAACATGGACCTTTTCCCGAACATGTGTACCTTGAATTCCTTCTTGCTAAGCCATTGTTTATCTTCATAGCTATATTTTAACTCAGTATGGCCCTTTTAGGAATCAAAAGTATTTTCCAAAGAAATCAATACTGAATTGTGGATTAGACAACCTTTTGTTGTTGTTATTGCAGTTGTTTGTACACGAGAATTAACACCACACATGCAATTGGCTTTACAAATCAAAATCTGAATTACCTCTTTGTTTTGCTGTTTTGTTTCTCTGGTAAACCAGTTTCTCATTCTTTAGCCCTGAGGGTTAGTTGCCTTATTTTATTTTTTTTAAAAAGGGATTAAAGTAAAAAGTGATGAGTATTGTTATTAATGGACTCTGTTTTTACTTTCTCCACACCTAAATGCTATCATAGAGAGATTTGAATGGGTAAAAGCTGGTACAGGTCAATTAAGCACAGAAGGTAAACAGAAAATTTTGAGTTAAAGGAAAGAAACAAGCAAGAGATTACATTAAATTCAAGTCTTTCTTAAAAAATAATAAAATAGCAGGCCTACAATAATACACAAAAGTCATGTGTTTGATTTACTCAACCTCCCTGCAGTAACTGTTTCTCATTAACTTACCTAAGTCAACATTGCTCTCGAGGGGAAAAAGGAAAATTTGGCATATCAGGGAATAAATAGAACACTGCAGCATTATTCACTGAATCACTTTTGGGGCAAATGTAGTGCTGTTTTCATGTCTTTGTATTCTTTCTAAGTCTCTGTTTGTCAATGTCAATTCAACCCTCCCTGAAAACAACAGAGCTACAATTAGAGATGTGAAAACCAGTTTGTGTGTAATTTAACTGCTGCAAACTGGCAATCTTCTCATGAAAACCACAAACAATTACTTCCATTCTCATGCACTAGTGCATCTGGTGCTCCACCATTTTTGATCTGGGATTGCATATGAATTGATAGTTAATTTCACAGCTAGGAAAAAAAACTACATTTTTTTGACAAGGGTGAGTTATTTGCTTTTCAGTGACAGCATATTGCCGTGCTTATTTGGCTAATGGCTTCAATTATACAACCAACTCAAATAGCAGTTCTTTTACTCTGCGTATCTCAGGGAGCTTTTCCTGAAGTCATCAATCTCAGGTGTGTCTAACCTTTCTCCACATAGTACTAAGTCCTGCTGTGTTGAGAGCGATCAGTGACAGGAGCACCACAAAGGTGAAGAATCTTGAATAATGTCAAAAAGGAGAAATTTATTTCTACGTGATCTATATCTTTCCAACTCTGATCAAAAGTGAGATAATAATGAAAGTAAATCCATCTTTAAACAGACCCCAAAAAGGCCCTTTGCATTGAAGGGCACATTCTTAAAAGAAAGATTTACAGACTTCTTAAAAGAAGAAATCACACATGGGGAAAATACTTGAATAAACAAAACCACAGAGATAATGAAAGCCTTTGGTACAACATTGATATGCAAGAGTGTCCTTCAGATTCATTCAAGAGGAAGTGAGCTTTAATGCAAAGGCATTAGTAATGGGCTTTCTATTTCCTTATTAGAATTAACTTTGATCTGGAAGGGAAACCTTTTTCTTCACTGTTAAATACGTATTTCTATCTAATATATTCTAGTACAACCTTTTTAGCAACATGGCACTTATACTGGAATTTATTATTCCAGAAATGGACATTGCCAGAAACAAAGTAGCTGAGAAAACTATTTATTTTTCGAGGAAACAAGTTGTTTCCTCATAGCATAATGATATTAAAGGAAATACTTGAATTTCCTTCCCAGCAGGTATTTTCAAATAGGAGAGATTCTCCTCACACACACACAAAAAAAAAAAAAAAAAAAAAAAAGAGTTTAGGCAAAATCTGCCAATAGCAGAAAAGGAACTAGATTAGTCCTTAAAATTCATTCTAAGGCTATTCTTTTATGACTCTAGTTTCCAATCACCAGTTCTTAAAATCAGAACAGTGAGTTGAAAATGATTTATTAGCAACTTGTACACACAGGTCGATTGGGCCTCACATATATTTTAATATTTTAAGGTTTAAATTCTATAATTTGAACTCAAAGCTACAATATACCATTGTGTTGTCTCCATCTGTCACAGGCTTGATAGGACATAGTGTGTGAAGAAAATAGGTTTACACATATTGCAATACTTTTAAGGCATAACAACTGCTGGCTGGATGGGCAATAAAATAATAATAATAATAATAATAATATTAGTGATGATGACTTTTTTGATGATGACATTAAAAAAATAAAAAGTTAAAGCTGGAATAAAAACTGCAATCATTCATCATACTGGATATCTGGATCAGATGCATATCTACCTTTGATATTTTGAGTCAATCGATTATTTAGCATATTATACTGTTGGACATAATACAATATAAAGTTCAACCTTTCCCATCAAATAATACATAGCCTTAAAGTTGAAGCGTGAGAGCCTCCACCCATCTCTTCTAAGTTCTTTCATACACTCAGGCCCAGTGGCCTTCGAGATGTGTTTTCGGTGGAGGGATTCATTCAGAAAAGCTGAAGATATAAATCACATGGGAAGAAGCTGCAAGAACAGTTGGAAAATAAAAGCAGCTGAAGCACCCGTGATCCCAAAGGCCCAGCAAAGATCTCTCTAAGATCGTCGAGCACACAATTCTCCAATTGCAGTCTGCTTAGTTTGGAGATATAAATGTGCCACTCAACTCTTGAAGTTTCTTAGAGACCTAGGTAGTCAAGAATTAAAATTTGACTCCATGGTCTACTTTGAATTTATTTTATTCTCTTCTCCTAAGAAAGAAATCAAGAATCCATCAAATGCAGGAAAGAAATGACCAAAGACATGCTTCACTGGGGCAAATCTAATTGCTCCCATGCATTTGTTTTTCAGTGATTTCATAGTGTTACAGCTAATGAACATCCAGTATGCACAACTTCAGTGATTTGAAAAACTTACAAAGCATATTTTCTATGTTAATTACTTATAATATGAAGCAAACATAGCCTTTGTCCTTTAATATTTAATTTATTTTGTTTTATTATGTATTTCCACATCCATCTGTATGTGCTTGTATAGCGTTTAATGACATGCCATATTCTTCCTTCTTGTTTGCTCACACATCTTATTCTTATCAAGTTTATAAGTCCTTAATATCATCGCTTTTATCTTGCTTATTTTTTTAAACTCTGGGGAATCTTACACACTGATTTACTCATAAAAATTGTTCAAGAAATATTCGTTGAAGTATCTATTGCCCAGATATCTTGAGCACAGATAGGGGTAGAGAAGAAAAAGGACTTGGCTGACCAGACTACCTCTTAAACATAAACTAGATATAGACAAAAAGATTTAAGTACTTTCTAGACAAGTCTGACATTGGCACCCAACCCTCATGGGCACGGAAGTACATTTTCAGCTTTGTCACTGGATACTATCTCGTGTGTTCTCATGTGTTTCTGTTCCTTCAAATAAAAGCCATCTTATATCTTCTTGTTGCTTTTTTTTCTAACTTAGAAACAGTTCAGGGTTTATCTTGTTGGTGTACATTTTCCACCTATTTTATAGACAAAATCATTCCATTTCAAGAGGAGTTCAGCAGCTCTATGGGAGCTGTATGACAACCTTCCTTAAGACTAGCAAGGAGTGGCTTCTTATTCTTATCATAGAAAACACTACTGGCAGCTGGGACAGAAGAAAATCTGCCAGCATTACTTACAGATATGTAGTTGATATTTCAAAAATTGCCCCAGGAACAATGATTTTACTCCAAGCAAGAAAGTTCGAATTCAAAATTTACCCCATGCAAGAATGATACTATAATTTGCTACCACAAACTTATTATTCAGTTATACTCATTTCTCCTAGGACCAGAAGACCTACAGAATCCCTTCCCATTTTACACTCCCATTTGCAAGAGCTAAATGTGAGATTATACCATCCTCTGCTGTTGTTCCTCCCCGTGGTGAGGGACAGCAAGTCAAACTGCTTTGGTGGTTTGTAAACACATTACATAGCAATTAACTTCAGCTCTCCTGTAAACATTTTACATCAAGGATTGTGTGGACTTTCAAAACAAAAGAATATATATGGTATTAGACTGGACAAGGTTTGTTTTTCTAAATATACATTAGGTAATAATGTATAAACACATGTTACACATTATATATATGTGTAAAAGTTTATCTTTCACAAGTTGAAGTTATGATGTTGACTCTGGGTTGTGGGATGGTGTTGAAAGGAACACACAATCAGGAACCCATTTCCACGCTGTTATACACAAAATTTTCAGGTTTTCCCCTGATTTATTAGAGCAGTTGTCTGCTTCCCTAACAGAAAAAAAAAAAATCTAGAGTGAATTATTCTCCTTTCCTGGGTGAGTTCTGTGGTCTTTTGCCAGCAGGAGAGTTGGGCGAATGATTACCCAGGTGCTGGCAGCCCCCGTCAAAGAACAGTGTGATGGCTGCTGCCTCCTCAGCAAATCTCAACCTCTGACAACTGCTTGGCCCAGGGCTCCAGTACCCTTTCTGCCATTTTTTTTCTTTTCTTCCGAGGGATACTCACACCACTGCTAAGTATGCTTTAGAAAGGAAGGTTGTAATTGAAATCACTCCCTCTACTCAATCTGAGCATCTCATTCAGAGGTCCCCTACATATAACATAGGAACTGTAAACAAAGATCTGGACAATCCACCAATGATAGCACGGGTGGTACAATGACACTAGTGGCCAGATGCTTCAGAAGTAGCTGGAAGGCCAAAATGACTGCAAAGGACAAAGGCAAACCTAAGTCTTCTCACTAACCAGTTTCGAATCAGTAATCAGAAAGAGCTGAAGTGGCCCATAGCGCCCCAGCCAACAGCCTTGACCTGATGAACTGTCTTATTCAGGCCCCCAGGAATGAGCAGATTTTCTTCATTAAACAAACCTTCTGGGTTTTTCCCCCTGCAACTTCTGCCAAAACTTAGAAAGAAATTAAGCTTTATTTCCTTTTTTCTTAACTGGAGTGTGAGAAAATAAATTAAAAATAGCTTTATAAAGTCTCCTTGATATGTATCCATTGAATCACAGAAGCAGGACACACACAGAAGGTAGAATTATAATGACAGAGGAAATCTATGCATAAGTACTGAAGGGATTAACTCTGGCTTACTGCCTTGTTGACATTATTGGGATTATCTAGGAGCATTCTGATAAAATATATTGTTCCATTATCAAACAGACATTACCAAAATAGGAAGGGAGAAAGTGCCCTGCTGTACTCTCTTTAAATTAGCAGTGACCTTGCTAATTAAAACCTAATTGTGAGAGAGTAACATGTTGATGCCCCCCTTTGAAAAACTGGCATGCATCCCCACTAATTTAAAAGTTATCACTTATAACCCAAAGAAACTGGCTTATTAAACAGAATGCTAATGAAAAGTTCTATCGCTGAAAGATGACAGGACAGAGGATTGAGGAGAGGAAGGGATGAGTGCATACATCTTGTGTGGCCCTTCATTATCTAAGAAGAAGGCTCTGACAGCAAGAACACTGTCAAGAGGATGAAAACAAAATGAGTATGGCAGGAACGGTACTTTCCTAGTTTGTTAATATGTATTCTAGGTAGCTGTAAGCCACTGGGTGCTACAGATAGGTGAATTATCCATTGGAGTATATTAATTTTAAATAAGTGTATGGAGAGATGTTCAAGGACAACATAATTTGATATATCTTATTTTATTTTTTATGTGACTGTTGGGAAGCCCTTTTAGTCTAGCATAGGCAAGAAAGTAGATTATTCTTTAAACAACTAAAAAATTCAGTGAATACATTAACCTATCATCTCAGCCAGTTATTAAAATAACACTTCAATAGACATGCATATACACACACATGTACCCCCTCTTACACACTTCAAAATGCTTTTCACCATATGTTTTCCCATTCTATCCATGACTACCTAAGCTCAGAAAGCCTACAAAAGTTAAAGTGTAATATCCTGTTTTTCCTTATTCTAATCCAAACACCAGATAATGCAAGCTGTCCCCCCACCCACACAAAAGCATGGATGATCATAGAGATGCATGTCTCTCCCAATCTGTGACCAATCATTTTGTTATAGCAACTTGACTGGAGTAAAAAACACCTAGCAGTTTAGTAAAGCACCGTTCTGGATGTTTCTGTAGATGATTAATACACAGGACTGAAAACTAAGGTGGGAAGACCCATCCTAACTGTGGGCAGCACCAACCAAACTAAAAGCCTGCATGGAATAAAAAGGGAATGAAGGAAATAGGCCCATCTTGAAGTGTTTCCATTTCCTTGAACAGGTGCGTCCTTTGTCACCACTGACTTTGAACACTGATCTCCAAGTTTCTCAGCTTTCCCCTACTGACTAGCACCAGTGGCTTGCCAGTGAACTTCTAGGCCTTTGACCCTGGATCCTTGATCCCTCCTGTTCTATGGCTTCCATTTTCTTTTCACTGAGCTGCTACTGGAACCTCTGATTCCCTAAGACACAGACACTCGTTATACACTCTCCCTCCTCTGACCTTACAGACAGCCATATGGATTCTCTCACCTCTGATCCTACAAACTTACCTAATAAGTCCCCTTGGATAATTATACATATATTTTCTATTGATTCTATTTCCCTAGAGATCCTTAACTAAATACACATTTTGTGTGCATGTTATTTTCAATTAAGACCCATAGGTACCATGGAGGTAGTGCTTCCCACATCCTTTGAAATTCATGTTTTACCACTATAAACCTCAGATGTCAGACATGGAGCTAAAGGACTTAATGTTTGTCCTGCTGCATTTCAGTTTTGTTTTGGTCCAGTTCTTTTCTATTCCCTTGTTCATCTCTTTTAGAATGGGAATGTTTATGCTGTGCTATTGTACCTTGGAATACTGTGATGTGTTTTTCATTTGTGCAGAGGTTCACAGTTAAGAGTTTGCCTTGAGTCTCAAAAGAGACTTGTGTTGGGACTTTTGCAAAATGCTGGAACTGATGGACTTTGGAAATGGACTGTTACATTTCTGGTTATACATAGCTGTATTGGTAGGTAGAATTACAAAGTTGCTATTGTCTTTTTTGGAGATTGTGTATGGTCTGAGGATATATGTTCCTATATGAAACTAAAAAGGTATAATGTGGTGGTTATGGAAGAGTGTCGATTAAAGTTACCTGGGAAATGGATAAGAGTACACTTCTGGGCATGTGTGGGTGGGTCATGGAAGCATGGCTTCGGGATCTATCTCTGATCCTTTGCCTCTTTCTTTGTGCTACTGTTTCCCTGCTCTGCCTCCCAGCCAACATTAACTAAGCTTCTTCGCTCAGCCATCCCCCTTTGCCAGAATGTTCCTGCCTTGAAACCTACCAATCATGGACTGAATTCTCAGAAGCCATAAGCCAAATTGAACCGCTCTTCCTTTAAGTTGTTGATGTCAGGTGTTGTGTCTGAGTGACAAAAATGTCAGTAAAGCATCTACCTCAGTTTAGCTGCCTTTTGATTTGCTCTGTAACTATCCATCCTACTCAAGGGATCATCGGGGAGGGCTAACCCTTCTTTTCTGTTCAAATGCATATCATTCAGGACCTGTACATGCATAGAACCCAGTGAGGAAAAGCCTTGGCTTTGGAATTCATATGCTTGTCACTTCAGAAGGGTTGAATTCATATGCTATGTCACTTCTTAGTAAGATAGTGCTAAGTAGCAAAATTAATTTTTCTGGTCCTCAATTTCTTCATCTCTGTCAATGTACTAAAAAAATCTTTTTAAATGTTTTAGTAAAGCCCTTAACAAAATACTTTCTACATGATGAACACTCAGTAAATGTTAGCCTTTCCTCTTATTATGCTCTATTAAATAGACAAGCCACAAGGCTTTGCTCGGCTTCCCTCCCTTTTGCTTACCTTCAGCACAATATTGCTCCTTATCCACCAACTGCCAATTATTTTAAAAGCCCTTCCTTGCCCATTCTTATAATGTTCCATGTTCATTTGTCTGAATTATTCTTCTCCTTGTTATTATACTAACAAAGTACTTCATTGAATCATTTAAGGATACTTTGCTCTAGCAACTATTATATTAAGTAAACTCTTTTCATATCCTGTCCAACACGAGAGATATAAAAAGGAGAAGGCAAGAGAAGAAAAAGGGAAGGAAAGTCAACCAAGTGAAATGTGAAATGAGTTTGCAATGTTTACGAAGTTTTTTTCAAACCTTGACCCAAATATAGCTTGTGCCGTAGCGGCTCCTGTAATGAGAACATCATTTGCAGTAATTCTTAACCTGGAAAAAATCTTAGAGATAGATGGCCATATCCAAACACATGATAAATATCAAAATAAGGTAGAGCTGTTTAAAAGATTTTTCCTAGGACATTCAACTTAAATATTATACTCAAGATTTAAACTCTAGTTACTTTGATCTTACAAAAATTTTCCTATTCCTACATCTTTTTGTTTCCTACATTATTAATCTAAGAAGATATTCACCTGTCCATTCACTTTTAAGGTGTTTATCTATCTTCTCAATACCAGATAGACCTTTCCTGGGATAGGATTATTAGTACTACATTTCAGTAGAATCAGACCTTACTGTTCTCAAAATCCTCTGAAGTATTTTAGATATTAGGTCGCCCAAATTCAGCTCTATTTTGGTCAACAAACAGCTTCAATACAAATCAATGAACGAGAACAAAAGTCATCCATATAAAAACTATCTTCCTAGAAATTTCAACTATCTTCTTTTTCTTCAGATAATTCATATGTATTTGAAGTAAATAATGCTTACAATCTTTGTGGGGAGCTGGTACGTATAATAACACATCCTAATTCCTTTTATCATCCCTTTTCCTTCCCCTCTTTCCCCCTCCCTCCACCTTTTGATCCCTTTCCCCTTTGAGAAAGATCCATCTTCCTACTTCCTATTATCCTTTATTTTGCTCTTAATAACTGTAGGAAAATGATTTTTACACAGACACTGCATTAGATATATAAATCTGCCTCTTTTCATTCAATCATTAAAATCATAAGTTGTCAGAATATTTTTTGAATACAAGAATAAAATTTAGGCATTATCGTCAACATTTGAACTACAAATATGATATAATTGTCCTAGGGGACAAATAACTGTTTAATGCACATTAAATCTGGATTCCCACCCAAGTGTCTGAGAATAAACCCATTTACTTCCCTCTCTACCTAGTACCATTTTAGCTGCTTCTTTGAATTAAAGGCATCATTTTCATAAGGTGCCCTTTAATGAATGGACTCTCTGAGCAGAAACTTATCATTGTACAATAAGTGTAAAAGCAAGCCTGAGTTGATTGCAGCACCTAGTAGAAAAGCCTTTGAGGGAATGGAGAAAAACACTGAGGCTTAAAGCAGGTGATTTTGACACAAGTGAGGGACTCAAAATAGACGTGATACAGGCCTGGTTGATGAAGCCTGCAGCAGTGCAGAGGAGCCCTAGCAAAGTAAGACTGCACTGAGTGATGGTGAGGCAGAGAATCACTCCACAATTCTCTGTAGACCAGCCCTGACATCCAACCATCATTTTAAATGTGAAGTGCTACTTGGATCTGATTTTGAGGGTTTCGGTTTTAGGATTTCAATGCTATTTTCACTTTGAAAGGTCATTAGAGAGTACGTTAAATGGAGATAACTCTGTCTCCAGCTCTGTGTGCTGCTTCTATAAGTGTGCCCTCCTGAAAATAAACTACATCTGCCAACCACTCGTGTGAATTACCTAAATAAAAGACTCACACTGTTAATGGAGCACTTTTGTACTAGAAAAAGAAACCATTAGATTTGATGTTAAAAGAAACTACTACTGTCACTCACTTGATTGATTGCATCTTTTATTAATTCTTCACTGAATTATTTTATGGTATTTCTCTTTTTAATCTGCTCCCCTTTGTTGGGATATTAAGAATGTATATTTTGAAAGCAGTGGTAAGAAATGTTGAGAAGTATAAAATTCAAGATCATAAAAGCCTTTTCACGAGTAGCATTATGAACAGAGCTGTCATGGGGCGTCCAGAATGTAGGTGTGCATTTCAGGGAGTGAGGATTATGTTGTAAAGGGAAGTGTAAGTATAAATTGGAGCTTTAGGTTTGAGAAAAGAAAAGGAGTGAAGGAAAAGGAAACATAAGTGTGTTGCATTTATCACAGCCATTAACACCTAGGTCTCCTTCAGTCATGGCCTGCCAACTAATGGTTTCTGAAGTGGTATTTTCAAGGACCACATGTAAACTATGCTCAGCAGGGTATGCTGTGTTTGAAGGCCCTCCCTCTTTCATCACCTGGCAGAGCCTGTGGTATACCTGGCTCCCACATCAGAAAACATCCTAGGTTTAAATATATGGATTTCCATCTCCAGGGACCCTGCTGCAGTGGGGATAACTGGAGCATCTATGGACCTGGAGAACACAGAGCTGGTGCGGGATGAAACAGACCCAAATGATGCACACGACAAGCACTGTGTGAGATGCAGAGTGTTACAGAACTCTGACTATATGCGTGCACAGAGATTGGAGCCCACAAGGCTCCTGGAGACAACTAATAATCATCATGACAGGCTGTCAAGCTTCTGTTTTTCCCTTTCCTGTTTTGCATACTGACCCTGAGCTGGGGAGTATGTTCATTTTCTATGCCTCACCACAGAGCATCAAGGCTGGAACAGCCTTGGTTGGTATCTGTGCTAGGTAACAAGCAGCCGCCTTTGACAGCTGCACAGAACTGCATGCTTGTACTTATAAATGTTGTGCTCAGAGACACACTCATAGGCAAGGCTGCTGAGGGCACCACGCTGATAATGCACAGAGGATTTCAGGTGAGCAGTGAGACTCTCATTAGTAAGGTCTTCTCTTCTTCCCATTTGGCTGCCAAAAGGCCAATGAGCCCAGCAAGGATGCTCCCAGGCACAGCGGTGCTTGTTGTCTGCCTGCATTAGGAGTGCTGGCCTGTGCTCCTCAAAGACCATTCTCATTTCACTAACCAAAAAGAATCTTCAGTTCTGAGCATTCATCATTGTCTTAGTTTGAATTCCCTGAAAACACACCCTGAGACAAAGATGCTTGCAAAAGGGTGTGGAGACCACAGGGCAGGAGGCTATAGATGGCAAGAAAATTCCGCCCTCCCTAGATGTGTACTTCTCAGTACCCAGAACCCATGAACACGTTGCCATCTACAATTTTAGTGTCCGTGCTGCCAAAGTGAGCATGTGTTGCCATCTACAGCAAAAAGGATTTAAGATTACAGATGGAATTTTAGTTGCTGATCAGATTATCTTGGATTATATGGCCGAACCTAATCTTATCACAACAAGAGCCAGGCAGAGAAATAGGACCTCAACCACATGGAACTGAATCCTTCCCATACCTCAGAGGACAAAAAAATGATTCTCCCACAGAGCCTACAAAATGTGTCCAGCCTTTCAAACACATTTTAGTCAGTGAGATCCTATCAGGACTTCTGACCTGCAGAATTACAGCATAAAATAATACATAATAAATTTTTGTTGTTTTATACCCCTAAAGTTGTGATAATTCATTACAGCACCAATAGCAACTAATACAGAGGCCAACTGAAGCTGCGATATTAAGTAAAATACCACAGGTGGTAGCCAGCTCAATGGTCTGGTCTTAGCTACTTTGCTCATTGCTGAGACAAAATACCCATTACCCAAAGTTAAAGGAGGAGAAGTTTATTATAGCTCACAATTTGTAGAGGTTTCAGTCCATAATCTGCTGGATCCAAGGCACGGTGGCCTGACAAAGGCACATGGCAGAGGAGAAACAGTCCATGGCAAAGCAGGGCAGGCAGAAGGCACTCAGCAGCAAAGTAGCAAGGCTCAAGTGACAACAGCAGCCCTCTGTACATCCCTTATATTTTATCCAGGCTACACACCCTATGAGTACTCATATTCAAGGTTGAGCACCATTAATTCTAGCATTACACTGTGACTCAATCCCAACGTCACATCCTTAATCCCAGCGTCACACACCCTGAATCCAGCCACCTCCATAAAGAAGCAATTGAGGCTTTAGGAGGACATGTAGGTACAAGCCATAACAAGCCTGGAGGAAAACTAATGACAAGGTGAATTACACCTCAGTTTTTTTGTTTGTTTCTTATTGCATTTATTGGTACATTCTAGGTATATAGTACAGTTACATTCATTACTCAGATCTTGTACCTTTACATGACAGGTCTTGGCTCATTTTTTCCCTGTTTCTTATTGCATTTATTGGTACATTCTAGGTATATAGTACAGTTACATTCATTACTCAGATCTTGCACCTTTACATGACAGGTCTTGGTTCTCATTTTTTCCCCTTGTCCCTGGGCTCCTTTCACCCCCTCCTCCCTTCCCTACTTACAAATACTTTATTTCCATTTTTTCATTTTCTCATGTTTTCTTCCCTTTATTACCTTTCCCCTACATTCCTGTTTCTCCTGCACCTTTAGCCCTTTTCTTCTTATTTCACATTGTCAATTATATCACCAGGATCTTATGTTCCATTATAGTTTTTCACACCAGAGCAACTATTTGGTATTTATACAAGTGTGATTTATTTATTTCACTTAGGAGTACATCCTCAATATGTATCCATTTTCCTATGAATGACTGTAATTTCTCATTCTTTATGGTTGAGTAGTATTTCACTTTATAGAAAAACCATATCTTCTTTATCCAGTTTCCAACTGATGGGCAAATGGGCTGTTTCCAAATTTTATCTATTAAAAACTGTGCTGCTATAAACATATATGACTGTGATATGATTCTTTTAATTCTTTTGGAAAGATACCCAGCAGAGGGATTGCTGTGTCAAATGGAACCTCTAATCTCAGCTCTTTGTGTACCTCAGTTTTTACATCCAGAGCCAGAAAGCTTGATATTGCACCATGGTATCCATCAAGCATATTCTTAAGGCCAGAAGTACAGAATGGTAGTAGATAATCTAATTTTCTAGGTATTTCACACTTCCCCTATCACCGGAAAGTGTCTTGCAGCCTGAGCCTTCCAACAGAGAGGTATAGATGGTGGCTGCAAGGAAAGAAAGCAGTGAGATCCAGTGTTTAGGAAAATTGTGAAGGTATACAGGTGATCTGGGCAGAACACTGCCTGCTACAGATAGATATCATCACAATAAATACACTCTCTCTCCAAAAACTGATCCTATAAATGAAACTACTGAGTAATTCAGGAAACGACACACACTTCGAAGGCAACAGAGCTTGGTGAAAGCCCAACTTCTATGTGTTCAGTGCATTATATAATCTCATCAAATTTTAGCTGCTAGAGTGGGAAATATGAATTATCAATGGGCAACTTGCTTGCCAGTTCTCCACAAAGATTCAATAAATGATTGGAAGAAACCATCCTGCTCAAGGCCTAGCAATCAGCTAAAGTTAGTTCTTTTTCTTTTTGCCTTTTGTGACCTTGGGTCTCAGGAGTAAACAGTTGACCTTGCACAGGAAATAGAGATTCACATTGAGATTTAAGATGAGTATCAGCATCTTCCATATTTTCATCTTTTCCTTTAGTTTATGAACATGTCACCTTCCTCCTATCTGTACAAAAGCCTCTCTTTTTCCAACCCTGTAGATACTGAGATTTTCTTTATTTTTATAATCAAACCTATTAAGAGAATATCAGGATATTCTGCACTCCATTTTTCCATCATCTCATCTTGCATTTACTTGTAAATCCACTAGGGACTGCCTTCTGTTTCCATACTCCAATGGAATGTATCCTACCCTCTGCCAAACCTACTGCTTCCTCGCCTTACAGCAGTATTGGACATCTCTGCACCAAAATGCATTCCCCCTCCCCAGGTTGAGCTTGCCTCTTGTTTGTATTTTATTCCCACTGTCCCCATTGTGTCATTCTGCTTCTCTCAGAAATGTTGAATAGCCCTCAGGGATCCCCACCTTAGGATCTAAAATTAACATATTAATAATAGTAACCAATGTTGGTTGGTATTTACAATATTCCAGCCATGCGACTAGAGACATTACATACACACTTTATAAGGCAATTATAAATGAGTGTTCTCATTTTACCCAGAAGGAACCAAGCCTTGGAGAGGTGAGAGCACTTACCCAGACATGGCCCATAAGAGACAGAGCTGACCTTTAAGTGGAAAACTGGAGTCATGGCCCAGTCTTTTATTTTGCTTTTCGACCTGCTTTCCACATCCATACAAACATTTTCAAGTACCCAAAATGTGCTGATGATTATTAAGTCTATGTGTCTAGATCGGTATTTCTGCTGAGCTACAGATTGGTGTGCTCCCCACCTCTCAAAGGTCAGTCACATGTACCGTAGGCTTTCCACTCTGTTCCAGCCACCAAACCACCCATATTGGATAACCTGCCTCTTCTCTTCCTGTCACAGCAAAAAGTATTAACTCAAGCACTGGATGTCACGTTAGTCAGTCTCATTCCTCACACTAAGTCATTTACCAAATCCTACAAAGTCTTAGTTGACAACAGCTCCCCGTCCTCTCTGTCAAATGCCAACTATCACAGCCTGGTTGAAAGCCGCCAGCATTTCTGTTAGAACTACTACAGTTGACTCTTTACCATCTCTCTGCCTTCAGAATCACCACAACCACCTTCAGGTCAGTTTTCCAATCCATAAATCTGATTATAGAATGCTTTAATAGTTTCTCATTAACTTCATGATAAATACAAAGTCTCAACATGGCTGAGAAAGCTCTTCATGAACTAAGTCTCTACATTTAGCTAATCTTATAAAGATAGATTTTCTTGGCTATACCGAGACATTGCAATTTACCAAAGAGGACATTTTTCTCACTTTCCTGTACCTTAACATTCTCTCCCTCTGTCTCTGACTTTGTCTCCCTGTTTCCCTCTATCTGACTCTCTCTCTCTCTCTCTCTCTCTCTCTCTTTCTCCTGAAGCTTCCTTTTTCTTCTCCCCTGACAACCTAGCCCATACCTACTTCTTAAACATTTATTCAAACATGACCAAAAATTTATCTGTATTCATATGTCAAGTAATGCTATCTCTTTGTGTTCCTACTAGGCTTCTTAGGACTGTTCCTATATGCCCTTTTTGGAGCGGTTATCACACTGGGTCGTCAAACAATTCACATTTATAATCACCTTTCAACTAGGCTATGGTCTCTTGAAAGCAGAAATTGTGTCTCATTCAATGCAGTCACTGCAACACTTAGCACACAATATGGGGCAATTGCTGAATGAATACAAATGGATAATCAAATGAATAAATTAAGAGTATGTCATGCCACGGGTACATACCCAGACTTCTGGGTTTCCCACAAATCCCTACCAAATGTTTTTAGGTACTTATTATGCAGAAGATGTTGATGCACATATTGCTCTTAACACCAAGCCCAACACCCACCAGGAAATACACACTTGGAAACAATTTAAAGGAAACACTGTCACAGAGAAAAGGATGCAGTCATCTGTGAGGTGTAAGTTGCATGGTAGTAGGTACTCTGAGATACCAACCAATGCACTCAAGTGACATTTTTAACTTCAAGATTAAATCTGAAAAGATATTGATATGAAGAGAAGAGATTTCCAATGAGGGCAGAGGAATCCACTATATTTTCAGGAAATTGGGTAGAATTTTTCCACATGAAAAAGTTACATGAATCAAAGAAAGGGAGATTCAAGTATCTCTCCTTTTCTTAGACTCTATTCAGTTCTTCCTTGGAGAAAAAAAATCACAAAACAGAAAGGAAAAGAAAAGGACTGGACAAGGATTTTTCATCCTTCTGTTTTCTAACTGTGGTAACTGTGGTAGCAAAAATTGCTGCTAGCAACTGTGTTATTATATAGAGCCTAAAGTACAAAGCACCCTGACAAGTGTCTATTTATAGAACAAATACTTGGATACCATTGTGCAGGCTCTGGTGGACAGTAAAGAAATATGCATGGCCTATTGGAAAGAGACCAAGAGACCTGGATCCAAGAACTAACTGCCTTCCTTGTCTTCCTCAGCTAGTACTCAGCAAGGTTTCATTTCCCAGTCTGCAAAAGGAGACATGAGGATGCTGGTCTTTAACGTCCTTCAACTTCAAACTTTATAGCCTCAGCGATCACTCACCACAGTGAAGACTGGAATCCAGCCAGGGGAAGGCCAACTGAAGGATGACCTGAGTGCTTATGTCACATACGACTCAAGAATGAGATTAGCTGGAACATCAGTGACATGCTACTGCCGTCCTGGCTGCCATCGGCTAAATAGCACCAGCTCTGCTGTCCATTGGTAGCCAGGGATTTCAGAAATGGGCCAAGGAAGAATAAGGATCTTGTAATATCCACCAGCTCTATCCCCCTTCCTCCCTTCCTAAACTTTTGAACTCAAGATTAGACAATACATACTGAAGGAAGCTTTATAGTGTGCAGGCTGTTGAGTAGCTAATCTGCTCATTTTTAAAGCATAGCAAGGAAAGAAAGAAAGAAAGAAAGAAAGAAAGAAAGAAAGAAAGAAAGAAAGAAAGAAAGAAAGAAAGAAAGAAAGAAAGAAAGAAAGAAAGAAAGAAAGAAAGAGAAAGAAAGAAAGAAAGAAAGAAAGAAAGAAGGAAGGAAGGAAGGAAGGAAGGAAGGAAGGAAGGAAGGAGAGAGAGAGAGAGCAATAATTGGAATTGGGGGTACCAGGGATCGTGGAATTTTTTTTTCACCTGAGGGATGGAAAGGACCATTATTTAGGGGCAAGGTAAAAGTTAGGATAAATCCAATTGTGCTAGAGTTCTGGGAAAGATAGCAGGTAACATACACACAGATGACTTTCCCGCCTTCCCACCTTCCCATCCACTGAGCTTTAAAATGACAGTAAGTTGAAACTGTGTGGTGGTAAAGATAGAACAGACGTCAAGGGAGGCAAATAAGTTTACTTATACTCTTTTACCAACCATAGCTGAAGACATTTAAAATCAGAACATTTTCTGGAACTTACAGGAGCTCCAGAGCCTGACAGTTGTAGACTCTAAAAAGAGCAAAGCAAGCTGTCCTGCTACACCAAGTTCACACATTCTCAACCCCCGGCTCAATGCCCATATAAAAATAAACAGCTCTGGAACCTACAGCAAAGGGTGCATTTTTGTGCCCACTCCCAGTGCTGCTTCTGCTGTTGGTGACAGTCTTTTTCATGTGTCTTCGTCTATACTTTCTGTTTACCCTCATATTTATGCATGTATGCACAACATATTTAGTTTTATATTTTCTTCTCTAAAAACTGTCATCCCTATTTTTAGCAGATTTATTTTCACTGTTGAAACAATACATGATAGAGAAGGACACAAAAATACTAGCCAAATGGTACAATGCCCCTCTGCAGTGACATTGTTGGACCTTTGGTTCCAAAATGCTTTTCAGCATATTCTGAATACATCGCGATCTACTCTCCCATCTAACTTTCGCACTTCCAGTCAAGATGACATGCTTACCAATTCCTCCTTTCATTCTCTTTCTGATGTCATGATCATTTGCTCTGAGAATCTTGCTACAGGGATTTACTATTGTTGACATTGCTATGTTTTGTTTCAATTTATATTAGTGTTGCTAGTATTTGGCTTGCGCCATGAAACACACAAAACCTATTAGGCTGTAGTGTGCTATTCGGTGTATAAAACTTCTTTTCCTAGGTCTTCTCTACCTTTTCTCTCTCTGGCTGAACACAGGATAAAAACCTTCTACACTGAAGTCTTGGTCCCTTTCTAATCACTGGGTCCAAATACCCATCACCCACAAACTAAAGGAGAGGGGTTTATTTGGGCTCCAGATTTCAGTCTGTAGCTGCCTGGCTCCATGGCAGAAAAGGATGGCAAGGGACGTGGAAGAGGAAAAGATACAACTCAGGGCAGCCAGGAAGCTAAGGCAGGAACCAATGAGAATACTTCCTTCCAATCTCCCTGCCCAGTGCCCCACCCCTTCTGACCAGGCTCCACACCTCAAACATGAGAAGATGGGGGCATATTTTAGCTCTCAACCATGAAGACTGATACCTGTGGGTTTGCTAACTTAGGATCTCTTCCTTTTTCTCCTTCCCTTCTTTACTTGGTTTCAACCCCCTGGACACCAAGCCTCTTTTCTGACACTCAGTCCAAGAACTTGTGCCCATGCCCATGGAGTAATCTCTCCTGCCCAATGCTTCCACACTTTGCTGATGTGGGAGAAGGCACAGCATCTACATTTATGCAAGCATGAATATAAAGTAATAAGATCCATTCCACAAATCTTGTACCAAATCAAGTTTTACTGCTTTACGGTTATACTCTATATTTGTTTATATTCCTGTTCATATATGAATATAGAGATGTTGTATTTAGGTTTTTATTTCCTTCCCCTACAACTGTCATTTTATTTTTAACAAAATTTTCACTCTTCAAATACGGTAAGAAAAGATAGAATTATGCAACTAAGTTGTTACTGCAACAAAACAGGTAGGAACCAAAAGCTCAATTTAAGACAAAACAAAACAAAACATAGTTTCCATTAAGACTTTCTTTTGAGATTGTATTTTTAAAAATGGTAATCTTGACAGGTAGTCAGAAAATCTGCACTGTAATCTTACACCTGATTAATGACCTAAAAATGAGAGCCATGGATTAGTAAATCAGAGTGTTTGCTTGTGAGAGAAGATCCCTCACTTTAAATTATAGCTTCCTGAGTATTAAATGCTATTAGCAGCCTCCACATGTCTCAGTTTGTTCAGGCTGATGTACCAAAATATCATAAATAAGACAAAACAAAACATAGTTACCAGTAAGACTTTCTTTAGTTTATAAACAAATGAATTTATTTCTTCCATTTCTGAAGGCTGGGAACTCCAAAATCAAGCTACTAGTGGGAGCTCAGGGGTGCATGCACCTGTAATCCCAGCACTCATGAGGCTGAGTCAGGAGGATCACTGGGAGTTCAAGGCCAGCCTGGGCTATATAGTGAGGTCAAGGCTAACCTGCACTACACAGTGAGACCCTGTCTCTCTCTCTCTCTCTCTCTCTCTCTCACACACACACACACACACACACACACACACTGCTGATGGGTTGATGTCTGGTGATGGCCTACTTCCTGGTTCATGGATAGCAGCTGCTCACTGAGTCCTCAGAGAGTCCCTTCCTTGGTGGAAGGGGCAACTTAGCTCTCTGGGGTACAGATCCCATTCATGAGGCTTCACCCTCATATCTCAGTCATTTCCCATATGTACCACTTCTTATATCAAGCCATCAGTGGTTAGGTTTCAATATTTATATTTGAGGAGAACAGAAATATTCAGACACTTCAAACACCCAACGCATTCCTACATAGGGCCAAGTGCCACTACCTTCCATTGAGAAACCATAATGATTTCATGATTCCAGTTTTAACAGATATTTTTAGAAACCTGCTTAAGATCCCTATTATTTGTGAAACTGGAAGGCAATGAGTTTGATGGTATAGTATCGGTGATTTGTAAGACAACAGTTAAGCTTATTTCAATCATTTGGGGCTTGTATGGTTTGTGATGGACTTCTAGCTGGTTCTTCTAAGCCTGTGCTCCCTCCCACTCAAAGAAGCATTTGTAAGGTTGGTACAACAAACTGGAAGAAATCTCGATCCACCAATGACCCCGAATGGCAGAAATGCCTTCCCAGCCTGCATGCAGCACACTCACACTTCTTGTACAGGTTATTGCATTTTGAGATGTCTTTGTTACAGCACCATAGCCATCACTTGGGTTAGCCAGGGAGATAACAATAATATATGGTAATTATAATGATAATGCAGAATTACAATGATCAAACAGAAACCAGTACTTGGAGGCAGAATAATACATAGCAAAACCAAAAATACGTTTCCAAACTGGTTTTAAAAATTAGCTCGTAGGTAATCGAGAAATAGACAATGCCTGCTAAACTTCTGTATTCCTTGTAATGTGAGTGGAGAATTTGGCAAAACTCTCACTTGTGTACCTTGGGAAGCAGACTGTACGCCCAAGGGCCTGTTGCTCTAGAAAAAATAACAAGAAACAACTAGACATTCAGGAATCACTATTCTTTACCACTGTTAATGAGATCCGTAGGAAAGGGAGAAACCCATTCGAGAATTTGCCGGTTTGAAAGCACACACAAAGCTACAAATAGGCTAATGAGACACTCCTTACCTGCAGTCAGAAATCTAAATCTCTTAAGAAACCAGGAATCAGGAGCTTGACAGTTCTGGAAGGACAATTGTCTCCACACTTGAGAATATGAGAACATACATTCTCATATTCTACCCGCTCTCAAACACTCCTGTAAAAACTCCTTGGCAAGAGGTGCATCCAGACAGAAATCATTTAAAGAGAGTTGTCTCCCAACCCACAAGAATCAGCAGGTGTAAGACTAAGTCGAGGGGAAAAAGCTTTATATAATGTCAATAAAAATAGAAGTGACTGAAAGCAAATACAGATGGTCTCTAACTTATGATAGTTTGACTTACAACTTTTCAACTTTAGGACGGTGCCAAAGCAATATGCATTCAGTAAAAATGGTACTTCAGATTTTGAATTTTGATTTGTTTCCAGGCTAGTGAAATGTGGTATGATTTTTCTCTCTCAATGATGAGTAGAGGTAAGAAGCCATATCTCCCAGTCAACTACAGAATTATAAAGGTAAACAACCAATACCATACATGTATAGTTGTTATTACATGTATAGTTGATATTACATAATGCTTAGTGCATTAGGTATATTAATTGCATTTTTTACCTACAATATTTTCCATTGACAATGGATTTTGGGGACCTAATCCTGTCAAAAGTAATGGAGTACCTGTAGATAGAAGGCCCAAGCTTTTCAGGAAATTGTATTACCTGAGAAGTCACGATTCTAACACAATTGAGGCAGGCCTCAGGACTGCTTAAGCCAGAAGCAGACTGTGAAAATTGTACCCTTCAGTACCCACCTCTGAGAAAGAAAAATTGGCATTCTTACAGAAGATATAGCCAGCATCCATGGAGGAGAATGAACCTAAAATGTCTGTCTAGCAATCCTAAAAGTAGAAACAGGGTGGTCAGACAGTCTAAATGCATGCTGCATACCCCACTGCTAGACTCAGAACTCTCTACAGTAACTAAGGACTGCAGTGCTTCCAGTTCCTCTGTTTTCTGAGTGGAAATTATTAATGGCAGGTTTTTTGTAAGCTGATAATTTGTCTATTTTTATAGTGACCAGATCAGGCGTAACTTCACCGGACCTATTGAAGACAACTATCTGCCAGAGTTCCTATGCAGAAGGATGGGGGGCTTTGGGTTGTCCTCCCGGCAAGGCAAGAAGATGGAACAAACTGTGTGCCTAGGTATTTAGGAGGCCAGAGTGGCAGACAAATAGTTGTCCCCCAAATCTGCCATATTTACTGATCATCTATCTAGAAATGACATTTTTCAGCCTTTGGCGAAATGTGAGTTAGAGATAATGTTTGCAGTTTGTAACTAAGAAGCCGCTTGCTCTGGGTTTTTTTCCTTTTCCATAAACTGAAACATAGCCAAATTAGCATCCCAGACACCAGCCTAGGCTCTGTCAGTTAGGACAGCACTACAGAGAGTGGTGAATGTAGCAGAGGATAGAATACAGGTCTGTCAAGACCACACTTCATGAAGCATAGCTAATCCCCCTCCTTAGCATGGACTGGATGAAAAATAAAACATTACACTTTTGGTTCCATTTGCTATAACAGTAACTTACCCTTTGCCATAACCAATATACCATTCACATTTCTACCCCTTCGTAGGGACCATGGAACTCTCTTAAGGAAGGACATTTCAGGCCAAAAATAAAGGACACCAATTCACAGAAGTCAAACTGGAAAATTAAATGGATGAAAAATCAAACTGGGATCTATTTTACACATCAGTGAAGGCTCTTATAAAGAACACAAAGACTTTGCAGTTTTGAAAAGTCTTCTTGTGTCATACTTCAAGGGCTCTGTCAGGGTGCTTTAGTTATTATAGTAATAAAACAATACATATCTAGTGAGCATCTGGTCTTCTCTTATCTTAGAGATAAGAATGAGAGAGGTTATGCCCCTACCTTCAGTCCCACAGTGATCCCAGATTTTAAAAAAAATAAAACAAACAAAAAAACAAAAAGCAGGCCATCATGTTAAGTGGACAAGAAGTGAAAACGAAGCTCTGAGGTCCAGGAAAACCAAGCATCAATGGAAGGCACCATCCCTCAGCACATCTCCATGTTTATTATTAAGTTCATTGGTACAGTTTAGATATACACAATGATCACTTTCATCTTATGGAATTTCTATCTGTACATAATATATCTGGATCTCATTTTTCTCCTTCCCCTCCCCTCCCTTCAACCCCTCTCCCCCTCCTTACTTACTAAAACTTTGTTTCTATTTAATCTTTCTTTTCTTGTTTGTTCTTTTCCTTTCCTCCCTTTCCCCCTGCCCCTGGCTAGTGCCCCTTCCCATTTGCACATTTTCTTCCTATTTCACAGTGCCTATGTTCTTATGTGATTGCCCTCCCTAATCCTCTAGAAAGTCAATGAAACTGACATCACAGGGAAATAAATTATAAATTGACTAAAGGTAGGAATGGTTTGGAGTAAACGATATTACTATAAATTTGAAAACTTCATAAAGACATCTCAATGGAAAAAATTCTAAAGCTCCATTTAAATATTCACAAATGAACACTCTAACTTACAGGTGAATAGGGAACAGTGAACATAGAATTGTTTGATCCAGTAGGTTAAGTAGTAGGTAGAAGATAATAGAAAATAAATTGCCAGCAGATGTTGTTGTTGGTTCAGAGCCGGAGACTGCCAAAGCACGATAGGCTGCTGGGATATCATGGAATCTAAATGACTTTATCATTTTGAGTGATTTAATTTCACTGAATGGAAACTTACAAGTATTTATTATGGAATGCCCAATGAAGGTGGACACTTTTTTTTTCATTTAAAAGCATTTCATTATATAGAAGTCAGTATGGTAAACACCATCCACAGAACTAAGATCCTGACCTCAAGGATTGACCCAGTGGTGCCCTGAGGTTGGTTCTTAGTCTATTTACTGCCTCTCTTCACCACTATTGTTCAGTGACATCATGACACTTGGCTGAAATCAGCCATGGAGGGAGTAATTACACCATGGAAATTGGCAAACTCTACAAATAAGGGCTATTTTTTTCTTTTTCCAGAGAGCTGGTTCACCAGCACACCACTCTAGCGAGTACTAACAGCCAAAGAGCCCACCCCAGGGAAGTCACAGAACCTCCCCAGAGCATTCTGCATCCAAGACTGACCTGGCTCCTTCCACACAGCTCTGAAGATCTACTCTAGTCTTCATTATGATGGCTTCTTGCAGTTGGGTTCCTCCTGTACTCAATTCTGCACTCTCCACTTCCTCACAGGTGTGGACCCAGGGAGCACCCAGCAACACCAACCCCTACACACACACACACACACATACACACACACACTTCTCTGCCTCTAAGTCTGCTGCTCAGAAAACCTAGCCTGGGACAGAGCCATAAGAAGGATAGGAAATTTATCAACCAGTGCCAAAGTAGGAAACTAATCATTCTAGGAAGATTACTAAAGCCTACTTACTTAATTATGCACAGTATAAAATTATTTATAAAAAGAGAAGTCCAAAAAATGATGTTTTGCTGAAGTTTTTGGTGCTATTGCTTTCATTATTGTTGCTATTCTCTTTTTCCAGAAATGGCTTTACTTGATGAATATTTTAAAATGCATTATGGATGTAAGAAAAAGTAGAGACTTTAGTTAATTTTTTGAAAGTCGGCATTTGTTTTTATTTGCTTAATTTTAGTAATTTTAAGAGGGATCACTTCAGTTGCTTTATCCTAAACTCAAAAGGAAATTACAAAAAGAGATCAAAGGTGATCAAAAGAATCAAACAAACTGATTTAACTGACTTTTTGGATATAGGTTACTTTTTTCCCTTAATCACTACTTTCAGCTTTCCTTTGTCCAATATTTCAGCAAGTCTTTTGCATTTTAGTTCACACTAAATTATCAGAAAAGTCTCTGGTTAAGAAAAAAAGACTGCTTTTATATCATAGTCAAATCTCTTTTTGTAGTACTAGGGATTGAACCCAGGGAGCTCTAACCTATATCCTGAGCCTGTTTACATTTCTTTTCTTTTTGAGACAGGGTCTCCCTAAATTTCCTGGCCAGGCCTTGTATCTGTGATCCTCCTGCCTCATTCAGCTGAGTAGCTGAAATTATAGGCCTAGGCCACCACACCTGGATCTCACATTTAAATCTCATCTCTGCCTCAGGCCTCCCCAAGTCAAGGTCCTGTGCCTACAGAAACCGAGCGACCCGAGCACAGTGAATTGACACCTTTACTCTTACTCATATCTCTGAGTGAAGAGGAAGGGAGAACTGAATTCTTCCCTGTATCTTATTGCCGTATGACTTCCTTGGGGGTGGAATAGAGGAGAGGCAAGATAAGAAGAAGGGGCAAAGTTATCTTGACTAACTCTTGGGGACTGCAGGCTCCTCCTGGCTGGGTGTTGACGCTTTCCGAGGTAACTCTGAGTAACCCATGTTACTTCTGAATGTCAGAAGTCCAAGTGCTGAATCTTTCAGAAGGTGTTTCTCAGAGTTTATTAGGAGGTTCTGAGGAGTCTTCCTCCTTCTCATTCTCTAAAAATGTGAGTCAGGATCCACTGTGTCCAATATCAAGTCCTGACTCCTGATGCACAAAATAGGATGGAGTTCAAGCTGACAAATGCCCCTAGAAGAAGGAAGGTGGGCCACAGGAGACACCGTCCCATAAGGCTTGCCTTTCTCCCCTTTTCCCCTCAATTTTCCTTCATGCAGTTGGGTTGGAGAGTTAGGGACTAGAGTGAAGCTGGGGGACTCATGAGCTACCAACCCCCAATGAAATTTTCTGGCTCTAGTTGTTGTTGGCTCTTGGAAATTCTCTCTTGAAAAGCAGAGGTACTTTATGCCTCTTTATTCCAAGTTTATGACACTAATCATATATTCTAAGTCGACAAGAAAATCCTCACTCAATATCTTTTTCTCTCTCATTGAGTTTACTGATACATTTTAGGGATACAGTACAGTTACATTCATCATTGGGATCTTGTACCTTTATACGACAGGTCTTGGTCCTCCTTTTTTCCCCTCAATATCTTTATAATTTTTGACTGGTACTTAAGTGAGCTATAAAACCTACCAAAAAGAAGACATTTGCCTATTATAATGTGAGCCTAAACTGTATGGATGTATACTAAAGCAAGGCAAACCTCCTGAATTCGTTACTTAATTTTCCAAAGTGGCTATTGAATTGATCAAATGTAAAAGAAACTTCCTACTTCATCTCCTGTATTTGGATTGGAAGAAACAGATAGTATGACAGAAAACATCATGATGACTACAGTAACTGCACAACTAACACCTTGGCATGATGGACTCTACTGGTACATGGCTGATGGTTATAGCATAAGTTGCTTGAAATTTTCTGTAATTATTTTGTGTCAGTCCTACACATTGAATCCTGCTTTACTTAAGATTCAGCACAATTCAGGTTTTATCTCTTAACTAGATGCCATCTTTAATGTGCTCCCATGTTGTTCAGAAATGGCCTTCTCTCACGCATAGTTTGTTTCATGCAATTTTCCTAAATAATAACAAATTGAATCCTAGGGGCATGTCCCCCAGACGTCTGTGAACTTAAAGAAATAAATAAAAAAGAAAACAGCATCAGCCCAGTTTGTCAGCAACTATAACCTTGGTCCTCAAAAACATCAACTTAAGAAGAAAAAAAAAAGCACTATTGCCAATACAGTTTGGGCTCCCTTAATTTCATGCACTGTGACTTCAACAATTTCTCCATTTCTCATCTTATTTCTATAAAAGTAGCTTCATTTAAAAGCAGGGAAACCACATTTCATGCTCTTCAGTTTCATTAAAGTTATACAAAAGGAGCCTACCAAAAGGAGCCTCTCCTAATTAAACACTTGTAGCAGATGAAAATACTGAAATGGTGAATGTGAAAGGAAGCTGACACTAGATAGTCCCCAGAACTTTTTTATCAGGACATGAGAAAAGGAGCTGAAAAATTAAGATCCGAATCCCAAGATGAAGTGTCGCTTATGTCATTGTACAAAGGAGAAACGAGGTGCAGCCCACTGTCTTCTATGGCAGCCCAGGTGACGTGACATGAGAGAAACAGAGAACAAAGGAATTCCCTCTGATCCTGCATCCGGTCAGGCTCAGCACTGACTAACGTCGGACTGTGATCAGAGACTCAAGCTTGTGAACTCAGGGCAGTGGCCAGTGGCCCCAGATGCTTTCACTGGCGTGAGAGTGCCTTCATCATAATTCACACTGAGTTATTGAATGTGCTGGTTAACGGGCACTTGAGAAAAGTGTTACCAGGAATAAAAGAGAATAAAGCTTAATGTATTATTCCTCCCCTCCGGGGCCTGCAAAATAAGCCTGTTGATTGACAGACTCCTCTCTCAAGGTGGGAAGAGTAATGGACGTGCTTCTCGGAGGTTCAGAAACGAGACTGCATTCTAGAGGGCTTCCACCTAAACTCCGAAGGCAGGCAGAGCAGGGCTTCTAAAGCAAAGATTGTTTGTTCTGATCTTGGTAGCTATTCATTTAAGGGAATTTCATTTCTCACAGCTCAGATTCTCCACCGCTTACTAAGATCTAAAAAGTAGACTAAAATTGATCAATTTCATATGAAACTTTGTTAATATACTTGCCTAATTAATCATTTGCTTTTTCACTACCTTGTATTATTTGTAAAGAATATTCCTAAGATGCGCCTTTCACCCCCATGCCTATTAAACTGAAGAACTACTTCATATTTCATTAGTTGGAAATAATTTTAATTTCCACTTTCTTCAATTCTTTCAACTGAGAAACTTTTAAACATTGAGCTCGTAAATCCATAAAAGATGGATGATATCTCGTTATCCCTACTCTTCACATTATTTGAACATTACACACATTTGCTCATGTTTATAGTGCATAAGGACCATTATGTAAGGGAGGTAAAAGGGCATTCACATTAAAACTTTATAAATGTATGCTTGTATGGTGCCTGCATTTTGCCCAGATGAGAGAAAGAGGTATCTGTGTGCCTCGACATATATAGTTAGTAGGATGACTTTTTAAACTTATGGCAGTAATGTATCCTTCTAACAAAATGAGGAGGTCATGATAATTGTCTAACAATTGAAAGTAAATGCTGTGGGGAAGGGCATCTAATTGTATAAATAAGCCACAGCCCTGAATATTGGTGACAAAGGACTACAGTATACAATTTAGGCATGCACTGCACATTATGAAAGCAAAGGAAGGAAAAATATATGGCTAATGCTTACTGGGTGTTTACTATGTGCAGCATTCCACTCTCTGGGCTTCAGAAATAGCTTTTTAAGTAGGTGTTTTCCATATTTCACAGGTAAAGGAGCTGAGGTTTAAAGACACTAAGTAAGTTGCCCCAAAGGATGTTAGTTATATAGTTTATCATCTAAATGAGAATGTTTTGGGAGAGAAAGGAAACACTAACTGGCCATATTGCTAGTACAACAGGTATAAAAAGGGTTTATTTGGGGCGGTGTCACCTACCCAAGGATGTAACACAGATAAGCATCAGACCTGAGAAGATCCTCTTTGGAACCTGAAATCATAAACACGAAGTTATTCTTAGCAGTTTCTGCCTTTCTCAACTAACCAAGAAGAAATAAAGGGATAGGCTGCTGTGGTATATTGTATACACATAATCAAATATGGATAAAAGAAGGCCACACTGACACATGCAAACAACTAATTAATTGCAACTAGTATCTAGCTGGGAGAGGAAGGCTCTAAAGTCAATGAGTAAGGTGAAAATTGAGTTGAGTCAAACTGTACTTCAAAAGCCTCACAAGGACCAACACCATAAAAAGCACCAGAGAACTGATTCCAACTGTGAAAACTATGGGCTTTCTCCTTGCTATCACTTGCTCTTTCCTTTTGTCTCTTCAGAAGATCTGCAGTTGGATTCTAGTAAGTTTAAATGAGCATATCATGCAATGTCATCCATCATTCAAGCAGAAGAAAATTGGTGCTCTGAAGGTATCAAGAAAAAATGCCAAAGGAAAATAGATTGGAAGATACTTTATTGCTTGGAAAAACTGTGTTTGAAGTGAATACATGAAAGATAAAATAAGATAAAACAATAAGCATAGAATGGGGATTAGAACATATCATTCTGAGACAATAATATGAGAAAAGACACCAGGATCTTGAAAATGTCCATGCCTGCAGCATCGAATCCACAGAAATATGTAGTTGGAGGCACCCTAGATAGCAGCTCAATGAGTTTGGTCCTTGTTCTCAAATCAGTGTTTGGCAAGTAGCATTTTGAATCACATTCATCCAGGAAGTTTTCTTATGAAAGCCACTTCCCACCATAACGGAGCTGGTGGTAAATGGAACAAAAGCTGTAGGTGTAGGAAGTTGTTCCTAATGTCTGAGGATGGATTTGATATGTTGGGATGAAAATTTTTTACTTTCTTATGTGTGTGGGGGGTGTGCAGATTATTTTCACATGTAATTTAAAAATTATGTATAAATACATAACCTATCTGTACAGTATCCAGAGTAAAAGTTTCTGTACAGGGTGAAACATAAGCATCTGGATGTCTGAAACCTTCCGAACCCAGAACAATTGCTATTTACAGTGGTGATCTACTGCAGGTTTTTGTGAGTTGACATACATTTTAATCATTTTTTCCCACTAGGTTTCTATGGATGAAAAACATTAAGAGTTGAAGAACGTTTAGCCATAGTTTAAAGACCGGTGGCATGAGAGTGCAAAGAGAAAAATCTCTGACTTTTAATGTCAAATAGTTAAGACTATCAAAAGCAGTTCCTAAGCAGAGAGTGGCCAATATAGTGTGCTACTGTCCACTACACAAGAATAGCTTCACATAACGTTTAAATAACAGAAAAGAAACTGCTGAAATAAAAACCGTTCAAGCAAGACAGATGAAAACTCTGGCATGGACAAAGGCTATGCTCTGTGGCATATGTGGTATGACCAACAAATACGGTGAATATTTAATATTGTAAAAATATTTTTAATTTTTTAAAAATACAGTAAAAGACTCACCACCATTAATTCACTCAAATTAGCCCCCCTCACTTCAAATACACTTATCCCATCATTCTTGCTATTTTCTGGAGCATTTCTGGAGCTCTCCTTTTGTGAGTGTCTTTAGATGTCCAGTCATGGCTGCCTCAATGTCCTGAATCAATTCAAAATATTTTCCTTTCATGGTCATCTTGACTTTGAGAAAGAGCCAGAAATCTCATGGTGCCAGTTTCAGTAAATAAGGTAGATGAGGACATTCTGTAATGTTTTGATGAGCCGGTCTTTCCTTTACATGATGCTCAGCAGCAACATTCATTGTATTTTTGATAATGCTGTGTAAAGACACTCCTAAAAAAGGATTTCCAGAACTGCTTCAGTAAGTTGCAAAAATGGTGATGTCATTGTTATTTGAAGAGAGGGGGAGATTTGTGGGAGATTAATTGTAATGCATCTTTGACTGTAATACATTTCTTAAATTTAAATATTTACTGTGTATTTTGATTACCTCTTGTATATTTTAATAGTCAATACACTTGGCTTCAAACACAACCCCTGAAATTTATTTAATTACCATGGACAGCTCCCACCTTGCTCAGTCAATGGACAGGGGACCTAGAATTGCTAAGAGATTTACGTGCAAACCCATTTTTTTTAACCTCCAGATCAGTTAAACAGAAGCACTTTTTTCACAGCCATAAAATATCTCAACTTCATATGTGATGTTCCTTTTCCAGAGAGGGTTTTCCCCCCGCTTTAAGCCAGCTTCTCACTCACATATGCAGATAGCATGGCCCCTCGACAATGCCCTTTTTTCTCACTGTATTAACACCCTCTCTCCAAACTAAAGTAAGACCAGCATAAGGGACAGATCTCCAGCCCACTAATCCCAGGGGCAGGTACTTCTGCTCTGAGAAATCCCAAGCTAGCCTGCCTTCCACATTCTGCACATTAAGGCTTAATCTCTCAAGATTTTCATTTCTGCAGTTTCATTTTTATGACACCTAAAGATGTCTACCTTATAAGATCAATGTAAAGAACAAAAAGAAAATGCACCTAGGCCATAGTGGGCACTGAACACATGATATTTATTCAGGCTCAAATTATGGCATGACATACAAGCCCAATTCTCTGTTTGGCTCCAGTTTCTTTGCCTATAAGCTACACAAATAAACTCTTTACAGTTGTGATGAGGATGAAGTAATAAATAGGATGGAATATATGCACAGGCTGCTCAATGAGGCTCTCTCAACATTCATTCTGTTCCTTCTATTTTTATGCCTCCAAGGGGAAAAAATTATAAAATAATGGAATTCTAGAAGGAGCAAATAGAAAGTGAATGACTGGTGGAGTGCAAGCTCTGGGGTGAGTTAAACTCAGTTCAAACCCCATTTTTCCCATCTCTATAATTTTAAATGAATTATTCAATTTCTCTGTGCTTCAGTTTCCTTATCTGTGAAAGTCATACTGTTAGAAACTACCTCACACAGGTAATTGTAGCATTAAACGAGATGATACATAAAGTATTTGCAACAAGGCCAGAAGCTAGTAAGTGCTCAATAAATGTTAGCAAACATTATTAAGTGTTGGTTAATTCTCCTTTAGACTTCAGACCATGGCAAAAATATGTACTTGTGCTTAGACAGGAAAATTTACCTCTGGGAAAATAATTATCAATATAACATGGAGGTTCATCTACTTGAAAAGCTGAAGGGCTCTCTGTATTAATTTCCTAGAGCAAGCATAAACAAAGTACCACAAATGTAGGTGGTTTAAAACAACAAAAATTTATGTTCTCACAATTCTGGAGGAAATATGTCCAAATCCAAGATGTCAGTTAAGGCCATGATCTCTTCGGAGAATCTGTCCTTCTTATGCCTGCAGGCAAATCTCAACATCCTTAATTCATGGCAACATCGAGGCCATCTCAGCCTCTGATTTTACATGGCATTCTCCATGTGTCTTCCCATGACTGTCTCCTTTCTGTGTCTCCTCTCTTCTTCTTACACCAGTCATATGGGATTAAAGCCTACCTCAGTCATACTTTGTACCTTGATTACATCTACAATGATTATTTCCAACTAAGGCTGTATTTAAGTACTGGGGATGGGAAAGGTAAGTTCTTCAGTTGTGTCTTTTTGAGAGGATGCCATTCAAACCTTAACATAATCATATATTAGAGTGTAAATCTCATAATCCTTAACAAGAACTCTTTCAATAGCTTTCCCTGAAAGCTCCTGAATACCATATAAAAATAAAAAGTAATCCTACTACCATGAAAAGGACACTAGAGGCCTTAATTTTGAAAGTTTGCTATAATTATCCAAGCTGTTTTTTGCTGGGGGGAGAGAAATGTTTGAAAAAGTTGCTGCTTTAAAAATAATAACCTCAAAGCAAAAATTTTCTGCTATATAACTGGTTATGCAGCACCCCAAAAAAGGAATCATTTTTCAAAGTTGATATGGAGCATACAACCTGAATTGTGTGGGTGTGGGTGTGTGTTGTGTACAAGCTCATGTCTTAATCAAATACACACACACAGACATGCACACACACAAACATCATTTGCCTCTGTGTCCCAGAAAAAAAAATAATGAAATGGTTTGAAATCAAGCAGGACAGATGGCTGAGTGGGCCTTGCAAACCTCCTATGTCTCGTGGAAGTTAAGAAGTCATGGCAGCATTTCTGAAGAAGAAAAACTGCTAAATTTATTTTCTAAATTTATACACTCTCCTGTCTACCTTTATGAAGCTTTAAAATATTCACTTTTGAGATCACTGAAGGTTAGGACTCTGAAGAAACCTTAAAATCTAAATGAAATAATGTAAGAGCTTCTATTCGGGGTACTCTTCCTAAGAAACCAGAAACATGTCGGTGCCCTAACATAATTGGATACAGATGTGCCTCGCATTACTCTCTAGGCCAATTTCTGAACAAGTTTTGTAAGTTGAAGAAAAATAATTTTGTACTCACCAAAAGTACTCACCATCTTTGGAGGAATTTTATGTTTGAGTCTTTTATAATGCAATGGCTCTTTGTGAGCATTCCCACTGTATAAATAAATGTAAATGACTGTTACTGTTTTGTGTTTTTTTGTTTTTGTTTTTGTTTTTTCTGGTACTGAGGATCAAACTCAGGACCTTGGGCTTGCCAGGCAGATGCAATGCCACTGAGCTACATCTGCAGCCCTAAACTGTTATTCTTAACACCCAGAACTTCCCCAAGTGTGTGCTGGAAGGACTGCGCTGTGGGGCAGCGTGTACACATGACCAACCTCCCAGTCCTCCTTCCCTCCCACCTCCACCCGGCCTCTGCACAAGCATCCACTGACTTCCTGACACGTCAGTTTTGATCATTTCTGACTGGCATTATGGAACTTTTTGAAGCTTATCCCCAAGGCTGTAAAAGCTTTGAAAGCACTTGGTCACCTTGCTCTTTCCCTCCCTGGCTTCTTGTGAATGAATTTTGGCTTCTTTGTCTACTCCTATCTTTGTCCCCAGCATCCTTTGAGGTCCTGCCAGTTCTCTCTCCTAGAGGTTTTTGTGGGCACTCATTACCTACTTCATACTTTACTCATCAAATTCAATAAGTTTCCCACCCTCTGAATACCTATGGTGTTTATGTCTGCCACTTGAATTCTCTTAATTCTTTCTGACAGAATGGTTGTCTTCTAGTGAGGGTTAACTACCTAATTGTTTAGGATAGTAATTCATAGTCTTTCATTGTGCCTACCCAGTGCTTGAAATAAAGCCTGTGCTCACTGTTATTTGAGGATGACTTTAATGTAGCACACCTTTGAAGTACTGCACTGCACTAGACAACACAGGGAATGTGAATAAGACACAGTTTCTGCCGTCAGTATACTCCATTGGAGGAAAAATGAGACTTAAATAAGTACAGTAGGTGTGCTATGATACAGACAAGGGCACGATGAAAATAATGGGCAGGAACAGGAAACTGGATACTTTCGGCAATAAAGACAAAAGAAGGCTTCCGACAGCAGGTGGCTTTGGAAATGGTTCTTGGGAGGGGGTTAGGATTTCAACAAGCAAGAAAGAAAGAATTCAAGACTGAATACAGGATCCATGGTGACCACCCTATTTTGAAGGGAACCAAGCTATGACAAATACTAAGTGGAAAGTGATAAGCAGAAGGCTGGCTAGCACAGGCATTGCAGACAGGATCTTCAAGCCTTGCTGAGAATGTACAAAAAGGTAAGTTATAATTCTCTAAATTCTCCATTTGCAAACTAGCAGGGATCAGGAAGAGATTTCTGTTTTGATCAGTAACACTGGGTTGTTAACACTGGAATTACACCGTGCCTGAAATCCTAAATTAATTGAAAAGCAAAGCCTGCATTAACCAAACTCAGGAGCTTGCACAGTTACTCCTCAAAGCCATAAATCACAGCAAATCAGCACACAGGCAACTGGGCTTCCTACCAAACATTAGTGAATTTCACCTGCATTTTTCTTGCTCGTTAAAAAAAAAAAAGAAAAAAAGATAAGCTTTCAGTTACCTACATTTGCCAAAAGGACAGATCAGCTATAACTGCGTGAATCTGTCTGCTCAATATCTTGTGTACCCTGGCACATAGTTAAATAATTAATTGATAGTCTCCCATCATTTATATAAATGGCTTATTTCTTGAAAGAGGCCATGATATATCAAGTTGAAAAAAAAAGTCTTTCTTATAGAAACATCATCCCGAGGATGAGGCAACGATGTATCAAGTTGAAAGAAATTTCTCCTCTACAAACATTTAGCTTTCACACGTTATTTTACAAATAATACATTATTATATTCACCATGGTTCAAGTATACTTAGAGAAGATGAAAGAGAAAAGGATTAAAATACATCTGACATTTTGTGCATACTTGTTAATCATATTAGGAAAAGAGCAATGATAAATGCTCACAATAAGTATTCAGATGTTTCACAGATAGATGTTTAGATTCCTGAAAAGTATTTACAAGCCCATATATGAAAAACGGAAAGATCATCTTTTTGGTCCTAGTGTGACTTTACCTACTCATCAACAGTACTACTTTGCAGGTGGTTTTTTATGCGTGATTTGGTCTGCTTTTAAATATGTTCTACACAGGAGACTTCTCTGGTTCCTTCCAGTATTTGCTGCTTTTCTGAGTTTTTTCTGATACACAACTTAGACCTTCCTTTTCTATTCTCCTATTTCAGAATACACAACCTAAGGATGCTAAGTTACAGGAGCCTACATCTAATTGCTGAAATTTGAAGTTGTTGTTGATTTGAGGGTTCTTTCTTTCTTTCTTTCTTTCTTTCTTTCTTTCTTTCTTTCTTTCTCTCTTTTAACCATTAGCCACATTTCCTTTCAGCAGCAGAGGAACAGATGTTGAGCTTCTAATAAGAAAAAGCATGAATCCCATAGGAAAACAGTATCTCCTGGATCTAAAAGCAATATGAGAGCAAAGTTTCTCATGTTTGACTAAATTTTGCTTAGGAAATGAAATCATATGGTCTTTTCTGTGTACATTTGCTAAAGTTTTAGCCTAAAATAAACTAATGAGGCTTTCCTACTGTTGAAATATACATCCTGCCAGGTTCAGTGATGAACCTGCCTCAAACCAAACCTTGGAGTCTCTCTCTGTGATTAGTTTACCACACTTGTAAGCCTGAGCTTACCGCTTACTATATATAGAGTAGGGTGGAATACAGAAGTACATAATCGTTCCCAAATCACAAGAAGAATTCTCCGTTCATGCAATGCTATAGAAAAATAAAAGTTTAAAGTGCAATCAGGTGCTTTGATAGAAAACCTCAGTTCTTTGATTACTTCTAGAGAGGAATATGCATTAATGTCAAATCATCACTTGATGTAAAAGCCTAGATTTTTTTGATAAAAAATAGCTTTTATAGAACATTAAAATCAGATAGACAAGCAGTTAAATGCCTTTGTACTTTGTAACACTGGCCCCCTAGTGTGTTCTTCTGATGTATACAGGGATAATTGAGAACCACATTTTGAAATTGACTAAAAATTGCCCAGAATTATGGATATTAGATCATTTCAAGACAGTGGAATCTAGGTTGGAGCTAACAGTCAAAAAAAAATGTTTAAAGCCCTTCACATTGGAACTATATTTATTGTCTTCCTCTTCCCAGCCTCTAATGTGGAGTCTTCCACAGAGCTGATAATAAATATGTGCGAATTATTTAATAAATGCCATACACATTGTCCCCACACCCAAGTTATATAACCCACCCTACACCTCTGTTTGTTCAGTTCCATTTCCCACTTTTCAATATAGCTTCATTGCTTAGTTATAAGTAACAAATTATATACTAGGCACTGTTCAGAATATATTGTGCATACTGACTTGTACTCACAATAATCCTATGATTGTCATATAATTATTATCCCCACTCTAAATATAAAGAAACTAAGGAACAGAGAGGATAATTTGCACAAAGTCACCTAGAGAGTAAGTAGCAGAGCCAGGATTCAAGCCTAGGCATTCCACTTTGAATGCCTGTTATCTACAGCCCTACAGCCTCTTCCTCCAACTCTCTTACCCTATCCTAACCTCCCCACACACAAACAACCTAAATAGCAGGAGATATATATGTATATAGATATATATATAACCTGAAGAGTTTCATCAAACACTGACTCCTGAGCCCCATCTGCAAGTCCCTGATTCAGAAGGACTTGGGTAGGCCCTGAGATCTGCACTTCTAACAAACTCTCAGCTGTTTACCTATCCTGGGCTGGGAACCTCACTTTGAGAAACTCTGATATGCAGAATCATTGCCTCTAGAATGCATACTTATTTGGGACTTAGTGAATAGTATACATTGCAATAAGGAAACCCAACTATTTGGCAACTTAATGAACAAAATCCAATGTTTTCTCTTGTGCCATCTAGGACAGCTCACATCAGGACTGTCATTCAGGATGCACAGTTCTTTCATTTTGTTGCTCTGCCATTCTGTAGGACATTATTTCCACATAGTTAAAGCCAGGACTCTGCAGGTTTCATCCCAGAGGAATGAGAACTTACACCCTATGAATTAATGTCCATTCTCAGAAGTGACACATGCCATTTCCACTCCCATTTCAGTTATAAGAACTAAGGCATCTGACAATAACTGAAAGAGATTTAGAAATATTTTATTATTCTCTAAAATGGAACCTGGAGAAATAGATTTGGCAGTTGACACACCTGCCTTGCATTTTACTTTGTTTCCTTCCTGCACATGACCCGCCATGCTAACAATGGCCCTGGCTATTATACACACATCTCATGTTCTCTGTGGGTTAGAGCAGCTGGGCTTCCCACACTGGAGACCCATGGAGAAAAATCCTTTACCGGTCTACAACTATTTAATTTACAAAAAGCATGCTAATGATAGATACTTGCTGTCCTAACAATCTTAAAGATATACCATAAAAAATACTTATGGAATAAAAAGTATTTTATAAACTCTGATTATGTCAGATATAATCACTATGCCACTATTAATTTTACATAAATCATTCATTTAATTATCATATAAACCCCAAAGATAGATATTGTATGGTCCTGTTTTTCAAGTAAGGACACAGAACCATACAAAAATGAATGAACTAGTTTCAATCACACAGCTATTAATTCGTAGAATGAAGTTTTAGACATGACTCCAAATCTTTGTTTATAGCCACTACTGAATCTTCTAAAATATAAACATAAAATTATAAATGATTTAATGTGTGATTTAGCCACCTTTCAGATATTAGAAAGTTACACATGGCATTAATATTAATCTGATGACGTCCCTACGAGATTGCCGCATGGGTTCATAGGAATCTGACTTGGAGGCATTTAATTCACTGATTCGAAGGCCTGACTGCTGGTTTCTCTGGGGAAATTGCTAACAAATGTCACTGTCTAGACCCAACCCAGATCAATAAGTCAGTATCTCTGGAGTAAAGAACAGGCATCCCTTTACTATATATGTTTTAATTGTGTTGATCTAACCAACAGCAGGTATTCAACTAATCATGCATGATCATGCTGACCTGGGAAGCAGGCAGCTGGTAAAAGCCTGAAAGCCACATTCTATAAGTAACATTTTATATCCTCATTATCTTTAACTGTTAAAAGTCACCAACATTTCCATAAACCCCAAATGCTTTTCAGCATGCCTTCTTCAGTTTACTTTTTGTTAAATGATTGGGACTCTAGAAACTTCCTCCATCCTGTGACACACAGCTCATAGGAGATTCTTTTAATACAACATGTAAAGAAAATGCCTTTGAGTGAGCAAAAAAATGGGCTTTGCTCCAAATCCCCCAAGATGATAAACAACACAACCACGTTCCAATATTTTTACCTGCTTTAAGACTCAAACTGTCCTCACAACTGCATTCTGGTCATGTTCGCATTTTCACCTCTGTTAAATCATCTGTTTTTCTCAGAGGAAAGAAAGCATTTCTTCTGGAAGGAACAAAATATTTGACTCAATGCAGATACTTATTAGTATTCTCCAGTATCCACCCTCTTTTCTTTCCTCTAAAAATTAATTGGCCAAATGAAAATAAAATATAAAGACTGAAAAAAAAAAAGACTGCCGTGATGCAAGAAGTGTGGCCTGTATGTAAGTTCTGGCCAATGGAAGAGAGATAGAACCAACTGTTGAAACTCCCAGGATGTCGCCTAAAGTAAGGGAGCATAAGATTTACTTCTCTTTTCTTTTTCCTGGTGCCTAAAATGAGGATGCAAAATCTGAGCCCCCAAAGCCATGCCAGACAAATGAAAAGACACTGTGTGCTGAGGATGGTAAATGAATCAGGACGGGCGGTACTGAGGCCCTAGTGACACCAGCACTGCCACACCAGCCCAGGACTGTCTGCATTTCCATACATTTCTGGTTAAACTCACTACATTTCAGTGTTTCTGTCCCTGGCAGTGGCACCTCTCTCAACTAAAACATGGCCACTTAAATAAAAAAAAACAAATGGATTAGGAAGCTATTGCACAAAACCCTTATATGTTTAAAAGCAGTAGTAGTTTAAAGCTCATTTTTTATGATTAAACTACATATGCTTTCTCTCTCTTGATTGCTCTTTCCTTCAGCTATAACAGGGAGAGGACAGGTAAAACACACAGCTCTTTTGGAGGGAAATGTGAGAGTTTGAAATCATTTAATGTATGAAAAATGGTTGCTAGGTGACTGTTGTCTGAAAGCTTGCTGAGATGTGTTGGCACCTAGAGAAAAATGCAAGTAGGAGTAATGTTTCGTAAGTTTACACCTTAATGAAGATGCTGCATTATTTTTAAATGGTGAACACTAGGTAAACAAAAAAGGGGGGAAGAGACATTTTTTCACGTAAAATAAAACAAATCTCTACAGAGAGGAGTGAGCAGTGATGCAGAGCCTCCCCCTTGTTCCCCTCAGTCCAGGAGAGCCACACTGTCTCCTGGGTGCCAGGAGTAACTGCCACAAACCTCAATTTTAGCTTGTTACACCTGCCAAAGCCTGAGCCATCTGGGAAGAGGGGTCAGTGGCTGACGGTCCTTTTGACAAGGGGAGGCCAGGGCTGATTCTGGTGACAATCGTGTGTCACGTATGGTGAGCATATCGATGTGGAGCAGAGGGGGACACCAAGGACACAAAAGTTTTTCATGACAGGAGGGGGGAGGAGGAGAGAGAAGACAGAGCAGGAATAGGTCAAGAACACAGTGAGCCACTGATCTCAGATCAGCCGTCAGTTTTCTGAACAAGAGTTTCTGATCATAGTTTAAAAATCACTCCTCTCTTTTCACCATATATCTCTAAGTGTTCTTACCAGCTCAGATCCTTAGATTTCTCTCCCAGAGGGTAGCTAAGCCTTCAAGTGAATACAGTCAGAGATTTTATTAATGGTCTAGAGAACTGGGTTGCAGCTGGTCCTATTAGATATGAACAGAGTGGCACAGAAGGTAAAAGACCAAGGTTTAGCAGAGCAACAGACCCTCCTGGGAATGCTGGGACTCCAACACAGCACTCTGACTTGTCAGTGCAGGCAGGAACTCCCTTTCTCTTCTCCTTGCATTTTCATTAATTTCAATTATCCGATTGGCATTTGTGACCTGTGCTTGTTCGACTAACACCTACACTCAACAGAAACACTTCTAATGATGAAATGTCAACCTTTCAATCAGCCCTTCTGCTAGCTCATAATTTACCTATCACCTCAAACTTTGCTCTGACCCATAGCGGTGAAAAGGAACACAGTATCACGTGCCCCCTTTATGGTTGGAAACGTACAGAGAATCACAGCCCGGCAGCCACAGCCACTGCGAGCACGCGAGTTTTTTCCTGGGTCTATAATGTTTCGGGTTGTATCGTGGAAGGAGAATGCTGTGCGGGTACCCAGCAGTATGTCCAACAGAGCTGCTGTTGTCTCCCACCAGGCAGCAGTACTTGCAGGATTGCGATGATTATTATTTCCTTTTTAACAGACCAGTTCAAACATCGAATAATAATTTACCTCACAAGCATTTGCTCATTATGTACTTATTCCATCCCTTCTGCTCTTTCAAAATCTTATTTTTGTAGCTAGGCATGCAATAATCTCCCAGAGTTTCTGGAGCACGGCTTTTTCTATTCATGTGATGGCAAACAGAAACTCCTTATTCAAGAAGGAAAAGGTTATTAAACCAAGTGAAGGTCTTTCTACATTAAAATTTTAAAAAAGACAGAAAGGAACTCTGACTGCAATCTTAACTGTGAGGCAGGATGCAACACCCAGCTCCCACTTGGCCTGTCCAAACGGGCACATCACCAGCAGTAGAGCTAAAAGTCAATTTGTTAATAATCTCGTTTGCAGGATGTCTGGTTATTCTTTTAATATCTGCTCATTGTTTTTGGTGTCCAGGCTTGTTTCCTACATGGAATTGAAATAAGTTATTAAAACCTTACACTATTACATCCTGAGACATTTATCTGATGAGCTACCTTAGTACTCACCCAATGACTCCAAAGTGCCTCTAAAGTCAAAACTTGTAGTGGTTCCATGTTTGTGCCTCCTCTCGTTACTGAGCTCTGAGCTTCACTTAGCACTGTTTGGGGTTGGAATCGATGCTGATTATACTGTGAAAGGGAGTCCTGTAATTTTCATCATTCTGTCTGTCACTTTCCCTATCTTATGTCATCGTCAGAGCAATTCTCTTTTATAAGCATATCCAACCATATTACAATTCCGACATTTTAGGGTTTCTCTCCACCAGCCCTCTCCTGATGCATAAATTGTCCCCAAAGCATCCCAATCACCTTCAAGATTGTAAAAAAATAGAAATTACCAGCCAGCCTTCTGAGTATACCATGGGCATTGCTGGGAAAGAAAGCAGCAAAGTCATATTAAGCCATCTTACTGGGAGTTATCAAGAAACAAAATGAACTAATTATTATTTCCTTTCTATTCCCAGTGATTTGCAATTCCTGGATGACACCTGAATAATACCAAAAGGTTTCAAGGCAACCCTTTAGAAAGTGACCTTTTGCTTCCCCATTTCATTTGCCCTAAGTGTTAATTGACTTTGAAAACCCAGTATATTATCTATTTAGGAAAAAAAAGAAAAGGATATACCTAATTTGTGAGCACCAACATCCTACAGCATCGAGGCGTTGTTTAAATCATCACACACCGCAGCTAAGAACAACTACCCAGGAGAGAAATTGAAAAGAAAGGGCAGTCTTCGAATGAAAGAGTACTGCTGCCATCTAGAGGTGCTCGCGAGAAGCAGCCTTCTGCTAATTTGACTCAACGGGCAGGGCAATGATTCTAATTATCTTCCTGCACTGTCAGTAATTTTCTCATTTAGTCTGTGTGCAGAGGTGACCTCTACTCCCTCTTTGTTCTAACAGAAGCACGTACTTCATGGGGACGAATAAGAGTGGTCGTTTGTGAAAAGTATTTCTAGCCAAATGCTTCCCTGAGTTACTGACAGGTGTGGAAGTGTTGGTTCAAATATATATGTATATATATAATATTTATAATCGTATAAATAACTTTTCTCTGACACTGACAATATCACAGGTGAATTTTTCTTAGCTGTCTAGACCAAGAACCACTGTAACTGTTTTCTTGAACATCCCAATAACATTTCTTCCTTACTATACAATTTGTCTTACAACATAAATGTATTTTATTTTCATTTCTTTAGCCTAAGTGAATTTGTTAAGATATTTATTATAGGGCTGGGGATGTAGCTCAGCGGCGCAGCGCCTGCCCGGCAAGCGCGAGGCCCTGGGTTCAATTCCCCATACCAAAAAAGAAAAGTGAGGGGAAAAAAAAAGACCAAAAAAAAGAGACAAGGGGAAAAAATGAGAACCAAGATCTGTCATGTGAAGGTATAAGATCCCAATAATGAATGTAACTGTACTGTATCCCTAAAATGTACCAATAAACTCAATTTTAAAAAAAATAGCCCCTAAAAAAGGACATTTATCATATATGATTAGGACAGCCCAGAAATTTCTACAAACAAGAATTCTAGAGGTAGTATTAGGCTTAGAAAGTTAATGTGGGTGAGGCCACTACAAAATTGAGGTGTCAGTGATTCCACTAGCAGTGAGGCCAGGTACAGTGAGAAGAAAAAAACTATGATAGGATGTTGTTTACTGCATTGAACATGCAACATTTTAATGTATAAAAAAGGTGCAACTTGGAAGTAAAATAGAGTCCACATACAACAAAGATACGATTCTTAAAAGCATTTTTCTTCTTGCAAGAAATGTAGCTTTTATCAGTTCTCAGCATTTTTGGAAAAAGGAGTTGCTGTGCACTGTAACAGCAATCTCTGCATTTCATACTAGTGGTTAATGAAAATGAAGTTTGTGCCTTCAGCCAAAAAGCAACCTTTTTCCTACCATGCTCTTGAAGTGCCTGTTTTTAAAAACTCCAATTTTACTTAAGTTTTACCAGCATTGTTCCAGTAAAGAATATTTTGCCTCTCATGTGAGTTTACTAATGTTATAATATGAACAGTGATCTTTCCCTTCGTGAGATTCAGGGAAGGAAGACTATCAGCCAACAACCAGTCATCTAAAATTGGTACTTATTTAGGTTTCAGGAGACAGGGAATCTTCAGTTATTAAATGAATCTATAATACGAGAAAGCAACACTGCTTTTTGATAAATCTCTATTTCCTTACTTAGAATGGAGCTAAATGACTTTTAGGATGGTTTTCATTCTGGCTCAGCATTTTAATTATATTGCAAAGTACCATACAGTTTAAAATTAGTTCCAATATAAAATAAAAATAACTACATATAAGGGAGTAAATGACTCAAGTACTACAGACCCAAATTTTCACCCATGATGATCTTGTGAACACAAAATTGGTTACAATTAATACTATGGTAATCTGAGAACTCTTTACAAACAAAAGTTTATGATACTGAAGTGGATAAAATTTCTTATAACAAACTTTTTTGTACTAAATATAAAATACTCTATTTTTGATTCCTCAATTTTAGGGTGGTGAGTTAGGCAAATATCTTCTTTTATTCATTCCTCTTAGATGGATATTGGTGTCTTTTATCAAAGGCTACAGGGTCCTGTTTTTTCATGGGGTTTCTTCTTTGAATTTTTGAATACTTAGTGGCCATATTCTTTTTTTTTTCAGCTTTAATTGAGTTTATTGGTACATTTTAGGGATACAGTACAGTTATTTTCATTGTTGGGATCTTGTACCTCTACATGACAGGTCTTGCTTCTCATTTTTTCCCCTTGTTTCTGCCCTCCCTTCAGCCCCTCCTCCCTCCCCATCTACAAACACTTTATTTTCATCTCTTCATTATCTCACATTTTTTTCTTTTCCCTTTTTACCCTTCCCCTGCCCGTCCCACCTTCCCTGCATATTCTTGTTCTCACATTTTTAGGCACTGTAGGGACTTGCCAACAAAAGAGCAGGCCACCTAGATTTGGCAAACCCTTTCAGAATGAAACCTGGCTTCATTACTCCACTTACCGTCTTAGATCTCACTCTCACTAGCTTTTTAGCCTTTGGGGATTTCTTAATTCCTTGCCAGAAAATCAGTGGTGTAATAATGTGAGAGGTTTTTCAGTTGTTTTTAGCTAGAAGGTCTATCAAAAAATCTAGTCCACTAAAAATCGAAGTCCACTTATATTCAGTCTAAACATAAATCTATTGACATATTTTTCCTATACCTTGAGATACTGAAAACTCAGATTCTCTTTACATGTTGCCTTGTGAATTGACTCATCTTTCTAAAATAAATCTAACAATGTCATTTTAACAGTCAAAATCCACTCTCCTTAGCCTGTCCCGCAGTAAACAGATTCAGATCATAGCTCATGTCAATGTCTCTAGCCCTCTCCTTTCTCTATAATCAGTCAGGACCATTACCATGACCACAATCATTTAGTCCTACTAAGTCCTACCATTTCTTCTCCACACAATCTTGAACCTTTGAATGAGTTCTTCTCTATAGCATCCTTCCCCTTCTTACCCTTAAAACTTTACTTTAAAGGCCACCTCCTTCAGGAAGCCCTCCAAGTAGAAAACCAGATTGAATGGCACCTTTTCTTGGTTATTCCCATAGAGCTTTATTTATAATTCCCTTATCATAGACTTTGTCACAGGGTTTGCTTATGTTTCTCTATCTCCCACTATAATACGAGCTTTATAAAAGCAGTCATGTCTGTCTTGCTCAATAGCATACCTGGCCCTTATCACAATCCCTGGGACATATTAGGCACTCATTGACTGGTTTTATATGAAAATACAGTCTCTTTCAGCTTTTCCTTAGTTATAAACAAAAGTATCATTGCATCTGAGTAAGGCTGCCTCTTAAATTATTGAGGAATACAAAGATAAGGGGCTTGTACCACAATAAAGATATTATTATTTCAGAATTTTATTTTTGTTCTGAAATCACATCTCCTAAAATATTAAATACAACTCTGAAATTCAGCTAATGCTGTCAGCAAGAGTCAAGTTATAAAAGCTTTTGGGACTCTCTTTCTATTGTCTACAGAGAACGCTTTAATTTCTTCATTATAATTCCTGCTGCATTGAAAGAAAACAAGGTAAAGACTCATCAGAAGGTCTTCCTAGCTGAAATCTTAGTAGAATGTGGTAATTTTGCATTTATTAAAACAGCTAAAGTGATTAGAGGTAGACAGACCTTAATCTTGCCGTGTCTAACCAAAGGCAGAAAATGCAGCGTGATATGCCTGCAACTTGCATAAATAATACCTTTCTTCCTTCTTGGCTCTCCTCCGATCCCTTCTCAGTCACTCATTTTGCTTTTGTGCTTCTAATTCATTGCCTTCTGGATTCATGTGAGGCCCTTTTTTTTAAATCATCAGAATTAACCTAAGAATTTGACTTAGCCAACAGTGTACACATGCTGCAAAATTATCTCCTGGCTAAATTATTTCAGGCTAAAACTGCAGCAGCCACTGTGATTTTTCTAACTGCAGAAGTAATTAGCCATCCAGCCATTTGATTTCAATGAAATCAGAGCAAAGTGACCCATTATAGACATGAAAAGTCAACAGAGTGGACATTGTTCTTTATGGCAAATCAAGTGTACTGAAGTACATATATACCACAAAAAGAAACATAAGAAACCAGACTGAATTTTGAAGTCACAGAATGTAAAGCACAGAATAACAGGCTATAGTTTTTGAACTGAATGTCCTCCAAATGTCCCTGTGCTAAGTGTTTGGTCCCCAGCTTGAGGCACTGGTGGGAGATGTTAGGACTTTAAAGAGGCCAGCAGTACAGGAAAGAATAAGCTCACTCGGGTGTGCCCTTCAGGGATTAGTGGGACCTGGCCCCCCTTCATCTCTCAATTTCACCTCTGAGCTGCCATGTGATTAGCCTACTGCCCCACCATAGACCCAAAGCAACAGACACAGATGACCATGGCCTGGAACCACTGGAACCATGAACCAAAATAAATCTTTCCTCCATATAGGTTGGTTTTTCTCATGTTGTATCACAGTAAAGGAAAACTAATACAGTACCTACAACTAATGATGCATGGTATTATCAGGGACATGGAGACCCTAAAAACTTTTGGGTCTTTAACTCTCTAGAAATACAAAAGTAAAAGGAAGTGATGTAAGCGATGTTTTAAAAGTTTCTGTTCAGTAATTATAACCTATAAGAGAATTGATTGAGCTCTTGACTCAGAGTAAGAATTGCTATTATAAGATTTCTGAGTCTGAATTAAATAGTCAGCTTTGTCCAGGATCTTCAGTTTCATAATACTTTGTGATAAATGACTATGAAATCCCTTTTGTAATGAAGAAATGTTGCTCTTGTTTTCTCATGTTCTGATGGGAACCATTAAATTCCTCTCTTTGCAGATGACGTTCTTTGTGGATTATCGCCTTGTCATTTTATAGTAAACGAATGTGGTAACTAAAGTAATAGAAATTCCAAGATAAAAACAAAATCAAACAAAGAAACATTTAAGTATCTTCTCTGTGATCACCCAGTGGCAAAGGCAAATCAGGAAGTAGTCTACTATCTAAATGATCTTATTGCTGAAAATTGTCCACTAAATTTTTCACTCTCCCACTAGCACAACTGAGGATTTTTCCCCTTGAGAAATAACAGGCTATTCTACAATCACTACTTTTTCAGCATACTTATATCAAGTTTTAAAAGAGTCTTTGATTCTAGACCTAAGTCTCTTTAATAGGAAGCCTGTTCTCTTTGAGAGAAAGACATTGTGGGAAGACACTCTGAACCATAAGAAACAAGTTGCTGAAGTGGGTAATGACCTGGATGGGATACTGAAGGCAGAAGTATTTGTCGAGTGGTAATAGCACCCAATGAAAGGAACTGACTTGTAGACTATCATGGGAATCAGTGTTAGTATTGATTTGGGTTACTTTGCTGACCTTCAAGAAGGAAAACATGAAGTGGTCAAATGGGTCTATAATAAAAAGTGAAGAAATTCAGTTGTAACAAGGTAAGAACACAATAAAATCAACAATGACTTGGACAGATTAGAATTATTGAGTGATTAACATTGTGTGCCATTCAGTTTTAGAAAACTTTGAATAAATTAATCTAAAGTTAAATTTTAAGAAAAAGAAACTGAACCTTGTGTAGGCCTTAGGTACCAAATTATTGGTTCCATGTAAATCTATCTTTTACTTTCCCAAATATTTATGAACAAAACATTCATAAATTAGATATGATTCTATGCAAAGAGGCAAATGAGAGAAGGTATTGGTAGAATGGGGACATTATTTATTCTTGAGAGGAATAAAAGTAACTCTACAGACACTTGAATATTGAGTCACCCAGGCTGGAAGAGTAACTCTTTGGGGTAACAAATCTGCTACCACGGATTCAATAAATCCAGTCAGCATCGTGCATAGAATCCCCACCATCAGATGGTGTAATGAAGATTTTAACCTTTCTCAAATTTGTATTTATAAAAAAAGGTTGAAAGCAGGTATAGAAGTTCTCAAATGAGAAGTAGAGAGCAACTTCAAAAGTTCTCAGGTCCACAAAATGATACTCAGATGACAAAGCGGGACTTAAAGGTGTTGAAAGAAATGTGAAATTAGTTGGGGCTGGAGGAAAAGGGCAGTGCTCTCCCATCTGGCAGTCGCTGAGACTGTCTTCTAGAGATAGACCAAGAGGTAGCTCTGACCGGGGACATACCTCTTGATGTCACTCTTGTTTGAAGAGCTATTTCGTTAGAAATGTTCCTCCACTGGCATGATCTGGGGTGTCTAAATCTGCATGTATGTTAGCTGCCAAAAAAACAAATGAAAAATCTCTATTTCGAAAAATTTTTATTTACTTTTATATTCAAAATATTTTGTTCAGTTTGAAAGATAATGGCTCTTTACTTAAAGTCTGATTGAAGGTATTATCTAAGACTTCTTTTAAAGTGTGTTTAGGGGGTCCAACTAAGGGGAACAAAGTGTGAATTGCTTGATGAGCAAACAATTTAGTGCCTAGGAAATAGCACACATCAGAGGAATCAAAGGAGGGACAGTTTCACTCCTTTCCAGGGCCAGGAGAAATTTTATTCTAATTAGAGGAAAACCCTACACAGGTTCTTTACCCTTTCAAGAGTCTGCTACAATTACTCAGACATTTCTTATCTTCCTGGATTTTCTGGGGGAAAAAAGGGAAGGAGAAAGGCCAATTCAATCAAAAGTAAAGACTTTGTCCATGGCTGGATAACAGACACTTTTAAAATTTCCTGCGTGCTCCCCCTGAAATACACATAAATACAAAAATTTGCAAAACAACTTTAAAAATTGATAGACCTCTTTCCAAAGTCCATTCATGGATTGAACACTTCCATTGGACTGTATTATAAAGATATGTATCTGAACAAAAAGAACACTGCCCAAAGAATGCTTTTCAAACATATTTTAACTATAGCCTTTGGCATATGCTGACTTGATACACAGGACTGGGATATACAATGAACAGGGACAAAAGTATAGACAGAAAGCACAAAAAGGGCAGATTACACAATAGGTCACAACAATGGCTGCAAGACACCCTAGGAGTCTGACCCTGCGCAGACCCGTGTTTCCCTCTATTGGTTGCTCATGATACCATTGAGTTCCTCCTTAAAGGGCTGGCCTCAGCCTATTTTCCCTCCACTGCAGGAGATGTGAGCCATCACTTAGCTATAAAGAATGTAATCTGCAGTGCTCTTTCTTCTCTCATGACTAACATCTTCTTTCATAAATAACATCTCCCTGACTGTTTGCTGTAACACTGCACTTCTAGCCTCCATCTCTTCACCGTCTCAGCATCTTATCAATTTGTCAGGGCTTGGTTCAGCCGGTTGGAGCTCATCCCTAGCACTACATCCATCTAGCAGGGCAATGCCTGGGACAATATCTCAAGGAAGCAATTGAAAAGTGGCACATGTGATGTTCTTCCTGCAAAGCTGTGCCCAGATACAGTTTCTCCATCCTTAGATTAGCAGCTTTTCCTCGGGAAACATCAGGAGCTCCCATCACCCACTCATGCTGTCTACAGAGCTTGTGGATTCTGCACAATATGCTCCTGTTTCCTGCTCATTTATTCCCGTGGGTTCACTTTCAGCCTGGATTTCAACTACCTTGTTTTCTAGCAAAGCCTGCATTTTCCCTTCTGCTTTCTTTTACTTTGGTCATTCCATTCCCACTCAGCTTTCTAATTGCCCCACTTCAAAATCTTATCCATCCTTTAAAAACAAATTCCACCACCATGAAATCTTTTGTTAAGCTTACTATCTTCATCCCAGGATACAGCATCCTACTCAGTCCTTTGAGGGATCAGAGCAGGTGGTATGGATTCAGACACCAGCTTGGATCCAGCCTGTGTATCACTACACAAATTACTCAACTGCTTGATTCTCAGGTTCTTCTATCCATAAAATTGAGATAGATAATATCTTTTGGAAATATTGTGGGTTTTGGCACATGAGCAATACTTAATAGTCATTTTTTTTCTTTAAATTTGACTGTGTTCTTTTCACAGTATTTATGACACACTGTAATTAGCGCATTCTGTGATTGCTTATACACATGTCTGAGCCTCTCTACTACATAAGGTTACTTAAAAATCAACTTGTGAGCCAGGTGTGGTGGTACATGTGTATAATTCCAGCACTTGGGAGGCTGAAGCAGGAGGATTGTGAGTTTGAGGCTAGGCTGGACTATGTAATGAGTTCAAGGTCAGTCTGGATTACATATAGCAAGATCCTGTCTCCAAAAAATCATCAACTTATGGCACACTTCTCCTATGACTTTATTATGAAATCCTCGCTGCTTTTTTTTTGCTTAATAGTAATTACACTATGATAATTATTATGGCATAATGTGTTTGTTTTACAACTTATTTTTCTCTATATGTAAGCTTCACAAGAGCAGGGGCTTTTTCTATTCTGCTTACTGTGTGCCTAGAATAGCACTTGCAAAGACTAGGTGCTCGGTAACATTTGACAAATTAATGGAAGATTTAATAAGCCTTGGGGGCGAGTGATAATTTCTTAACTGTTACAAAACTTCAAGGCTGGGAGGGACATTAAAAATCTCTTTAGTGACCCAGAGCTTCTCAGACAGCCATGCACACAGCAAAGCCGCTGTCCTGCTAATACAATTTGCTACTTATGATCTCTGCAGTGCCCATGCCCTTGAATGCCTCTCTCACACTGAGGTGCTGTTCCCAAACCTAGAATTAGCTCTGCTGCTCCGCTCCTGCCTGATGAACTCTCCTTGATCCCTTGAGGGCCCATGTGGCCTAGAGGCAGGAGCGGGAGTCTGGAGCCACACCAAACTGGGTTTAATATACTCATTAGCAGGAAAATCTTGGACACCTTACTTGGCCCCTGGTGCCCCAATTGTCTTGTTTCTAATGGGACTTTTATTTGTGGGAAAAACAAGGTCATGAGGGTAAAAGCTGCTGCACATAGAGGCCTTCAGGGTTCTTCATGATAGGCTTCCTACAAATGGAAGGTTTAAAAATAGAACAAATAGAAAACATTTACTATTCCTTTCTCCATAAAAACTTTTCTAGCTCTGCTAAGCAAAATGGAGCACTCCCTTTCTGCATACAGCTATTTGAATAAATCTCATAGAATTGAGTTTTCCACTCCAAACCAATAATCATATTATACTGATACCATTTGGCTTTAAGTCTGGGTCCCCTTTATGAGTTATCTTAGTTGAATTGACCTTGTGGCTCTAGTTCCTAGGACTGTGCCTGGCACAGAAGAGGCAGTCAATACAAATCTGTTTATTACATAAATGAATCTGCCAGAGTTCTGTTTGGCTTCTTAGGCTTAGTGCCTTTGCTGTTGGCTTAGATCAGTTCCTTGCTGGAAATTTACTCTTACGCCTCACCCTTGTGTTTATAGCATTTCTCCACCCAAGTTTCCTCGGGTGAGTTAGTACGGTTTTGGCTCCCTCTATTGCTCTACTACCAAGTGTCAGGGAACAGCACTCTGACGCCCAGCTTCTTTCTATTAGCTGTCTCCCAACTCAGTGTATGTGGTCTTTCACTCTCCATTCATCTGTTCAGTGTGTAGGTCCTGAACAAGGGGCAGAATTGGCAGGCTGGGCCTCCTTGCTAACTAGATAACTGAACATAACACACAGTTCTTGCTAAGCCAACATAGTCCAAAAAAATCACATTTTATAGCACAACAAGCAGGATAAGTGTGTAATTGGGACTCCCTGTAGCTGGACATGGAGAAGAGTCTTTCTTAGTTTCCCTGGACATGGTTTAACAACAAAAATTTACATGCTCTGATTTCCAGTTAATTTGGGGATTGATTTTTCTGTATTCTTGTGTTTATAAGTAGCACTAGGAGATAAAAATAAGTATTGTATTATCATTTTAAATGGTTCTATCATAGATATTGTTACCAGCCCTTTCAAGTATAAATCTTCAGTCTATGTTAAGTGAACAGGGGTTAAAAGCAAAGAAAATGATTCATTTTGGTGCAGGTCTTCCTATCTATTAGACTGTTCTCTCCAAAAAAGAGACAAATGTCACCCCGACCAGACTTTCAACAGACAAAAGAATTTACTAGTCTAATGGTGCAAATGAAACTTGAAACTATCATAAAAGATGGAAATGCCCCCTCTAGATGAGAAAGCAAATTGAAAATAATATAGAGCAGAAGGGCCTGAAAGGAACCATGCTCTCATGATTACAGACTGCCCATCAGAGAGCCTACGAGCCTCCTGTGACACAGCTGTCACTTGGCCTGTGCACCTGTGGAATGGAGATAAGCAGCACATTCCTGTCAGTGCAGTAATGATGGGGGCACTAATAAAACCAGGCTGGGAATACATTTCAAAATACACCAATGAAATATAATATAGTGGAAATAAAAAGTAAAGACTGCTGCTGCTCAGAAGTGCTCTTTCAAAAATTCTTGAGACTTGAGCAGATTTCTCTGGGTACTCAGGGCTTTGCCCACAGGTGTAGTATTTTTAAAGACTTCTGTGGCAAAAACAAACAACTCACTGTTTGATCTGGAGAACAGAATAAGACACACAGGTTTTGCTCACTAGCGAGGGTGATATTTCAAATGCTATGTGATACATAAACCCAAAAAGTGAGATTCTCTACAGGCCAATATCACAGAAACTGGAGGAAGACAAGAGCACCAAATTAAAGCATAATACTCCTAAAGTCTGATTTGATCTCCCCACATACACACCCTTCTCTCTGCAGTGGGTAGAGCAGTGGGCCAAAGTTGGGCATCCAAATTCAGCCACATAGGATAGGTCTTAGGAGCATCAGAGCTTGCACAACCACATGTTTTAAAATAAACACATGCACTTCCTACACTGCTGTTGTGTAAAGGATGGCCAAGAAAGGCTAAAACACTAAAAACTGTAACCATTCCATGTAAGAAGCTATTAGCCAAAAGTTGCTCTGTCTGCTGCCTTCTAATTTCACAAACTTACAGAGAAATCATACGGCTACCATTTTAGAAATACTAGATAATACGAAGATTCAGAGTGGAAGGAAGATTAAAAACCCTGGTGTCTCAAAATGAATAATGTCGATGATGCCCCCAAAGAAACCTACCCTATGAGTACCAGAGAATCACATCATTACAGATATACGTTGTTAGGCAAGTACAACAGATAATCCTGGAACTCTGTTATCAGAAAAAAAAGGCTGAAACAAACATCTCATCCCTTCCATTATGTGCCAAAAGGAAGATAGGCAAACAGATGCCAACTCTAAATGATCAGACAAATGACACATTTAGGGAGGGTATCAAAGACAGTAAGTCATACAATCACACATATTCACACTGACACACAATGTCTGGATTAGCAGCCACCTCTGATTTAAAAACACAATGATAAATCTAACTATAGGAACAGATGAACTTGGAATGCAAAGTTGCTACTGGGTAACACTGACACTGTGCATCTATAACACTAATTAAACCACATTTTTCTGTAGCTGTGGAAGAACAAATACAGCTGCGTGATAGGTGATAAGGCCTCTGTAGGGGATGCAGGCCAATAAGCTCACTAGTTAGGATGTAGGAGCTGATGGAAGAGAAAAGATGAAAGCTATTCTGTCCTCCACCATTGGCTCAGCAAGGACCCAAAAGAAGAAGCAATTTTCAGGTATTAGCTCATTGCTCCTCATTATGTCCCCAGGGCACAGGTAGCAAGTATTTTCCAATTTCTGCAGGCAGAAAAAGTGAAGCCATCATTGGCCGAGCATCTTCGTAAAGGTCATGGAGCAAATCCATGCTGTGGCTGAGATTAGAACCAATTCTCCTGCCTCCCCCTCTGCAGTGCCTGTTACTTAAGCACACTCTAAAGTTCATTAAAATAGCAAGGAAATGTGCTTACAGAATGATGTCAAGTGAAAAGAAGAAACACAAGGATGGAAAACTTCACATTCAACATTATTCCCAGTTATGTAAAATACATGTGTATGTGAAACTGGAGACAGCCAATATTAGCAGCAGTAACATCTGGGTTGTGGGCTGAATGGTGATTTTTTTTTTTTGTCTTTATGCCACTTTGTATTTCCCAAGTTCAAAATTATGAGCAATCATATTTTTATGAGAAAAATAATTCAAAGTGAAAAATTTGTTAACAGAGCTTTATAGATCATAAAAATGTGAAAGTATCTATTAGTCAAAAATACTTTTAATTTCTGCATTAAATATGATAGCTGTTAAAAAAAGAAAAAGAATGTATTTCCACTATATTCTTTATACTTCCAAACCTATGTGTTCCCTTCCTGATAATTAGTAATACTTTGTTCAGCTAAATTAAGTTCCAACTTCTGAGCCCGACATGTAGCCTACATTTTGACCTCGTGCTCTTTGACTAGATCTTTTGCTACTCTATGCAAATTCCTTCTTTAAGAATTACCTTACTGGTTCGGGAAAAAAACGGTATTTTCTACACTTGCTTTCAGAAAAATTCGTTCTCCACAGGCAAAAGAGTCAAGCAGTCCATTTCCCTATATTCCCATACAAAATAGTTAACTCAAAGTGGATCAAAGGTCTATGTGTAAGAACACAAACTAAAAAACTTTTAAAAGAAAACTTGGAAGAAAAGCATCATGACATTGAATGCAGCGATCATTTTTTAGAAATGGCACCAAAAGCACAGACAACAAAAGAAAAAGTAGATAAACTGGTCTACATTAAAATTAAAACTTCTACATTTCAAAGAGCACTATTAGCAGAGTGAAAAGTCCATCTACAGAATGAGAAAAAATATTTATAAATTATATATCTGATAAAAGATTAATATCTAGAATAAAGAAAGAACTCCTACAACTCCGCAAAAAAAGAAAAGAAAATTAAAACTCTGCTGAAGTACCTGATTAGGCTTTTCTCCAATGACATGAAGATGCCTCATTAGTATATGAAAAGATGCACAATATCACTAATCACTGGGGAAATGCAAATCAAAACCACAATCAGTAGTGTGATGATTATTTTTTAAAAAACAAGAAAAGTGGTGGGGAGAGAGAAACAAGTACTGTCAAGGATTAGAGTAGTTAGAGTTCTTGTACCTAGATGGAGCGGCTACTATGGAAAACAGCGTTGTGGTTCCTTAAAAGTTTGAAAACAGAGTTAGCATGTGATCCAGTAAATTCACTTCTGGAGAGAGATAGATAGATAGAGATAGATAGATAGATAGATAGATAGATAGATAGATAGATAGATAGACCAAAGGATTGAAAGTGAAAACTTAGGTAGTTGTACGTCCATGTTGTAGTAGCATTATTTGCAAGAGTTAAGAGCTGGAAACAACCCAAGTATTCATGGGCAATGAATGAATAAACAAACTGTGGCACACACATATGACAGAGTATTATTCAGCCATAAAAAGGAAGGAAATTCTAACACATGCTACAACATAGATAAATCTTGTAAATATTAGGCTATGAGAAATAAGGCAGTCACAAAAGGAAAAGTACAACTTCCTTCACAGGAGGTACCTAGAAAAGTCAATTTCATTGAGAAAAAATAGGGAATGGCCATTGTCATGGGGTGAGGAGAGGGGAAATGGGAAGCTGCTATTTTTTACATATAGTTTAAGTTTTGCAAAATGAAAACATTTCTGGAGGTGTTTATTGGTAATGATTATACAACTCTGTGAATGTCTTTAATGATGCTGAACTGTTCCCTTAAAAATTGCTGAAATTTTATGGAATGTAATTTTACCACAACTTAAAGAGAATTTTCATTTGGTCATACCTTGTGTATCTTTGCACCTTTAGCCTTAATTATGCCCACTCTACCTGTAGCTTTTAGAAAGTCAACCTTCTATTCAAGACCTCTGATTAAAATATTCATTTTGTCCCCTAGCTAAGTTCTCAAGCCAAGGCAATGCTGTCCTCATCTGAATCCTAATTCTAGTCTAGAATTCAGCAAAATGTATTATAAAGCACTTTTTATATATGGTATCATTTGATAATAACAAAGATATATAAAATCCACTTTAAAGGATGAAATTGGGCTGAGAAAAGTTATGCTACTGCCAGTTGCAAAGCACTAGTCTGTGGCTGAGCATATAGTGAATGATTTCCATCCAAAACCTGCTAGATCTAACTTTACTGCAAAAAGTGTTTTTCACTTTGTTTGTTTTTGGGTTATTTTGTTGTTGTTTTTTGGTACCAGGAATTGAACTCAGGTCCCTGCGCTTGCAACGCAGGTGCTGGAACCACTGAGCTAAGTCCCGGGCGCATGTTTTTCACTTTGAGTTAATAGCTATTTATAACTTTTTTACGTATCTCTGTTGGGCTACAAATTCTCTAAGAATGGACACCAAGTCCTAAACATATTTGTAATCTGAGTAATCCCAAGTATACAGGTACAATTGTTCTTCATGGAATTAATGTAGTAATGATCTGTGAGTGATTCACATAGTATCAACAGACTGGACTCTACTAACCAAACACACATCAATAATCTAGAATCAAAAAGTATCGATACAATAAAGAGAGACAGATACTATATTCCTGATATAAAAGTGTGGCAATTGTCCAGGTTAACGAGGTATCCAACCCATTATTAATTCACGTAAATCATTAAAACTGGAGTTAGTAGAGTAACACCAAATTTCTTCATCAGCTTTCACTCACCTAACATTCACTAGTGGTGTTATTTTGGTAGTCATTCTCAATGATTTGATAAGGGTTATCCCCATCTTCTTATTCACTACTACAAACATTTTATCATGTTTTCACTTAAAAAGCTAAACAAACCAATGTTTCTTATTACTGGCTTTGTTAAAAAGCATTATGTGCATCTCAATAATTTGTCCACGCTTCTTATCCAGGTGTGATGGTTCTAAATCAGTATAATTGTGTGTTCCTGATCTCTCAATCAGATGTGGAGTAGAGCTTCTGGCTCTGCTTTTCTACTGCTTACATTTATTTGAGGATTCATTGCATATGTATATTAGCAGCACGCTATGTGTACTGATATTTTTTATTGCCAGCAGCTTAGAGGCATATAGATTTTACGTTCAATTGTTTTATTTGTCTCCAAATATTTCCAGACCCCCTCATTAACTACATTTCCCTTTATTCTCTACTTTGTTCTCTACACAGTTCCAAATAGATGTTGTTTCAACAAGCTGTGGTCACTGAACACAGCCATTGCCACATATGCTAGTGACACCATGGCAAAATGGGGGCCTAACAAAGGCAACTTTCTTCTTAGGTACTCGAAGCATTTGAAGCATGCCTGGTCAGTGAGGTGGTGAGTAGTTAGTAGAACTGAGGGATTCATAGCCCTCTGCCAGATGGTCCCTCTTGTGTGTAAGACATTCACTGTCTTGAGTAATAAGGTAATGATGCAGTATCAGAAATGATAGCGTCCACCGCCATATTCAAGGACACAGTTTCTCTATATCATCTGACACTTCTAAAGTGTTTCTGTCTTGATGTGTAATTTATGCTTTAATAAGACCCATGAAATAAAAGTGGACATCCCCAGAATCCTGGCTGATGCTCCAAGGCCCAATAAAAGCAGGAATGTAAGACAGCACCAGAAGGCTGTTCTCAAGCCTCGGCTGTCTGAGGCGAACCCACCAGGAGGTGCACACTCGGCCCTCCTGCACATTGCTGTAATGGTTCCAAGGTAATTGCTCTCTGGGTTTGTATTAAGCTCATTCCTTCACATGAAGCCAAGGCAGGCATTGCACACCAAGGAAGGCTAATCTTGGTTTAGGAAATAACAAAGGTCTTTTCTATTTCATAGCCAAAATGACTGAAACTCAAGAAAGATGGGGGGAAATGTACTTTAAACAATTTGTAGCTATTTTGCTTGATTTTCCCTTGAAGCAATAAATAACTGTGCTTCCTGCTGCTGGTATTTTATCAAGCTCTGTTTGTTATAACTGTGCATTATGTTCCATAGAAGACAGCATCGTTGAGCTTTCTTTTCGTGTTTCTCTACTACAATTTAACTCTGTGAGGAGCAATACCAATGTACCACCAGGATGAAGAAACAGCAGAACCTGCTGCTAAATACCACCACCTGAATGCAGAATGCTCCAGTGAGGAACAAATGAATGCCAACTTGGGTTCTTTAATGTAAATTAATATGGTTTTTAAAAAAGGAGCCTCTAGTTAACAACCACTGCCTATTAATGATGACCTTGGCCACTAAGAACACCAGAACAAGAGAAAATGATGTCCAATATAGTTTATCTAACTCCCCAAGGCATCCACTACCTTCTGAGCACAGGGACACAGATTAGCAGTAGTGGAGGAAGTTTTATGTAAGTGGCCCTATCATTTTGATTTTTATTGAGGTGTAATATAGTTTATTTTTCTATAAAAGGCAGAGAAATATGGGAATATTGTCTCACTAGCATTATAATGATGTGAGTTGAAATCAGCCAGAATCACTGATTCTTAAATAAGGAGACCTGTAACATGGAATTTCCCTTATCTGTCCTCGAGGCTGGTACTCTAGTTGATAATAATAATTATTATACTACAACACTCATTCGTATTCATATTCAAAGCATTTTTAATTTCCATATTTCATTTGATCCTTAAAAAACAGAGAGGAGTAGGTAATTATGTTCCTCATTCCTATCACAAATGAATCACTGATAATGTAAAACTCCTCTGGTACTTCCATTTTGCTCTCTGGCAAACAGGGTTTTACAAAGCTTTAACTATTCATTGGGCCTATGCTGATCCAAATCACGAAGAATAAATTGCAAAACACTTTTCAAATGCAGAAGCACTGTGTCTGTGTTTCACATTCAGCAGCCTCTCTCCTTCCCTTTTATGAATTACATTTAAATGAATTATGGCAAATGGAAAAGAGCCGCCAAGGCTAAAACCCAGGAGTGGGTGAAAGCTGCACAGCTTAAGTAACAAGCGATCATGGCCACCAACAGAGCACGAGGCATCCAGGGCCCTGGGATCCACTGCTGTCCCAAATGATGACAGGGAAATCCTCTGCCAAGAAGAATCTGTCTCTCCGAAAGACAGGAAGTTTCCAGAATTGGTACTAGCAAGATGCCATTGCAGTGAGGGGCAGGACAAGCTCACTCCTCTGTCATGTGCAAACTAAATCTAGTCACAGATTGTGGGGAGAATGCTCTCCAGCTGAAAGTCCTAAGGGCTCAGTAAATACTTTATATCAGTAGTAGTTTATAGATGCAGTCTTTTACCTTAGAAATTTTAAGGTGTTCTTTAGTACATAGCATTATAAAGAATGCTATGACATTAAAAGTAATATAAATAAGGGAAATATAGTCCACATAAAAGGCATTTGGATAATTATTTCATCTCTTTGCATCCAAATTTTGAAAATGAAATATAGTCTTCTCTTGATTCTTTCTGCAATAAATCATTTGCAAAAAGTAAGTGGTTTCACAAATAAACAACTATATCTATGACTGACTGCTCTCCTACAATCAATAATACATTTATTGATAATTCTGCATTTAAAGGTTCATTTCACCTTACTATTGGCATTCTGTCCCCCCTGCCATTTCATTAGATTTAAAATTTTTCATTCTTAGTAATGAACTGTAAAAGACTTTCCGTGTTAGAAAGTGGCCCCATTTCAAACTGGGGCAGTGCAATTCAATATTTCATTTTCTATTAGTCACTACAGTCAGTAAGGTTTCTTGTTTGTATGTTCAGCAAAATTAAAGAGTCTGGCTTCATCTATAAGGAAAGAATTCCAGGGTCCTCCATAAATGCAACATTCACTGCTCTGTCAAATGGAACAGTATATGAAAACATATTGCATGTGAACCATCAGGCAGGACTTCTAAGTTCAACAAATCCTTGTAACTCCTAAGTGACACTGAATGGAGCGCCAGGGATTCCAGACCTAAAGTGAACCACTACTGTTGAGAAACCAAGAGCCGAGTGACACACCATATATGTAAACAGAGCATCTCAGGGGAGTTGGTGCTGGTCTCTAGGTTTGTAAGCCAGCAGCCCAGAATGCAGCGTAGAACTTACTGTTAGCCCAATGGGGTAATTCAAGGAACCCTACACAGATGAGAAGGCACTTAAGCAAAGTGTTAACTCTCTTTAACATTAAAACTTCAGGATGGTCTGTAAAACATAAATGAGCATGTCCAGTTGTATCAAGTCACAAGCAATTCAGTAAAACCATCCCCAACAATACTGTAGCATGTCTCCTTCAGTGAAAATTTATATAGAAGCATCATTATGTGGAAAAAACCAAAGTCCGATCTCTACACAGTCACTTCGTGGCCTCAATGTGAATAGCAGAACCAGGGAATACAGACATGTGGATCTCCACCTTGTCTTAGTCCTGTGATTCCATAAATGTTTCTTTCAATCATTCCAGATTCAACTACATGCGGGACTAGAAATGCGGAGTTATACTGCCATCTGCTGACAGAACAAACTTTGCTCTACCAGCAGTACCATAGCAGCCCAGGTAGGGGGAAAAATGCTTATCGTTAGCCATTTTATTACAGAGCATACATTTAAAACTCATTTCCAGTAAAATGAGCTTTCTGAAACTCGTTTGTGTCTTATTCTAATCAGATAAGGAAATGTTAATGATGTTTTCTTAGTAAGTTTTAAAATAGTAACCCCAGAACTAAAATGTTTTATTCACATCTCTTGAATTTTTTATGTATACCTTATTTCCAGAACAATTTAATAAGATACACGATAGGAGAAAACCTGCATTTACAACCAGATTTGCAATTACCTAAAACAAGATATTGTTTGCACTTGAATAGACAGCAATATATTTCATATGTTGACAAAATATTTAGATGCCTTTTCTTTGTCCTGCTTTGGGAGCAGGTTTTACTGCATTAAATCCATATACTGTGTGTGCTTCTCTAACTTTGCCTGAGGCCTTCCTTTAACTTAACATAAAACCATTTATGGCAACAAAATTAAGCAAACCAATTGTTCCATTACTTGCTAGTTTCCATTATATACTGAAACATCCATTCAGCATTTTTATCTGCTAATGTAACAGAAACTCATCTGCTCAATGAGATTTATTACTTGTTTTTTTTACACATTCACAAGATATTGTTGTACATTTTGCAATGGGTCTTTATTATCTAGTAATAGTGGCTTGCAAACTAAATTAGTTTTTAATGGTGTAGTTAAATTCTAATTTATGTTTTGAAGCTTTGTTTAATTCATTTAGTTATAATGTAATCATTTTCTTGCTATTTTCTTACATTACATAGAAAGAACAAAGGAATAGGGGCTCATCGCATCACACTCAGTTGTCTTGACTTTATTAAATCTTGTCACTAATTGCATTTCCCCCAAGAAACTTTCAAAACAATTGCAGTCCCATCCTTTGGGCAAAACTATCTGGTTGCTCAGCATTCTGCAGAAGGATGTTGAATCAAACGAATACTGTAACTCTAAGGGTTGGTTAGGCATTGCACTTTCTCATGCTCATTATAACCCTACTGCGCTGAGTAATGTACTGGGCAATTATTCTTTTGCAACAAATTCCTTTCCTGTGAGCTCTCTTTCTTCCCTGAGCATTCAGGAAAGCTGAAACCGAAAGTGATCATTAGCAGCACAGAACGTAATCCCTTACAATGTCTACATACATTTTCTTCTCCAACATCAACAGGATTTTCATACACCTGGCTGGTGTAGTAACTTTACATAACTTTTCATTGGGGCCCACACTTCAAGAGTAAAAGTCCTTAGCAAGTTTCACACTTTGGAGCCAGAAATGGGATTATAAGGTGCACTGGAATAATTGATAAGATTAAGGATTTCTGGAGCACAACTGACCCTTTCCTGGTATTGATAGTTTTCTCAGGAGGACTGAAGCACACAGGTGACATTATGAGGAGTTTGAATCACATGATATTTTCATTCCCTTCCGAACAAGGGCAACCTTGCAGACCTATATTTCTTTATTTTCTAATGAGAAAATTAATCTTGTATCTTAGATAGCGCTCCATCCCAATGTCAATGGGTGAGTGTTTTTCTGAATGTGATTCCTCCTGAGTTTCTGGATACAACATGCAGATAGCCTAGGAAAGCCGGTCAGAGCCAGCTGGTTCCTTCCAGCTGCATGGATTCCGCTCCTCACCCTGATCACATCTTTAACTGGCCAAGAGAGTGATCACCAAATCAGTTTCTTCTCCTGGAGGAACAATTCATCACACAGTCCCACTGATCAGAATCAAGAAAGGCAACTTCATAGATTAAGTCAAAGCTGAAAGGGACAGCCTTGTCCCTATATGCCTTGTGAAGAAAAAACAAGAATAAAAGCTGTTGAGGTAAGAAGGAGATGAGCTTTTCAGCATATATCTTTTATATTGTTTTAATTGGTTTTCTTTGTGCTTGTTAAACTTTTTTGAAACCTGGCTTTAAAAAAGAACGATGTGTTACAAACATATGACGCTATTGATTTTAGTTCTGTTTAATGCCATAATTGTTAAAGAGAGGGAAATAAACTGGAACATCAGAAATCTTTTTACATGAAAGAATATTTCTCTAAAAATCAATGAAGAATAAAATTCCCCTTTTAAAACTACTTAACATTCAGGGTTCTTCTGGTCCCTAAATTTTTTAAAAAGAGAAGTACATCATCCACAGAATAAATCCAAAAGTCTAAATGAGTCCTTAAGATTTATTATGTGGGAGACTTTTTACTGAAGTGAGCTTGGACATAAGAGAGCATTGGTAGGAAAATCAAGCTGCTCTGAGGCTCAGCCCTGCTCTCAGCTACTCAGACACTCCCATCCACTGCCTAGGAGCAATGTGCTGAGAGGTTAGTTTTGCTCACCTCTTCCCGTAGTCCCCTCGAGTGATGCGACATTCCTTACTTTCTGCCTAACTCTCCACTGAAGCTGTTCTCTGCTTTCCTTAATATTACAGTTCACTCTGGTGATGTTAGGCCTTCAGAGGAGGAATGGGAGCTCTCAGAACAAAATTGAAATAAATGCTGTATAGATTGTAAAGGTAAGTCCTTTAAATATAACATTCACATTTATTTCCACCACTGTAGCTATCCCCTATAAGTGACTTAGTTGACTTATAAGCTGTCCTTATCACCCCATCCAATCAATAGGACCCATCTAGATCCTACCAATAACGCACCAGCCCCTCTTCTCCACAAAGATTCGGCTAGCTACAGCCCTTCTGCACCCTCCAGGGCACTCACTGATATGGGTCTTACTATACCCCAAAAAGGTATAATGAAGTCCTAACCCTCTGTACCTTGGAATGTGACCTTATTTGAAAGTAGGTTATTCCCAGAGTAATTAGTTAAGATTAGAGTATACTGCATAAAACAGATCTTAGATTCAATACAATGCAGGCCCTTATAAGCCAAAGGTAAGTCGGGAAGGAGGCCATGTGGTAATTTTGAGGCAGAGACTGGAGAGACACAGCTATAGTCTGAGAAATGCTAAGGACTGAGTCCACTACCAGAAGTTAGGAAAAGACAAAGCAAGATCGTTCCTAACATCAGGGGCCTCACAGCCCTGACAACACTTTGATTGTGGATTTCAACTTTCCAGAACTATGAGAAAATGAATTTCCATTTTATTAAAGCAATCTCAGTTTGCGGTATTTTGTTATGGCAGCCCCAGGAAATGAATACACAGACCCACCTAGTAGTGCCTGAGTTGTCCTAAAATCATCCCTAGTAATATCACTCCCCCTTCCTGGCTGACAAGTTGACTCAGAAATAATCTCAAGGGCTGTAGATCCAGGCGATACATATTTTACGTATCAAGTGCATTGGATTCCATAGACCTGTTTGAAAAGCCAACCATCAAAATATAATACTCACTAGCAACATGGTTATAAATTGCTGATCTGTTTTCATAAGATCCTATTTAGAAGAAAGGGTATATTGCTTTTGCTACTTGACTATCTACCTATTTATGGAAAGGGGTCTATTTTTAATATATCGTAAAGTTTTACCATGGAGTTGAAGTATGTAGGAACACTTCACTTTTAATATAAGAAATTGCATATGTTTTATAATTAATGTTACCTTGCCCCTGAAAATAAAAAGAGAAGAAAATTTTGATTTGGGTTGAAAGAAATCAGGTAAGGCCAAATGAGTATGAAAAGGGTTAATTAAAAGTTTTTGTCTTCAATTTAATTTTCAAAGGACAGAGAAAGAAAACAACAGATTTAGTTATTTCGTTTCATTTGATGAAGATCTACAAATCTAAGAACACAGTCTTGTAAGTTTGATTTAGGGCTACTGCCGTTATTGAGTTCACTTACACAAGAGGATATTGTGGCTCAAGAATTGGCTGCTTTTGTTTTGTTTTGTTTTTCTCAACTATTCAGGACATGCAAACATCTCTAATAACCTAAAACTTAGCTACTGAATTCCATGAAAACTCCTAATAGTGCTTTTCACACATTTCTGTCTTGTTTTAAATTTTAGAGTGTACTTTACATTGTGAACCAATACAAACTTCTGTATGCACATAAGTTAGATGAACAGTGCTCACTTCAGCAGCACATAGATTGATAAGTTAGATGAAGAAATAGAATTAAAAATATTTCAAAAGCAGTACTTATCCTTATTACTTGGAATACACTCTAAGATTCACCACTTTATCCAATTTCATTTTTATGATGCTGACCATCACCCCCTGAATTGATTCACAACACCTGAAACGGATCATGGTTCACCATCAAATAGCCATACTCTTCAACGCTCCCACAGTTTCTGTGTAAGCCCCTGATCCAATTCCCCTCTGCTATCCCAACTAATCATTTTTACAACTTTAGTGTCTACAATTCTTCTACCCCAAGATGTGTCAGTCCATTGATCCTGTTATTTTCCTGAGTCCATCCAACACCCTACATACCATGTCTCTCTTTACAATCATTACCTTAGGTGTTTTTTACTCACTTTCCCCTCTTGCTTTATCATAGCATCCGAGGGGTGAAAATCCTGGTTAAATCTACCTTCTCACTTACTCAGTAAGTTAGCAGGACTAGCAAAAGATACCTACCATTCTGCTGGTGTCACTTCCAGTCATTAACACCAACTCCACTGACCTTTAGTGCTATAAATCTTACCCAATCACATGACTTTGAACACCATTTGTACTGATGACTCCTATTTATATCTACAGCAAATGTCTCATTCTTGAACTCCAGATGTGTATAAACAGCTGCCTGCTTGGCACCTGTACTGAAGGTCTAATGGGACCCTAAATTTTAACATAGCCAAATCTAAGCTCCTACTAACCACTGTACCCCAAACTTGTGTCTCCTATAGTCTCCCCAATCTCACAAAATGTAACTCTCTTCTTCTGACCACTTTCTACCACACTCAACAGTTAAAGCCTTTCATGACTTTCACCATGGTTAACTCTATGTGCTCCTCTGCCAGTGTGCACACACACACACACACACACACACACACACACACACACACTTGACACTAGGGACAGTGGCTTCTACCCCATACCAGTCACACTTTTGCCTGAGCACATCTTTATTCCTATGTCTGGATTCTTCTCTCAGATGGTACCTGGTTCACCTTCTCCAAATCTTTGCTTAGGTGTAATCTTCTTAATTTGGGCGTCTGTTCACTCATTTAAAATTGCATCTCATACCCACTACAGCATTACATGTGACACCCCTACTTTACTTTTCTTCCGAATAGTTATTATTATACAGCATGGTGAATAATTAATTGACTTATCTAAGCTATACTAAACTAAACTATGTGCTCCAGCCACACAGAGCACATGGGTTTCAGTGGTGAAACCACATGTTCCAAGATTGTAGATCATAATAATATTATTAATAATCTATTTATATATCCTGAGTAACTAATATGTTAGCTTAGCTTGTTACTTTATGCTTCTATACATACAGATTAGCAGCACTTGCCTTAGTGATTACATTGTCCCTGACTTCCTAGGGGAAATACATACACAGGGAGAAAGGTAAAAATACCTGGATCTTCCTAAATTTCAAGACTGAGATTGCAACCCAGAGTGCATGTTTGGAAGATGTAACATTTTTGCAAATACTTCTGAAGGATAAAAAGGCACAGACTTCTGAGAACTCAAGCTGTGGCTCAAATGTGGCAGTAAGGTTTTTGTGTCTCTGATAGAGAAGGTAGAACCCAGCAAAATTGCAAAAAGTGTAGTTCTTTCTTTTGCAAGAGGTTTGAATTCACCCTTTAAATGGGCAATTCTTAGGAAAACCTACTCACCCTACAAAGCCATTTAATGTGTAAAATATAAAGCAAAGCACCTCTTCTGGACTTGAGATACAGAAGTTACTGTGTTTCTAAGGAAAAAATACTAACTAGAATGAGTATGGAGGAGAATTTTTTTTAATAACATAGGTTCATTTTGCAGATAAGATGAATCACATCAGAGAGGATTCATTTGCTTTAGAAGATATAGATGGAGCACTGAAAATCCCTCCAATACCTACGAGGTAAAATTAAGAACTGACAACTTCCTGAAAATCTTGGTGAGGGCTAAGGAACTCCTGATAATAGACCATCCAAGAAGAAATTTGTAAGATTATAAAATAACAATCAGCACTCAAAAATTGTAATTAGTAGCTCAGTTTTAACAAAAGGACAGTTGTCTTCAGGCAGTCAAATATAACATAGAGCTGGAAAGAACAGAATTCTCCTCACCTGCTAGCCCCAGGGATCATACAAGGACAGATCCTTGACACAAGCAGTAAGTTCTCTTAACAGGGACAGGGATGGAACCTTCAAGGCCTCCATCACCTGGACAGAGAAGAGTAAATTGAATGGTTTTGTGCACATGTGTGAGACACCCACTTAGAGTCTTAGGAAGTAGTCTGGGAAACTTGAGGGAGGTGGGAACAAGTTCCACTAGGGTGAAATGTCAGGGGCTCAAAGAAAAGTGATTTGGGCCTTTTAATATGTAAACTAAGCTCACTGGCTACTTCAACCTGGCAAATTTTGGATATACCCATGTGGCAAACTGAAAATAATTTTAAGAAGCATAATGTTATGCTTAAACCAATTCCACAAATCAAGGACCCAAAGTAGACTAGCTAGGGAATCATTTTATCTATTGTTCATATAGACAAAACCCAAAGGGGAAGGATGGTAGAATATCCTCTAAGAACTTCAAGGAATGATCAATGATCTAAAGAGGCCCAGTCCATGTAGCATCCCCAGATTTCCTGAGGGGCAGGCAGATCTTGTAGGAAACCCTGAAATCTCCTCAGATTGGAATGTAGAAGAGTCTCAAACTTGTAGGACTGCCCTGAAATGAAATTTAGCTTTATCCTTTCTATGGTAGGAAAAAGGTTCATCAAGGTTCATCAAGAATGAAAACTTGCAAGCCCAAGACAATTACCCTATAAAATCTTTGGTATCATGAGTTTATAATCTGAGTCCTAGTAGATCATCCTAGCACCGAAGAAAAAAAGGAAAAATACTCCAAAACTCCATGATATTTTTAAACAACTTAGGCTTATATGCAGCAAGTCAAGTTACAATAAATTATGTACAACTTAGTAACAAGTAGCGTAAAACAATAAAACGTATTTCCAATTTCAAATTCATTTTTCTTTTCTTTTTAAAATAAGAATTTTAAGCAGTCTTTTGTTTCAATTTTGCCACCTGGAGTCTTAGATTCTACCCTCCACTTTGTGATTCATGATGAGATCTCAGATGGGTGTTGTTTCCAGTGCTCAGCCATCTGTAGCTCCCCGTTTTAACCCACCATTCTTGCTAAGCAGATATTAAGATCAATTATTCCTGTAAGCTGAAGGCGTATATATGCTGTAAACATGTAGATGTAGTAATATTTTCAGGGCATTATTTTAAATTTGTCTATCATCTAAATTTTTTTCCTTCTTCCCTGGGAATTTGTTTCATTGGCCTTTGGACTAAACTATCATTGTAAGGGTTTGAGGAAGAGGAATAGTTATGCTACCCTGGAGGAAATAAAGAATCAATTTAAACAACAAAAGAGAGAAATTTCTGCAATCACCAACTATCACCAATCCGCCAGTATCCATTCACTTTCAGCTCTGTCATCAGCTCACCTATGAACACATAAAGTTGTCTGTTATGGAGAGGTCAATTTCACCCTGCACATGCATTGGCCAGAAAGCAATTAACTACCTTCATAGGAACACCATCAACTTGCTGGACACCTTTCCCAATAAGTTCAAGAAGAATCCTGATATTCAAACCACAGCACAAAATTGATCTCTCATATTTGCATTGGCTTTGCAGTGTAATAGAGAGGTAATCCATGTTACTTTTTATTCCATTAAGGCCTTTCTGGCAACTTGATTTTCTTTGCTATCCTCAGCTGGCATTCCACAACAACAGCACCAAGAAGATTCTTCACAGATCGACCTTCAGTAATTTTCAACTGTACAAAGAACCTCCTAGACAATGTCAGTGTCTGAATACCACAACAGCAAGACCCGGGAGAGAGTGCGGGGCAGAAAGAAAGAAAAGAAAAATGCGCACAGCAGGGAGAGTTTAACTGGAAAGTAGGTAATTGTAGTCAACGCTAAGAAAAGGGCAGGATTGGCAAAGAGGACCATTGATGAGTCCTGGCGAGAGGGACAAGACCAAATCCCTCAGAGGTCTCAAAAGTAGGACTCTCTTCGATCCCGGGCACCAATAAAAGGGGGGGGGCTCTTCTCCAGCTGTTTCATTATTTTTCTTGGTAAAAACAGGAAATCCTCCATTCCTACCTCATGCTATCATTTCCATTTTTTTAAGTGGGGAAAACACACGCAATGGAATCACCCACCTTCAATGGGGAAAGCAACAGCTTCCCATTTATTTCAGCACATATTACAGGGAGGTAAAAGGAAGGAACATTTTCTCCCTGCTGGGCTTCAAATACAGCTCAGTTTATGATCCTGTGAAGTTCACTTTCAAAAATATCATGTAGTGACCCTCAAAACAACCCAGAAAAGGGCTATAGGGAGACTTGATAATGGATCGATTCATTGGTAGAGAGAAAAAGGACGTACATTCCTTACTTGCAAAGGAGCCTAGAGAGAAAGTATTGTTCCATGTCCATGCCATGCCACACGCCACAGTAGTTGCTTTCTTTTCCACAGTGAATTGTGTTTTCACTTCTATTGTTGCAAATGTTTCAGGGCCACTAGAAGCTGGAGAGTCCAGTTTCTGACACGGCTGGAGAGCAGATTGTCAGGGAGTCAGGGGGCACCTTCCCTGAAGAGTGAACCCTTTTTCTCAACGCTCCAGTTGTCTCACAATTATTGGAAGCAAAGAATGCACAGCCCAGTCATGCTGCTGTAATAGACTGTGATTAAACCTTGGCTGAACTTTCCCCTGAAAAACAAGGTATCACATAAAGTACCCACAAAATCAGGAGTATTTTGGGAAAACAATCATTCACTTGTTCAACCAAAAAAAAAGGTTTCTAGATCTAATTGTTACCTGCAGTGCACATCACACAAAGGTTGCTGGCTACAAGACAGAGTTGTATAAATAGCATGACAAACAGCTGCAGATTTCAATTACCCCATGATCATCAGTGTATAGAATAAAGAGGCAATTTTGCAGAGGAGAAACCACGGGGAATACATTGGACTGACAACTGCCTGGAATTCAATTTGCCAAAGTGATATTGAAATATGGGGGAGAAGTCGCAGAGCGCTGATTAAGTTTCAAGCTGCTGCATTACTAATACTGTCTCAGGAACCTGTATGCTCTGTTATCACCATAGCAACATGATCATCAGAGCAATCCTGAAAACGGGCTACACCACAGACTGTTCATTTACATTTGTGATAAATGCTGGAAAAGTTGGGTACATTAATAAGCCAGGACTCTCACAGAACCTGACATGTTTAAAAAAATTGCAAAGAGCAGAAAATATTGTTTTTCTCTACTTTTAGTTATTTGACACACATAAACAAACATATAAAAAAGATTTATGAACAGAAGATTCAAGTGTTCTTCCAAGAAGAAATAATCACTGAAAATTTGTTTTACTCTAGCTCTGGTGACATTCAAATTTTCTCAGAGTCTCAATAAGAGGAAAACACCATGTTTTGAGGTATTTGAGAAAAAGAAAGGATATACACACACACACACACACACACACACACTGAAAATAACAGTGTTAAATTTTTGTTTCTCATTTCACACAGATGTTCAAAAAAAGTCTGTGTAACTGAAATTTGACCACATTAATCATATTTATTATGCTTAAATAAATGAATGAAAAATAAAGTTATAAGAAGTATTTTTTGACAATCTAGATATTAATTTAACTGATTGTACAAATCATTTATTCTCAAAATAGTTATTTCTACTTCCTTATCTTTATAACTAGTGATTACAAAGAAAAAGAGAAACATGAAATTACGGTTTCTTTTTTATTTTTTATTAAGTAAATTTATATTCCTGATACAGGGTATACCACTGAAATATTAGCAGCTAACTTGAAAAATATTCCATTTTTCTGCAAAATTATGAGGAAAAATATCAACTAAATTTTAAAACGTTTGCTTTCTCAGAAATGGGAGATGAATATTTTCCTTTCCAAACTGTGAGGCATTTAGTATTTTCTCGGTAAGTCAAGCCAGTGTCCTCAGAATCTATGGAAGGATGCTCTCCCCTATTAACTGTGGTCTGTCCCAAGGTCACATATCACCCCCAACAATGAGACATCCCTTATCAGGTTTATGTGGTACTTCCAGCTGGCAGTGAGAAAAGTTTATTCTTACGTGCTATATCCAGAAAAAATGTTTCCCGAATAGCTCTCTCATTGCAGTTCAAACTAAGTTCACTCTTAGCAGGATACAACAATAAAAGTCTCCAGAAGCAAAGATGTTGTGTCAATGCATTAGTTTCTTTGCACCCTGTTTAGAAGGCTGTTAAATTGTGTTGCTATAATACAAAAATGTAATCATTTTCATTCCAGAAGAAGCCTATATCTCACTTAAGGAAATGGTCAATAGCAGACACTTAGAAAAGAAAAGAAAAAATTTCCAGTGCCTCCCTCTGCCTCTTTCTTAGATAGAATTTCCAGTCTATTTTACCAGTGAACATATATCCATAGGGTCCCATATGCATTTCTATTATTGTGTTTTATTTTTTAGTCTTCCAGATGCTTTGTTATTCTTTAGAAAGAATCAAGAAACACAGAAAAAGCAAAAAGGAGTGCTAAGCTTGACTTGAAATCTCACTTTCTACACTGGTAACACCAGACAAGCCAGCTACTTGATTACAAAGCTAATTTTTCCATGTGAAAAATAATGGCCACATTGTTCCACACAGCTTAAAGATTAATGAAATATGTTATCAAGCGAGGTGTGCCCTGTGGTAGGTGCCCAGTCAAGGTCACTTCCTTCCTCTTGACTTTTTCCAGTGCATTTGATCCATCCATCATACTCATCTGGTCACTGTTGCTGGGACAAAATAGTTGATAGCCACAATTTAAAGGAGAGCTTTATTTTGGCTCATGGTTTCAGAAGTTTTAGACCATTGTTAGCTGGGTCCAAGGCAGAATGGAATGGCACATAAAAGCTGCTCACCCCATGGGAGCCAGGAAGCAGAGAGAGGTGAGGGGCTGAAGACAAGAATGCACCCTTCCAGGCCACCCCCCAGTGACCCACATCCAGTCTGGCCCCATTCTCTGGCAGCACATTCAGCTACCGAACTCATCAATAGATGAATCCACTGGTGAGTACAGCACCCCTAGGATCCAAATGCATGAGACTTTTGATGGGTATTTTAGATCTAAATCACAACACACCTTCCAAATTCCTTTTGTAGCTCAATATCTCCAATCACCTTTACCTTTCTCGCTCCTCCTGGCACTATCTCGGTTCCTATCATTCAGTTTTATCTCCCTCTGAGTATCCAACTCCTCTCCCCTTCAGCAAGATAAAAAAAGTATGTGAAGAATTCCAGTGTGAGAAAAATCATACTATTGAGGCATTGCTGGAGAAGCTTGGTAGGTTTGTGAAAACATAGAAGAGCAGAAAGATAATGTCCGAATCTAAGAGAAACTGGGTTTTGACCCAAGTTCTGGTGAGGATGAGCAGATAAGTTGGGAAGTAATAGTGTTTTAAAAAAGGCAAGACAACTCAGGAAATATTATTACAAATTTCCAAGATAGAAGATGCCAACAAAACACTGTCCACTACAAATGGATTTACTTTCTCAACACAAGAGTGAGAGAGAGCTAGAGGAGATGAAAGAAGCCCAGGGCCCAGATGCCCTTTTCCAACCATCCTACTTGCCCTTGATGCTCCTTCTTTTCAAGCAGAACGTCCCACTCTTTCACATCAGAGCACAACAACGTGGTAGGAGAGAGAGCTTTTCTGAATCAGAAATCAGATTTGGATTCTGACTTCAGGGCCAACATAATTGAGAGGTACAATCTTGAGTCCCACAAGTCCCCCCTGCCTCCACTGTAAAGGAAATCATTTGGGGCCATAGACGCCTTTGGCAATCTGGTGAAGTCTGTGAAAACGTTCTCAAAGAAAAAAGATTAAATGTATGTGACAAGATAATAAGTTTATAATGAAACATTTACAAAGAAATTCGGTCATTGAGCATTTAAGAACAAAATGGTAGTATAGTGATATCTATTCTACCTTATTAACTCAATCAAAATGATCTACTGGCAGGTCCAGTAAATGTAATTTTGAGTTGGGTATGATTTTAAATGATACTTCAACATATCTGCTACAATAATTTATATCTCAAAATATCTAAGATATCCATAAATGATAAAACTATAATCCTATGACTTTCATACTTTCTTAAAAGAAGTTCAAAATTTCACTGAGGTTAATGAAAATTAATTGTCTTTGATTAAGAAATTCTGATAAATTATTGATCATAATTTGTTTGGGCTGCTATAAGAATATACAGTAGAGTGGAGTCTATATATATTAGAAATTTATTTCTCACCATTCTGAAGGTTGGAGAGTACAAAATCAAGACATCGGCAGTAAGGACCCAATCCCTGGTGTACAGACGGCATCTACTCGCTGTAACTTTACACAGCAGAAGGAATGGGGGATTTCTCTCTTGGGTCCCCCTTTATAAGAACACTAATTCTGGTGTGAATAAACTATAACAGTATATAAGGTCCTAATAATATAATGGACAATGTGAAATAGGAAGAAAGGGGCTAAAGGTGTAGGGAAAGTGGGAAGGGTAGGGGAAAGCTAATAAGAGAAAAGAAAAAAATATGAGAAAATGAAAAAAATGGAAATTAAGTGTTTGTAAAGGGGGAGGGGAGGAAGGGGTGAAGGGAGAGCAGGGACAAGGGGAAAAAATGAGAACCAAGACCTGTCCTGTAAAGGTACAAGATCCCAATAATGAATGTAACTGTACTGTATACCTAAAATGTACCAATAAACTCAATGAGGAAAAAAAAAAAGAACACTAATCCCAGATAAGAGGGTTCCACTTTTGTGGTCTATCTCTCCCAAGGGCCCCACCACCTAAAACCATATATTTGAGAATTAAATTTCAACATATGTTCTGTGGGATGTTAATACATCACTAGATTTCTTTTGATTCTGACATTCTGATTCCCTCATTCAGACCCATTCTTGCCAATTCATTTCATGATTGTCTTTCACCCCATCTGGATGTTCATCTGCTGATTACACTAGGCTCCTTACCATGTTGAATTTTTTTTCTTTTTTTTGTACTGGGAATTGAACTCAGGACCTTGCACTTGCCAGGCAGGAATGGCACCACTGAGCTACATCCCGGGCCCACATGTTGAATTTTCAAGGAAACTATTTTGATGCTGAATTTGTCACCTCTACTCTTGTGGAAAAAGTATTAGTTCCCACTCTTGGTTCATCTAAGCAATTCCTTCCCGTGTCTTTCCATATGCCTCAGGATCTTCATTATAAAATGAGAGTGGATAATGGTGCTTACCATATAGCTGCTGTGAGGATTTGGTAATTTAAAACATAGGAAGTATTTAGAATAGAACTTGAAACATAATGAAATCACAAAAACAAACTTGTTTTCTTCTTTATATTAGGTAATGACAGAATTTTCTACCTTGATCTACTGCAAAGATATCCCATTCTTTTTCATCTGGGCCTTCCAAATGCTTCTCAATATTTATTCATCTTTCATTTACCCTGTTAATCCCAATATTCTGATTTGCCTCTGATGTTCATGATTAATTTATTAAACAGAGAATGTAGGAGTCAGAGTACCATGTGCCAAATTTCATTATAGACACTGGAAAGTAAGTCGCTCATTAATCCATTTATTTTGTAAATATTAATTGAGCACTCACAGTATGATAGACAGTGTACAGTATTGTGATCCACCAAAGAACAAAAGAGACATGGTGCTACAAAGCTTATTTTCTAGCCTAAGTATCCTGCTTTAAATATGGAGAAGAAGATCTCCATTTTGGGGCACTGACATATTGTGACAGGCAACACATTACTCAAACAAGAAGCAAACCTGTAATAAAAAATCCACCAGTGATAACTACTACTGCAACTCTAACTTAGTTAATCATTTTACTTCCTCCTACATGTCTTCTGTGCAAAAAGTAATCATTTATACCCCTTCTGTGGCCATTTTACTTTTCTTCCACTATAAAGATGTATGTATTCTATAACTATTCCTTCTGTTTCTTATCAACATTCCCTTCTACACTCCTAAAATTTGAATCTTACTCTTTTCATTTTAATAAAATTGATCCCTCAAAAGTCATTATTAATTTCCTTCTGATTAAAATTATTATTTTATTTGTTATTAAAATTATTAATTTCCTTCTGATTCAGAATTTACATCACTCCAAATTACTTTAAACTGCTTTTGTGTAATCAGGGTCTGATTCTTGAAATTATCTTCTTTTCCTCTGTGCCTACTCTTTCAGCCCTTCTGTAGCCATTTTTCCTGTATTCCTCTTGCTAGACTGGCTTCCTGCTAATGACCATGTTCTGTGAATTATCTTGAAGTTTCAGGCTATTTGCCTGCTACTATTTCTGGACATTGTGTACTAGTCAACTTTCTCATCTCTGGGACAAACTACCCACAATTTAAAGAAAGAGAAGTGTTTGTGTCTTACTGTTTTAGAGTATTTAGTCCATGGTTGTCTGGCTTAACTGAAGGGCCTGATAGCGTAAATCTGTTCAATCCATGGCAGCCAAGAAGTAGAGAGAACAAGAAGAGCCAGGGAAAGTAGGGTGGATCCTGAATCAGAATACGCTCTTCCAGGTCATGGCCCAGTAACACATCTCCCCCAACCATGCCCTGCCTATTAACAACACATCCAGCTGTGAACTCACCAATGGATTAATCCACTGAAGAGTAAAACCTCATGATTGAACTATTTTCCAAAAGCTGCCCTTCTGAACACATGAGACTTCTGAGAGATCTAAATTACAACACATTTCCATGCAAAGAATTTCTAAATCTGCACCCCAGCCCTGGTTTCTCATCTGTACAGATTGGGTAATCTATGTGATATCGTCAATGTAGGTAACCTAGCAGCCTTTCAAACTGTGTACAGACAGTTTCCAACTTATCTTGACTTGACTTGCAATGTCTTAATTTTAATGTGGTGTGAAATAAATACACATTCAGCAGAAGCCATATTTCAAATTTTGAATTTTGATCTTTTTCCAGGCTAAAAATATACAGTGTGACACTTCCTTGAGGTGCTGGATAGTAGCATGAGCTGCATTTTCCAGTAATTTATGTCATTGAGATGGTGAACAACCGAATTCTACAGAGTTCTGTGTTGCTAACATATTTTCAACTGATGACAGATTTATTCGTACATACCCTGTGGCCTAAAGGAGACATTTGAACAGAACCTCTGAGATCTGAACAGAACCCCAACTGCCCAAGAAATAACATCAAGAACCAATAAATTGGATCAAATTTCAAAATTTCTGCACAACAAAGGAAACAGCCAACAGAAGAAGGAGCCAACCTATATAATGGGAAGAAAATTGCCAAAGGAATCATATCTAAAATATATAAAGAACTCAAGAAATTAGATCTCCCAAAATAAAAGATCCAATAAAAAATGGGCAACTGAAATTAATAAACACCTCTCGATGCAGTACAAATGGCCCATAAGTATATAAAAATGTTTAACATCTCTGGCCATTATAGAAATGCAAATTAAAACAACACTGAGATACCATCTTCCACCAGAAACAATGGCTATCATCAAATAATGACAAAGACTGGCAAGGCTGCAGAGAAAAAGGAACCCTTCCACATTGATGGAGGCAATATAAACTAGTCTACACGTTGTGAAAATCAGTATGGAGCTTCCTAAAAAAACTAAAACTATAAATTCCATTAAACACATCCTTGTATTATCTTTCTGAAAGAGTTAAAAATATCATATTACAGTGACATGTGTATACCTATATTTATAGCAATACAATTCACAATAGCTAAATCTTCAAAGTGGCCTCTATGTCCATCAACAGACATATGTCTCTTATATGAAAAACCCAAAATATAAATAAAGAGAAAACTAAAAGTTAGATAATAGGAAATAAGGATATAGATTTTTTGCAAATGAGAAGGGTTCCAAGAGATGGAAGGAGGAGGGAGAGGTAGGAGAGGAAGAGGATAAAAAAAGAGAATTAAAATGAGTTAACTCCCCACAAGGATCATTATATATTGCAAACATATACTAATAAAAAATTAAAATTAAAAAACCTAAAGACTCTGCTATCTTACAGCATATAACCAGATGAATATGTAAAGCATATACTTAAAAGTATGGAGAGGAAAAAGAAATAGCAAAAGCTATAATAGTACATAAGAGCTGGGGATTTAGCTCAGCAGTTTGGTGGCCTGCCTTGCAAGCGCAAGGACCCGAGTTCAATCACCGGTACCAAAAAAAAAAAAAAACAAAAAGTAGTACATAAGATCCTAATGAGATAATTGACAATGTGAACTAGGAAGAAAAAAAAACCCTCTTTTTTATGTCAGTTTTGTTTAGTGTGCTGCAAGCATCATTTAATAGAATCTAACCTGATCATTGCTGGGTTCTTCTTTTCTACTGTCAACTCCAATGTTTCATCATATAGCATTTTTTGTTGCGGTCTTAAGGAAACTTAATAATTTGTTTTTGTTTTGAATCAGTTTCTATTCAACTGAACATTTAAACAGAGGCTATATTTGTACCTAGCTAAACTATTACATTCAATATCTGACCTGTACTGGAGTACATAGTTTAAAACTCATAGAAAATTGAACATTATAGGGGTGGGGGGTCTGGGAATGGGGAAAAATAAGAACAAAGATACAGAAGAAAAGGGCTAAAGGTGTAGGGAAAGTGGGAAGGGTAGGGGAAAGGTAATAAGGGGAAGAAAAAAATAGGAAAAAATGAAAAAATGGAAATAAAATGTAAATGGGGAGGGGAGGAAGGATGAAGGGAGGGCAGGGACAAGGGGAAAAATGAGAACCAAGACCTGTCATGTAAAGGTACAAGATCCCAATGATGAGTGTAACTGTACTGCATACCTAAAATGTACCAATAAACTCAATGAGGGAAAAAAAAGACTCTGCTATCTTGAAGGTAGTCTTTGTTCACACTTCTTCCTATCATGAGATGCTAGGTTCCTTCTCTTCTGTATTACCATATGTGTAATGAGAAACAAAAATTTCTCTGTGACTCTTCTTTCTCTTGGATATAGATCAAGGCAATCAGATTTCTAATTATAATTGAGCCATAATCACTTTCTGAAATGTCAGGGTAACAGTGACTCTTATATGTGGGTGTGCTTTCTCTCTATCCCTTTTCTCTCAAATCCCTTGTGCTCCAGAATTATTAGGCTGATATAGGACCTGTATCCTTGAATAAATGAGCCATCCTTTTCTCTCCTCTTGTCACAAGTGTTGCCAAGTAATCTGACATTCTCTGTGTCTGGGTGAGGTTAAGATTTTAAACCTGTGGAGGAAAGAGCCCATTGGTGCTGGGTCATAGGCATGGTGGTCAGGATGGTGCCTCAGTTACCATTTGTCATTATGTCTCATGTGTATCTCTCCCTGAGATCTTATGAGAGAAAAGTAACTGTGGGCAGAGAAATCAAGCATCACTAGATTTCTTAGAGCCGGGGATTTAGCTCAGTGGTGCCACCGCCTGCCTTGCAAGTGCAAGGACACACATTTGATCCCCAGTACCCAAAAAAAGTAGATTCCTTAGTCAGCTGTCAAACAAATCACAGAATCATCACTCAGATTGCTAACAATATCTATGCTTCAAGGCCCAATTAAAAATCCCCTTTTGTAGTAATTAGTAGCATAATCTCTTTAAATTCTCTGAGATCTGGGGAAATGAAGGGGATTGGTAGTGATAACTAAAAGTGATTGTCTGTAGAACTTAGCACTATTCCTGGCAGAAAATAAGCATTCAATAAATACTAATCATGTCTTTCATGTTCCATGATCTCTCCCTTTCCTCACCTATACATACATTTTTGAAATTTTTTATACCATCTAGCCCATACAAGCAGGATTTCATAGAATTCTTGGTTTACAACTATTTGTAACTTTCTGAGTTTTCACAGATTCATCTTGGCTGTAACTAGACATTTGAATCTCCTTGTGGGCTGAGATCCTCCCTCTCTGTGACCCCAAGAGTCACCAGCATCATAGCTCAAGATCATCCTCAAGTCAGGCTGTCAATAAAATTATTGAATAGAGGCCACGTGGACAACATATGGACAAGCAGCCTTCACCATAAGTCAAACTTCCTGGCTTGTAAGAATACTTACTGCCACATAACTCAGTGGAGGATGAGTGAAGGGGCCAACCTAATAATTGCCTACTTAATATATAGTAGGTGAAGGTAAAACAAGAAAAATTTGTATTTTTCCTGACCATTATTTGAAGCAACACCATATCACTGTAGCTTATGGAGGAAAATCTAAGATACAAACCCCAAAATAAGTTGAGTCATATTGAGGAAATGAGTCAACTGTACTTCAAGGCAGAGCTGGATCACAAATAGCAAATAACAAATAGCTTTTGATTCATTGTATTGAGATTACTGGAGAATGCAGTGCAGAAAACTAACATACCCACACACTATCAGTCAAGTTATGTCTTAACAAATACAATTTTATTTCACATATATTGAGATTCCATAAAATATGATTTAAATTTAGCAAAGTGTTTTAGAAAATCTTCTAAGTTGGGGTTATACACACACACACACACACACACACACACACACACTCATCATTGGGGACCCAAAGGCTTGCAGGGTTTAATAATGTCTCATTTCTGTTTTTCTCTCACTTGCCAATCCCTCCAAACTGGAAAGTTGCGCCATTTTTTTAAAAGATTATTCTTTCCAACACCATGTGTTTGATTCCTTTTATGAAAGAGAACAGGTGAAGTTATAGTTTATTCACTTTACCATCATCACATTGCAATTAGAGGGTATAAAAAATGAATTCTCTGGTTTCTAAGAACAAGGTGTTATTATTTTTAACGCTGTTATTTGGGCAATTTGTTTTTCTCCTTAGTCCTTAATCAAACTTTAATCAAGCCAAGAGCCTAAAACAGAGTTTTCAAAAGAAAAATGGTCAAATGCACAGGTACAATCACTCGTACCAGGTGAGAACCTCCTCCCTCATTCAACAGATTGTGAGCACTGATAGTTCATCAGGCCTCACCTTTCTTAGTGTGGTGCAGCAGCAGAGAGAACTGATGCAATTTTAGCCTGTGCGCACAAACACATCTGTCACAGAGGAGAGGAGTGTCCCAATGTTGCCCTTAGGAGAAATCATCCTTCGTGAAATACAGTGTGCTCTTCGGGCCCTTACAAATCGCGAAGTTTTCATCAACGTGTGCAAAACTCAGACGGGAGTCACAAATGCGGATGCAGGAAGAGAAAAAGTTTTTAAAGACTGTGGCAAACATTCTGCCGCCTGACAGTGGCTAAGAAGGATGGGGAAGGCATTTTTACATTCATAGGGGAAGAGTAAACAGGAAGAAGAGAGAGGGATTGTTTCGGGTACACAAAAGCTGAATAACAGTGGTAATGAGATGAAATTGAGCGAAGGAAAGCGTAGGCTGCACATCAAGGAAGAGTTTGCAAACAGCAAAGCCTTTTAGACTGCAAAATGGCCTCTCAAGGGATGGGGCTGGAGCTCCATTGCCTGGGTCATTTACAACCAGAATGGACAAAAGCGTTCAAGGAAACACCGTGGGGGACAAGCCCGCCCTGGCGGGGAGAGTGCAGATGACCTACCAACTCTTGTTCCATTTCTAATTTTTGTGATATATAACATCATAACATCATATCATTACACTGCCTCCGAACAGCAGCTCCTTGGGCTGAGGGTATAATGAGAGTGGATTACTTAGCATGCAATGTACTCCCTGGAAAGCATGCGGCAGCCCAACCTGTAAACTGCCGCTCATTAACCAGCAGCTACTCAGATGTTTCTCTGCGTCCCTGGCCTCAAATTAGAACTGGAAGGATCCTGACAGGCCAGATGAAAGCTTTAAATTCGCCATAGTTTATAGCTTCTATTTTCCAAAAGCTATGAATGCTTCATGTTTTTAAACTTTGATTGTCTCAACAAATACAGAAGAGGAAAAAATAGTAGAAAATAATTGGAAAATGGCAAAGGACAAAAAGCAGACCGCCTTCAGTCTGGACGAGGATGTAGCAGTCGCTGATGGCATGAAACCAGTCACACGGTAGAAGAAACCCTTTTCATTGCAGGAACACTAGTCCATCATTGTCCTTAAGGACCACAATATGAATAGATGGGGGATGTCTCTGGGGACCCCGCATAAAACTAGTGAGTGGGGGCAAAATAAGTCATTCCTGGCTTTTCCATTGTTGTTTCTTACTTTTGGAATATCTCCGGATTCTCAGACGTAAGCCATCAAGAAAACGGAAAGTTTATTAGAGATTCGTATATCAAGAATCTATTCAGAGGAATTCCGCTGGGCCCCTATGACCGTCCCAGCCAGAAAGTTAAGGTCTTCCTGCGGGCTTAGACGCCGTGGGGCACGGAGGGCTAAGCTGTGACAGATCCAGGCCTGGGTGCCTGTCTCCTCCACCCCGCCCGGTGTTGGCTGGGCCAGGGGAATCCACGCAAGCAGCTCGGCACCCCGCGTCCACCCGGAATGCTTAACAGGCCTTGGCACGTCTCCTTACAGCCAAAATAACTCAAGAAATTGAACAGAGATGCGACTCTCGGAACAGGAGTGGTTCGTTTCTCTGAACAGTCGATATCATCCTTAAATAAAAAGGAAGAGGAACTTCAGACCTTTTCAGACGTTAGGTAAGGGTATAAAAAATGTTGGGAGGCTCCTGAGTCAGAGAACACTGGACATAAAGCAGGAAATGAGAACCATCATGTTTTTCTTAGCCAGATAAGAACTGATGAAGAAAATTTGTTGGCACAAAGTCTAGAACTTAATGAAACTTCAAAATTGGGCTTGACGAACACTAATTGCTTTCCGCAACAAGATCTCAAACTCGGTGAAACCCCTCAGGTACACCACCAGGGAAAACGTTGTTTATCCCATCGACACTGGTGCGAACTGAACCATGAGAACAGCCCTTTGGTCAGTTGAAAAAGGCAAGCCCTGAGGTGTTACTGATGCTGAGATTTTCAGCAAAACAGCATTGAGCACAGATGGGTCACAAAAGAAGAAAATGTGCTGAAGAACCACTAAGTCAAAAGCCACCCGCAGGGGCCAAAGTGGGTTGTTCAAGTGGAGGGGTTCCGTTTCTCCAGGCACTGAAGGTATCAGTTCCGATACCCCTTCCACATCTAGTCTAAGTCAGTTATCACTGTTCTGTAGAATGGCATTACTTTTGTGACAGGAGAACAAAATTTCCAGTCATTCTTTTAGAATGGCTTGTTAACTTATGATTTAAATTATTTACATAGTCTGATATCAATATGGGATTTTCTATAGGGTGAATAAAAGTAAATTTTTACTTTAAAAAGGGACTTATGACTCCAAAATAACTGTGCTATAGCAACCCTTCCCAGGTATATTGGCAGGTAAATGCGTGATCTCAGAAAACACAGGTGACAAAGGAACGATAGGAGAACTGATAATGGTGGATTCACTTACACTGCTTACATGTCTATGACCAAGCCTTAAAGGGAGGTCAGTTTTTTTAAAAACCAAGTAGTGTTTTCCTACCTGTCTCCAGATACATGCTAATAAAGAAGGCTGTTTATGTTTCAGCTTTGTTTTGCTCAATGATACAGTCGCACAAGAGTTTGTTTCTAAGTGAAAGCTGTTAAACATTTTTTTATTTCAAATAAAATATATTTGTATTGTTTGTCATTCATACTAACCATCCACCATACCACACTACCTTCTGTATAGAGTATCCAATAGAAATATACCTGTTTTGTTTAAAAAACAAAAAAGAAAAAAATAGAATCTATGAGTTAATGGTTATATTTTTTCCAAAGTAGTTTATACAAATCAGTTTCAGTGCTGTAAAGTTACACCTTAAATATGATTACCACTGCACGCAATCTAACACCAGATTTGAGTATTTATTTTGTGACTATCTTTTTCATCCAGCTTGTACCACCATTTGGATCACTAGAACAGTTATTTAATTTGTTAATAATTCTCCCTCCTTCCCTCAGAGAGTGTTCTACACAGTGGAAAACACTAAATCAATTTACCATTTTCCTACAGCCTTAATCTGTGTTCTGCAATTTCTCAAGCCTCAATATTAACCACCTCTAGCTCCAAACTCAATTCAATTATCCTGTATTATTGATCTCTTATTTTTACTTTGTGAAATTTCATCTGTACTATCTCATTAATTCCTCTGCCACTCAGCAAATACTTAAGTAAGCAAATAATATGGCAAGCACCATGTTACCCCCCAAATCTACAAAATCACTGATGCTATCCAGACCTCAACATCTTCAAAAGTGGGGGTTTTCTTATGATTTAAGACTTTTTTTAATTGGAAAAAAATGTAATTCTATGGTTTTATTTTACCAGTTTCCCAAAAGATCCAGTTCCCTCAAAAAAGTATAATTTTATTTCTTTACCACTCAAATTCTCATCAGGCAGGGGGCTTGATAATTAGGTTGCAGAAATATACAAGGCTCCTCAGTCTAGATCACTGGTGAGTACTTCACATTTTCAATCTTCTGTCCCTGTCCTCACAGACTAGAATAGCCTTTCCTAGGTCAAGGTTATATTTACCATAAACACTTCCAGGAAAACCATTCCTCATCCTCACTCAGGATTAAATTGTGAATATCTTCCAGGAACTCATTTTTTTACTCTATTTTACTCTATACTATTAATATTCCAGACTATAAGCTGGAGGGAAAAGGGTACAATTTACCAGTCTTTCAAGCTTGCAGGGCCTATGTACTAGGAGCTCAATTTATGATTGTCAAGTGAATACAAAGTGTCTTGTTATCTACAAACTAAATACATAATATATTCACCAAGGTGCATGCACACAGTCACACATATTCATGCATATGCCCATTCACCTTTAATTTTCCTCTTTCTTTATCCATCGTTTTCAAATACCAGAGGTCTAATGCAGTTCTGCTTGTACTTAGTATTTGATATAAAAGGATTGTGGGGAAAGCCATAGTTACGTCTAAGAGCTGAGCCCCTTGTTCCTATGGGGACTACCTTGCACACATTATTTAATTAAAAATCACCAGGGCTCTGATAGAGAGGTTTATTGCCATATAAGTAAGTTTTGTTCTTTGAATTTCATGTTAAAAATACAAGAAAAGAGTACACCACTACATTAGGAACAATCTTACTTCCAAGATCATAAAATTTCTAAGCAGACTTTGTCAGATGTCTTACAAGGTGTTTGCTCCTACAGATGCTCAAACCTGGTTATAATTACATTCCACAGTAAGTGGAAGCCTTGAAGCCCTCAGTGCATCTCCATCCATTGGTGATTACCCTCCACCAAGACTGGCAGACGAGTGACCAAAATGATTTCCAGATACTTCGAGAAAGCCACAGGACTGCATACTCTAAGCACTAGAGCTTAGAGGTAATTATGGTACTAATAATAAATAATTGGACTCGGTCTTTTTTAAAGTTTAAAAAGCATTTTTAGAGTTTATCAATTGTATTTGTGAACAGATCATCCCCTTTACTTACATTTTTCTCTGCAAAGTACCGAATAAATGACCAAGCAACTTGCTCTGGAATATCTCCAGGGACTAAGAATTCACCACATTACCCAGCCATTTTAAATTTAGAGAGCTCTAGTTGTCAAAATGTTTTTCTACATAATGAACCTAATTAAATCCCAACAACTTCTATTTCTTATTCCTATTTCTGACCAATGAGTCCTTTGGGCATCCTTTTATCATGCCAGATATTCTTGCCACCATATTGAAAACTGTAAGTCTCTCCTTAACTACCAATTATAATAATGGTAAACATTTATTGAACCCTTACTACATAACAGGCTCTGATCAGATTTTTCATTTATATTACTCATGTTTTCTTATTTGAATCCATAAAGCAACCCTCTGAGTTATGGATCATTTTGATCCTCAGAAGGAAACATATGGAAACAGAAGGAAACATTTGGAGTCACCTGATAACCCAGAGCCAGTATGTGGTTCCAAGCTTCATACTCCAGCCTCTATGCTTAGTCAGTAGACTGTGATGTTTCCCTAGTACCCTGTCCACTCTCCTCAGTTTGCAGATTGCAGATTTCACTCTATACCCCTTAAAATTCAGGTCAGGAGCTGAGGCTGGGGTTCCAAACACAGCATTTTCATCAGGACCTGTCCAGGGCATTTTGATGCAGGGAGCATTACAGACAGAAAATTCTTATTGTCTTTCAGTGTACCATGAAGCTGGGGCTTCCAAAAAACAGATGGAAGTTACCTACATCGTCAGCATGTTCAGGACAATAGAGGCCCAATTCACTTTGTTATTTTTACCCAAATCCACTGATTCAGATTCCACACAAGCACACATGCACCACATGCAGACATTATTGAAAAAAAGTTTACCTGAAAAGGGTGTTAGGCTGAAGATACAAAAGAGGCATTTAGAAAATAGAACAGGCTATCTTTTGACTGCTCTCAAAATATCCTTATGTACACACATATCTTTTCACATTCCATACAATATTTTTATATAAATAAAATCTGTAATGACTAAAGTCATTGCAACAAACATATTTATTGCACCTGCTAAGTCACAGACACTATGTTAAAGGGATGCAGGGGGAAGAGGAGGAGGATAATTACAAAGATGAATAAAACATGGCTCTTGTCCTTGAAGGACTCGTGTTCATGGACCAATCTTTCAATATAGTAGCCAGAAAGACAATGCTCCAGATGACCAGAGCTTCTAATATATAGATCTGGATGTCACAACTCTTCAAGGCCAGGAAGTTGTACCCATTCGCACTGTCCCCACCCTACCACTCTCTGCTTCCAGAATTGTTCAAAAGTGGACTCTCTTCTTGTTCTTTTTCCTGTTTTCAAATATTTAGTTATCTTTTGCCCTTCTCTCGATATCTCCCCTAATGCATGAGCTGGACTCACCCATAAATTCCACCACCAATCTCTGGTCACTCTTGCATGTCCCAACCCAGTAAAATTCTATTCATATGATCAGGAATTCTTTCTAACCAGAACCAGAGTCACACACTGTACTATTCTCACTCTACCAAAAGGCATGTGTAGATTGTCAACAATCAATCATAAGACAGAATGGATTAAGTGTTTTAGGGGAATAAAACAAACAGAAATACCATTAAAACTTATTGGAAGGAGGGATTATTTCTGCCAGGGATAGCAGACAGCTTCATGGAAATGTGGTGTTTGAAACCAAGCTTAAAAAAGAAGGAAGTTTTTATCAGGAGTTAGTTAAGATAATGGGAAGAGACTGAGCTAGAAAGATGTTTGACAGGATACTACCAAGTTAAGGAAATTTAGATTAAGTTCAGAGGGAGGCGTTTGGCAAAGACTCAAAAGCTAATTGGAAAGGAGATTTGTGTGGCTTTGAATTTTATGGTAAAGAATCTGGACTTCATGCTCTATGGCATGAGTCACTAAAGATGTCAGTAAAGAAGTGGTACAACCATGTGACACAATCAGCTACACTTTAAGAATAATGCTTTGGCTGCAGTTTGAAAGATCAATGAGAATTTGAGGAGGTGACTAACCATTAGAAGGATGTATTTATTGTTCTCAGAAGGAGAGCTGGATATTCTCAGGTGCCTTCAGGGCCGCTCAGGTTGTCCTCTCTTTGCTCTCTCTTCTGAGAGAAAACATCAGACTCCAGCCACGTAAGTCTGGAAGACCAAGGACTCTTCGGGGAGTTTGCACACCTTCAGTCTAGGACGGTGCTATATCCCTGCTCCCTCCAGTTGTGCAGCTTTCAGCTTCTCGGACTGAGCACACACTGGATCCTCTGCCTCTCCAGCATGCAGTCAGGCATAACAGACAACCCAGCATCTAATCATACAAGCCTTCTTTCTTTTTGGTACTGGGGATTGAACTCAGGTCCTTGCGCTTGCGGCAGGCCACTAGCATGCAGTCAGGCATAACAGACAACCCAGCATCTAATCATACAAGCCTTCTTTCTTTTTGGTACTGGGGATTGAACTCAGGTCCTTGCGCTTGCGAGGCAGGCCACCAAACCACTGAGCTAAATCCCCGGCCCTAATCATACAAGCCTTCTAATAAGTCCTTTTCATAATTTCATTTTATATATTGTAATATATAATTACATATTATGTATGTGTATATATATATATATATATATATATATATTTGATTCTGTTCTTTTATCCAAATACATGACCAATCATTGTAGATCAGGCTAACATACCTTAAGGTACTCTGAACACTTAATATTAGACTACAGTTGGAAAACTTATGCCATACAAAGTCTCTCTTACATTAATCTATTGACTATCTCAAATAATGTATTGAATACCACATTAAATGTGAAAAACAGAATGGTTGCTTGGTTACAGGAGACACAGACAGGCATTTAGTAGACATGATGGGATGCAACAGCACCAAATACAATTTTCAAAATGTTCTGCCAGTGCTGTAGAGTACAGAATGTTGGCTGTTTACCCTCAAGATCCGTGGCTGACTGTGGACTGCAGCTCACTGCCAGTGCCCAAAACCATGATAGTATCCAACAGTACTCGCTGATGAAATTGTAAAGCATTTCTGACATTCAACCAATGTCTGATAGGAAAGGGCTGTAAGTTGTGAGATAGAATTGTGATCAAGCAATTTGCTTTAGAGGTAAGAGGGTACACAGGGATTTGAAGTCTGACTGACATGGTTTGCAGATACAGCACCCCAAGGCTAGGTAACTGTGATCACAAAAATGAGGCTTCCTCTAACACAGGAGACAAGATGTGCGACTGTTTATATAAATGTATGCAAAAGCTGAATCAGAGAGGAAGGCACAGAGAAAAAGAGTGTGAGATGCTGAAGCTGCAGTTCTTTGAGCAGAATTGGGGAAGAAAATGTTTGCAGTCTCCTATGTGGGTCTATATAGCAGTCTATTCAAACAGATCAGATAATACCTAAAGGGCAGGTGGCTTATTTGTTCTAAATGCAGCAAGAGGTAATGGCATGCTTAAGTCATTTCTGCAGCAGCCTGTAATTTCACAAGTGCTCAAACATTTCCTTTGACAGCTGTGCTGTGCGTTCATTATGTTGTCAATGTGAACTCCATAAAGGAGAGAGTGCCTGGTAGAAGAGCTGGGGAGAGCAAGTGTTCAATGTTTTTTATCTCTCCAATTGGTTTAAAGCAATCAAGTAAGGCAAGAATCCTCTATCCTGAAAATATTCAAATTGCCCATTTCACACACTATTCCATCTTTTATAGAAAGATAAAGTTAATCTTCCATGATTTACTTGAAGTTAGTGATTACAAGTTATCTACTTTTTGACCAGCCTTATCACATTCCCTGGGAATACATTTAAATAGATTGCAAGAGGAAATTGAATGGCCATGGGGGGAGGGGTAATGTAAGGGGGGAAAAACTCATATAAGTCATGGAAATGGAATTCAAAAAATAGAAAAATAACTTTCAGAATTGAATTACAAAAATGAAAAAGAAAAAGGAAAGAAGGGTTTTTTTCCTTAAATCCAGAATGATGATTTGGTAAATACCACACAAAGAAAAACAAGGGATGGAGAATTATTCTTGTCCCTTGTGAGCTTTTGGCTCTGATTAAAGCAGCCCAAGAAGCTTTGACACTGACAAACGCCAGTGACCCCTTTGGCTCCACAAGTCCCTTCTTTCTAAATCAGCATTGTTCTAAGAATTGAGCCCGAGAAGACCTCACAGACAAAGCACAGCCTCTTTATAGTCCTCTTCCCAGCTCAGGTGTGAGTACTTCCAGCTGAGGACAGGAGTTAAAAGCAACAAACTAAGGCAGGTCCTGTCTGTATGACACCAACCAATTAGGAGGAAACCAAAAATTTCCTTCTCATGTGGATCAGCTTAATGACCCCAAAAAAGCACACTTGACTTCAACTTCCTATCAAACAGATGTCAGTACAGCAAGTTAAATTCCTTTTATTTCTTTTTTTTTTTTTACCTTGAGTAGCTTGTTAAAATAATTCATTCAATTGACCTAATTTTTGTTCATCTCTACTCAACTGTATGCTGTATGATTGGCTCATAACTCTGACTGATTGAAAGGTATCCATAGCAGCTGGTTACCACTTTGAAGCTGACAGCTCTTTTTCTAGGTTTCTTTTTGTTTTGCCAGGCTTTGTTTTGATAGCAAAGCTATTTCATAGTCCTTGATGTCTTAAACATTTTCAAAGTGGACTTACAGTATGTCCCAGCTGCCAAAGATTTAGAAAAGCTGAGAGTTGACTACCTCCATGTTTTCCTTGTTTTATTGATAATGAACATCTTAATTAGTGAAAATTTAAAAAATATGGTATCTGATAATCATCTAGGCCAGTGCAAACTATTCTGGGAGTTTCCGATGGGACAAAAAATAAACATTAAATTAAACTAATTGACAGAGAGAGGATTTGAATGGAGACTCAGAATTTGATAACATTTTTAAAGAAAGCCCACTCAAAAATATGCACATTTTTTATGCAAAGCATTGTGATAGGGTGTGGCCTTTTACAGCAAATATATGAATTAACTGAGGGATCATGATACGGATTTCTGTCCCCTAAAATTTCTTTCAGTACAGTTAAGCAAATAGATCTATTTTCTTTGAGGTTGGTGGAATGTGAAGTATGGTATGAAAAATTAGACATCTGGTGATAGATATAAGCTAACATTTATTAAGTAATAAGTGCTAAACATTCTTAGTCTATGTAGCACATGCTATCATTTACGCTATCATTTAAGTGAGAAAACTATAGAAAGCTTCAAAAACTTGCTAAAGGTCATGTAGCTAGTAAATAGTTTGCTTTTGTTAAAGCCTGAATATTTTAGCTCTTTTGTAGGTAATAGCATACAGGAAGTCAGAGAGGGAGAAACTGCCCTAAAGAAAACTGCACTGTGTCTAAACAGAAGACATTAGGAAATACCCAACAAAGATTTCCAAATAATCAGAATTAATCCAACACCATCCTAATAGTTTCTATCTGAGAGGAACAGCAGAAGGAACTCAGGGAAGAAATGAGATCTAAAGATACAGAGATTTGTCTTCAATCAGAAGGCAGTTTAGAGGGGAGAAGACTGCACCACTTCACTGTTATTTAGTTCTAGAATCTTTGAATTAGCTTGATTGTGTAACTATAATTCTCTAATCTTAGTATATAATAAATAGTATGTATATAAATAAAATAGTATATAACAAATTAATAATACACAGATACAATAAGGTCAATAAATACAAACTGTATTCCTTTGCATTCCTCATTAAATACCTTTATGAGAGCCTAATTTGTGTTTAGTATTCCATTATTTATTTTTGATGCAGTGGTGAACAAAAAAGACAGAGACCCTTAAGTATGGAACCTATAGATAAGTAGAAATTCATTAGGCATTTAACTAAATAATAAATGCAATAGGAGCCATGAAGAAATGCAATGCACTTAGTAGATAAAAAGGGTGGTCTCAGGGAGTCAGGGAAGGCCCAGGTTGAGGAGAGGAAAGAAGATCTCTGAGGACTGGGGAAAAAATATATATTTTATATATAAAATAGTATGTCTTATTCTAAAGTCACAAGAAATGTGTAGAAATTTTTCATGGAAGAATCATAGCAACACTTTAAATCTTTAAAAATGACTCAAGGAGTCTGAAGAGAAAAATAAAGATGCTCTTATGGGACTCTTCCGTGGTTGATAGCATGGATTCATATAATGACAATGGAGATGAAAAGACATGGTCATAGTCCAGTGATAGTTACAAGAAGGAATGAGCAATACTTGGGGATTGGTTATGTATGGAGGGTTAGGGAAAGGAGTGGATGCGCTAAGAACACACCAAGACTAGCACATGGTGGCAGAATTAGTAAGTTAAAGGAACCTGGAGGAGGACAGGGTAAGAGAAAAAGATCACTTGCTATTTCAGACTTGTATTTAGATGCCAAGAAAATAGAAAAATGAATATAAGAATAAGCTTATAAACATAAAGGATCTGCAGTTCAAAGAAAAGAATAGGTTGGAAACAAAAATTTTAGAAGTTGTGTATAATGGCAATTTAAGATATAGAAATAAATGAGATCATCTAAGAAGAATGTGTGATTCAGGAAGCCAAAAGAATCTATGCCTTCTAAAAAGTTACTTGTCCTGAATACCAATATATTTTGATATTTAAATGAAACAGAAAAGTATCTAGAAAGGTGGTGAGACATTGAGCATCATGGCAGACTCTTCCTAAGGAAAGGAGTAGAGAGACCTACTTCTGGTAATGAAGGCATGAGAACATTGTGTGCGTCTATTCTTTATAAATCAAATACTAATGTGAGCAAAATTGTTAAAAACAGCAATTTCTAGGCACAGGAAAGCAATCAAAGGCCAAGAACAACTTCAGAATTATTTGCCCATGGGGAACTGCTTCTCGGCTAAAGGTTTATAGTCTTCTGGAAGGAGCCATTCCAATCCCACCTAGTTCACACTGCAAAAAATAGACAGCTTTATTCATCTGGGGAAGAGGCAGGAGTCGCACAATCCAGATCTGGTGAATAAGGTGAATGAGGACACAACATATTTTTTTGTAAGCCTGCATTTCTGTTGGATGGTACTTGGCAGCACCGTTCACCATGGGTTTTTCTTTTTTAATCACATCTCATGAAAACCCTCATGAAAGAGGACATTCAGAACTCCTTCAGAAAGTGGCAATAACAATAGGATAAGTATGTTCAAGACAAGGGGGAGTGTTTTGAGAAAGATTAATGGCAATGTGTCTTTTACTGTAATAATTTTTTAAAATGTAAACATTCACTGTATTTTTAGATTACCCCTGGTATATCTAATCCAATGGACAATTAATAAGCAATAAAGAAGAATTGCTGAAACAAGAATTCAAAACACCATTCTAAATAAAAGGGACCAGACACAAATTTATAATGATGCAGAGTACTTTTGTAAATAATCTAAAAACCTGCAAAATGTTTTAGAAATGTAAAATGACTTCTGTTTCTAACAGCAGTCTGCTTTGTTTAGTTAAAAATTAACAGACACTGGAGGCATTGACCATGAAGCGGGACATCTGGCCTCATCCCTGACCTTGAACACCCCCTTCCTGTGCACTAGAATAGATAGCTAGAAAAGTCTTGAGGTAAACTCCCTAGCTACAAGGAATTGTTACGTCTGGGCTAAAGTGAACTGTCTGGTTACTGTAATTTGCACATGGGTGATGTGAACTGAGGAAATGGAATGGAACCACCTGAGTGAGATCACAGCTGTAAAACCTATAAGAGGAAGCTGCAATCCAATGGGAGGTCGCTCACCGGCACTGCCTTTTTTTTTTTTTTTTTTTTTTTTTTAATACCAGGGATTGAACTCCGGTCCTTGTACTTGCAAAGCAGGCAGCCGAACCACTGAGCTAAATCCTCAGCCCTGCACTGCCTTTTTGAATGTGATCGACCTTTGCTGGCAAAATAAACTCTCATCCTTTAAGCTGCACATGTTGAGTATTTTTTCCGAGCAATGAGAAAAGTGATTAATCTAAAAAATAGGAATAGTATACACATGCTTTATTAATTTGTTTCAAAGGGGAAATACTGAATAGAAAATCATTTGGAATAGCTCTGGAATATAGGAACCAATCGATTGTGTAATGAGCAATCGTTATCTTTGCTCTTGCTGTTATAAGGTACAAACATGAGCCTGAGGGTTTTCTTTGGAAAAAGAAGTGGCAGCAGAGTTCCTCATGTGCCTCAGTGTCACCAGATGCCTTTTCAAAGACAAATGCCTGGACATCTGTCCCTAGCACTCTGATGCAGAAGGTCTGGATGGAACAGAGAAATCTGAGTGTTTGTTGGTCTCTAGGTGCTTCTTGTGCAGGTGCTCTATTTAAAATACAATATACAGTTCTAGAGGGAAGTCCTTCCAGAGATTGGATTTTCTCTGATGGATGAGGAAGAAGTTATCATGTTAAGGGGCCCCCAAAAGTCATCACCTGGGAGATGAGGCCTCATGAGATGACTGGGAGATTGTCACAACAGCCAGGCCTAGAAAAAGAAAATTAAGACATAAGTTTTGACAAGGCCAGAGCCAAATAGGAGCAAAAAAGGCCATATGTAAATAGTGAATGAGACTTCCAGAACAGGAAAACCAGAAGAGTCAGTAAGCATGGGTCCAGAAGGATTAGCCGGATCAAATAAGTCAACTCGGGTCTGTGGACAAAGCCTGGGAGGCAGCGAAGGAACGGGTCTGGGATGGACAACCAAAGTTTGGGGTAAGCAGCGAGGTGGTTAATTAAACAAAGACAAGATGATAACACTCTTAAAATACTATTTGTATAGAACACTTCACATTTAAATATTTTATAGTATACACCTTAGTCCCAATTACTTTTGCTTTTTAGTTTGAGTTCCACCCCATAATCCTAATAATCTCCTTTCTCACATATGAAACCTAGACTCAAAAGGCTGTTGCATTGCTCACTCATAGCTCTTAGTAGAGTCCAGCAGCAAGCCCAGGTCACCTGACTAAAAGTCAAGAACAAGTCTGGTCTACCACAGAGTCACAGAGGAATGGAGCACACAGCAGAGAGAGGACAGGAAACCTTTACCCTCCAGCCTAGGAAATGTGCCTCTCTGGCCAAAATTGCTTTTTTAAAATCTTTGATTTAAAAAAACTATCAGGGTCCATATGTGAAAATGTCTAAGAGCCACTAGGTATTTGGGAATTGAAAATTCATGAGATTTTTAGGTGAAAATGAAAGTTCGTGGTATTTTTTTTAGGAATCAGCCTAAGAAACAGCTGAGCAATAGAATTAAGTTTCACTTCCTGTGCCACCTGTACTCAGATATTTGATCTGTCTTTTAAAACTATGAAAGCTAAGACTATACGATCGTTCTATGGGCCAGCATTACATTTCCTCTTTTCTCAACTGCAGTGATGACCCTACAGTGTTAGCTGCCACTTGAGATGTCTCACTTAGCAAGCAAGAACAAATTGGGTAAGTATGATTTTAAACTAGAGTCTTAATTATACTATTGTGTACCTGAGGTAATTATTTGCCTGATGTAGTGGTGCTTGAGACTATTATTTGAGATCAACTCAATTAATGCAATTTGGCCTATCCCACAAGTGAGGTCAATTATCTGGTAATCACAAAAGTCTCCTCATAGCTTCATGCTGACTATTTCAAAATACAGTTTCACTTCATGTATATATGGCATCATATATGGGAATTAGTCTGATGATATCTGTCTATCCATATCATATCATATATATAATATTTATAATATATATGTATATCTTTTTTGCATTAACCCACCCCTTTTAGGGGAAAGCCACTCTATCCAAGACCCAGAGATATCAAAATCTTTATTCTAACCCTTTTCCCTTTTGAACAATTTTCTGAAATGGTTCCATCAAGATTTATGGAATTTGACATGAACATAGTGACCAAACTAAATCTATTACTTTATGCCGGTGATTAACTGGCACTGGAAATGAACACAAGATTCACACACATTATACTGGAAATGGGACTTCAACAAACAAAGAGCACATTGTGGAGATGCATGGTTATCTGCCACTTAAATAACAAAATAAGGAATATGATCAAAATAGAACCGGTTATCTCAAATATTTAACATCAGCATTTGCCTAGGTGTACATAAAGAAACCAATGTTCAGTTTTTTTCTTCTGAATTATGATCATGTGACTGACGTCTCATGGCAGAGACTGCCTACTAGAATTAAACTGCAGAGATTACCTCTCAATATTTCATCAATAATGAAGCACTCAGATTTCAGCTACTCCAGAAAATTTCATAAACTATTTTGTAAGACATACATCACTACATCAAAACGGAGAAAGAAGATCCATGCTTATAACCTGCTTGGTATAAATTCCCCAAACAAGGCAGAGAACAACAAAAATATGAATATTAATACTAATTAATATTAATGTATTTATTCAGCATCTACTATGTATCAATAACTCTGCTAAGTACATATCGTGCAATATTTCACTCATTCGTCAAAGAGCTCACAATGTAAATACAGTTTTTATCTCCACTTTCTTATGTAGAAACCAAGGTTAGCTATGTAGGGAATCTAATCCAACGAGGAGTGGCAGGTCTTTAATTCCAGCCCAGGCCTATCTGTAGCTACTAATCCTGCTTCATGACTCCTGTAAAACAGACTGCACATAGCGCCCCAGAAATCAGACTAGAGACCAATGTTGTCGTTTATGTTGTCATTTAATAAGAATTAAAACTCAGGCCAGTTGATTCTGCTTTTCTTTTGCTCTTAAATGATAAAAGATCACTTTTATCATGTCATTCTCTAATAAAAATTTAGACCTTCCAACAAAATTAAGTTTCTTCATCAACTTCCTTAACCGAGTGATTCTCATTTCTATTATCACTGATGTAGAACATTTAATAGAGTGTTTGTTCACCATAGGTTTCGTATGGAGTTGTAACTCTGTTCGAATTTGTAAGGCCTTCACATTTCATTTTTCTTGGCTTCAGAGCATATACCACATTCAGAAATCTTATTTATCAGCAGAATCCTGGAAGAAAAGCAAATTCTCTGAGCATAGTCAGGCTCACCTGCTTAGCACGGGTTTAATGACAGACAAGTCAGAAAATCACCGTGCACTTAACAGTACTATTTTGAGGATCAGGGCCATTGGAGGAGTCAAAATAAAATTTATTCTATTATTGAAAGTCAAACTAATCATTTTGGCAAATATTTATTATTCAGGGTCTTGTCTACATTTTCCATTGACTAACCATGATGAAAAAATGAATTCTGCTATTAAAATTTTTAAAGATTTTTCTAGTCAAATGCAATGTGAAAATAATGATCTCTAAAGAAATTAGGTAACATGATTTCAAACATTGAAATATTGTATATACCAAAAAACATATAATAGACTACATGTTTTGAGAGCTTCTCGTACTATGGTAAATTTAAATTCTGGGTAAATAATATTTTTAATGTTCTGATGATTTTTGAAGAGGAGAATCTAAAATAAACAAAGTACTAAAAAAGAACATTAAACATTAATGGGATAACGTATGCTGTTTCAATACATGTATGCCCATTGTAATGTTCAAATCAGGTTAAACACATCCATCTCCTCAAAAGTTTGTTATTTCTTTATGGTTTTCGTAGATTTGGGAAAGGCATAGTCTTTGTAAATATCTCCAGACAGCTACTGTACGACAAATAATACGCCAGAACTTCTTGCTTCCATCTAACTTGGTACTCACTGATCCGGTTTGCCCCATCCTTCCTGCACCCCTACTCTCCCTAGCCCTGGGTAACCACCATTCTACTCTCAACTTCTAGGAAATTAACATTTTTCAAGATTCCACATAGGAATGAGATCACGCAGTACTTGTCTTTCTGGGTCTGGCTTATTTCACGTAATGATCTCCAGTTTCTTTCCCATTGTCGCAGTGACATAGTGTTGTGTTCTTGTATGGTCAAATCTGATTTCACTGGGTATGTGTACCGCTCTTCTTTTTGCTGAGGTTAATTTCATCTCTTAGGTACTGTGAATAGTGCTGCAATGAACATGGAGCTGCAAGTGTCTCTTTCACACATTGGTTCCATCTATGAAATATATTCGATACTTATTCAATAGCAGGATTGCCGAATCCTACGGTAGTTCTATTTTTAATTTTTGAGAACCACCATACGATTCACCCCAATAGCTGTAATAATTTCCATTCCCACTAACAGTGTGCCAGAGCTTCCTTTTCTCCACATCTTTGCCAACGCTTGTTTTTCATAAAAGCCATTCTTCCTTGGGTGAGGTGATATCTCTATGATTTTCATTCGTATTTCCCTATTTCCCCGATGATTAGTGACACTAACCACTTTCTCACATCTTCTCCTGAGAAATAACCATTTATAGGTATATTGCCCATTTTTAATTAAGGCATTTGTTTTCTGTTTGTTTTTATTTTGGATTTGTTTGCTCTTAAGTCTTTGGAGTTCCTTGCATATTCTGGATATCAACCCTCTGTAGGGTTCATAGTCTGCAAATATTTTCTTCCATTCTGTAGACTATCTCTTCACTCTGCTAGGATAAGAAAACTTTGTTGTGGAAAGGTTTTGGAGTTCAATGCAATCCTGCTTGACTATTTTTTGCTGTTGCTTCCTGTATTTTGGGGATCTTGTCCAAAAAACCTTACTGCCTTGATTAATTTTCTTACACTGAGACAAAAACTCAACACTCACAAGATACAAAAGGAAAGGTTCTTTTCAACTCACACTTTGTAGAGGTTTCTGTTCATAGTCAGCCAGCTCCAAGGCAGAGCAGCATGACAGAGGGACATCACCGAGAAGAAAGAGTTCATGGCATGGCAGACAGAATGCAGCAAGCAGCAGCAAGGCCAGCAGCAAAAGAGCAGCAGCAGCAAGCTTGCTTTCTTTCTCTCCCTTATATTCCATCTAGCCTACAAACCTATAGACGAGTGCTGCCCATGCATAGGATGCATCCTTACTCCCAATATCACACCCTAATCCAGCCATCTTCAAAAATCTCCATCTATTTTCACACTACACTTTGCAGGAACATCTAGATACAAACTATAACACTTTCCCATTCCAAAGTCTTAAATTGTTCCATCTATGTGGTTCTCCAATGGGTGTGCTTAGCACCTTCATCAAAAATTAGTTTGCTATGTATGCACAGTGTCTTAGTGACTTCTCACTGTTGAGACAAAATGCCCAACACCCAAAGTTAAAGGCTGAAATGTTTATTTAGCTCACAGTTTGTATAGGTTTTAGTCCATATTTGGCTGGCTCCAAGGCAGGATAGCATGGCAGACAGGCACTATATTAGATAAACAGTTCATGGAGGCAGAAAGTAACAAAGCAAGCAAGGGTCAAGACTAGCCTCTTTCTGTCCCTTAAATTGTACCCAGGCTAAACCAGGCATGGTGGTACATGCCTGTAATACCAGCACTCGGGAGGCTGAGGCAGGAGGATCGCTGTGAGTTCGCGACCAGCCTGGGCTACGTAGTGAGTTCCAGGTCAGTCTCAACTACATAGTGAGACCTGTCTCCAAAAAAAAAAATTGTATCCAGGCTACTGGGATTCAGGTGGCGCCAAACCAATCAGTGGACTAATTTAATAATCATTCACCCTTAATCCTAGCATTGCTCTGTGAATCAATCACACACTTTAGATTCAGCCACCTCTGAAAAGGCCCCACCTGTAACACCATGAGGCTTTGGGGGACATCTGGACACATGCCTAATATACAGATTGATTTCTAGGCTCTCTATTTTGTTCTATTGGTCCATGAGACTGATTTATGCCAGTGCCATGCTGTTTTGACTCTTACTGATTTGGCATATATTTTGAAGACAGTATAATGCCTCCTGATTTGTTCTTTTTACTTAAGATGATTTTAGTTATTTGGAGGACTTTTTTGTTTGTTTCTTTGTTATGGTTGCTTATAAATTTTAAGATTGTTTTTCTATTTCTGTGAAAATTTTTCAGTGGTATTTTGGTAAGGATTGCATTGGCTCTGTAGGTTGTTTTGGGATAGAATGGACATTTTAACAATATTTATTCTCCTAATCATAGGAACCCAAATGTCTTCTTTTGTACATGTGTGTGTGCCCTCTTCAATTTCTTTATTTTCTTTTGTTTTCTTTTTTTTTTTTTTTTTTTTTTTTTTTTTTTTGGTACTGGGGATCAAACTCAGGTCCTTGCACTTGCGAGGTAGGCAGCAGAATCACTGAGCCAAATCCCCAGCCACCTCTTCAATTTCTGATATCAATATTTTACTACTTGTGTTGTCAGCTATTGTAAAAAAAATTCACTTTGTTGGTTTATATTTCAAATAATTTGTTATTGGAGTATAGCAATCGAACTTATTTTTACATGTGGATATTGTATCCTGTGTTTGTGATGAATTCCTTTATTAGTTCTAATGATTTCAGTTGCTTTTAGGGGGTTTTCTAAATATAAGAGCATGTCATCTGCAATTAATGACAATTTGATTTGTACTTTTCTGATTTGGATGCCCTTTCTTTTTCTCTCTTTTCTGATTGCTGTGATAGGACACAGCACTATGTAGAATAAAGATTGTGATAGTGAGCATCTTTTCCTTCATCTGGCTCTTAAAGAGAAAGCTTTCAGCTTTTTCTTTTTCAGTATAATGTTAGTAGTTGGCTTAAGTTGCCTTTGTTATAATAGGGTCCATTCCTTCTGCGTCTAATTTGCTAAGCAATTTTATCTCAAATAGATGTTTTTTATGCAATGCCTTTTCAGCATCTATTAAGATGATCATATCCCCCTTTGTCCTTTATTTTGTTGATGTAGTGTATCATGTTTATTGATTTGTTTATACTGAATGATCCTTGCATCCTTAGGATGAACCCCATTTGATCATGTACATACAGTACTGTCACACTGAACTACATTATAACTATAATTCATATGATTGCAAAAATTGTGTAAATGAGCCTTTCAATGCCCAGGGCTCTTGCTTCCTTGATTTTGTTCTCTGCCTAATCTTAACCACTAACTTCTATGGTTATACTCTGAATTGGTTACTAACAATAATTACAAATCATCCACAATCTCAGTTGCAAGCTTCCCACTCGCCACCTGTCTCGTCCTCCCTTTCCAGGTCAGTACCCCTAGTTCTTTAACTAGTTGTTATACAGTACTTGCAACTAATATCAACTGTTTCCATCACTTCTAGACAGTTCTTTCCCTCCCTGTATCTTTCTTCCCCCTTTACCAGTTTAAAATTTTATAGTTAATTATTGTTCTCCTTTAACATCACCCTTAATTATATTTCCCCTCTTTCATTTCAATGTACTTGTTCTGATCAATCTCAGGCTTGTTTAATACCAAATCACTAGCTGTGTAACTTGGGACTACTTCAGCTGGAGCTCTGGAGAGCCCACCATTCTTGCTTGCTCATCTCACTTCGGATGTTCTACCTTGACCTTTCATGAGCAATCATGCTCCCCTCTTCTGTTCTAGTGATGTTCCCACTTTACTAGTCACACTCTCTCCAAAATCCATTGATGGCTTTGCTTCCCATGTCACAAAAAAAAGAAATTAAAAATTAAACAATCTTAACAAATTTCTCAAGTTGTCACCACCACATTTATCCACTACTTTAATCAAAATAAATTGAAATGACCACCCTATTTAAAACTGAAACATACCACTCCATGCCCTTCTATATTTTCTTATTGTGCTATTTTTCTATTGTTTTTCACCCTTTATCTTAATATACCCTTTACCTATCTTGTTTATTGTTTTTCTCCCTCACTACATTGGAAGATCTATAAAGGCAAAATTCTTATCTATCTTGCTCATTGCTGTATACACAAAACCTGAATGATATCTAACTTATAGAAAGGCTCAATAAAGACTTTTTGAGAAATTGAATAAGTGAATTAGCACTTGCCAATATTATTTGAAAAAAACTTTGCAAAGTATTAGGATACATACAGATAGATATAGATGCAGATGTGTGTATGAAAATTACATACTGTACAATTGATATGTTTTGTTAGTTTCTAGAATCATCTTCTTGCTACTGCAGTATAAAGAAAAAGTTGTCATATTTATTCATTTAAAAGTAGTCATAAAATAATTTTGTAAATACTAAACATGTGAAACTGCGGTAAGATTCTTAGTCTCCATTACCTGAAATTTTCTTCCAATAATTTAAGTAAAAGTTATTAGGGATAGATAAATAAGATATTCACCCTGAATTTCAAATAGCATTTTATTTCAGAATGAAGCATGCACGTTCTTTGCAGAAATTCTAGATAAACAGAAAAGCTGGGAGAAAGTTACCCATAATCTTCTTACCAAGCTTGGCCTTGGTTTTATTTTTAATAAACATGTCGAATCTTGGAAGAAAATAAATGATTTTCTTCAAAGTAGTTGACTTGGAAAGCAATATTTTTATATCACTCCTAACCCAAGTTCAGAAAAAGAAAACACTGGAATTCTCTTTTTGAGAATTATTTTCCAAGTGTACATCACATTTTTTAAAATAATTTTGTTGTTTCCAACTTATTTTAGGAGAATAACTTGATATTTGGAAAAGCCAAATATACAAAGTAACATGACTTTATCTAATTTAAGTCAGGCTTGAAGCATGTTCTTAGTTTATAATTTAGCAAGGAAAATATGATATGTGCAGAAATAAGTAAAAGTACAGCTAACAGTAGCATAGTATTATGAATTTGTATTGTCTCCATGGTCCTCCCTGAGACAATCTTGAGAGCAAATTATTGTTATAATGTCCCATATATATACATACATATATATATATAGAGAGAGAGAGAGAGAGAGAGAGAGATCAAAGATGATAAAGATTTATTTGCATAAAAGTCAAATAAATCAGATGGTTGAGATTAATCCCATCCTGACTCTGAATTTCTACCATAGAATAGGCCAAATCTCCTCAGTGAGACTAAAGTAAAGCACAAGTTAAAAGAAGAAATTACAATCAGGTGAAAAAAATCAGGAGATTCATGTAACAGATGACTTGAACTTACTCTTGATGAGCAACATTTAAAACATAGAAGGAGGATTTGGGGTCTTAAACATGGGAAGGTTGTATTAAAGGAAAACATGTTAAGATTTTGAAATATTATCTGTATAAAATTTCATGATACCAAATCTAGTTCCTTCATCGTCATTTTTCATAGTATGCCACCTACATCAAGTTTTTCTATTTAAAACTAAAATTATTATCAAAATCAATTTATTATTTAAATTCCTTATTGAATTGTACTTCATTAATTATTTTGTTTTACATTTTAAACTTGACCAATTTTTTCTCTTAAATTCTTTTATTGCTACATTTTAGGTATACAATATAGTTATGCTCAACATTGGAAACGTGTACCTTTACATAATGTATCTTCGTTCTTATTTTTTCCCCATTCCCCTCCCCTCCCTTCAGCCCCTTCCAACCCTCCCCTATTTGCAAAGGCTTTGTTTTCATTCTTTTTTTCCTTATTTTTTTTTCTTTTCTCCTCTTTCCCACCTCCAATCCCTACAAATTCTCTACCCCTTTGGACCTTTTCTTCCTATTTCACATTATTAATTTTAATCCTTACTTGCACTTTCAGTTTCTCATACCAGAGAAACTATATGGTATTTACATGTGTGTCCTATTTATTTCACTTAAGAATATTGCCTCAATGTACATCCATTTAGCTATTAATGTCTCTAATTTCTCACTCTTTGTGGCTGAGTAGTACTCCGTTTTATTTTTTGAAATCTTGTTTATCTAATCTCCAGTTGATGGGCATTTGGGCTGTTTCCAAGATTTAGTTATTACAAACTGCCACTATAAACATGGGTATGCAAATATCACGGTGGTGTGATTCCTTTAATTCTTTTAGGAAGACACCCAGCAAGGGAATAGCTAAATCAAATGGGATTTCTAATCCTAGTTGTTTAAGGTATCTCTATATTGATTTCAATAGTCCGCACCCCCACCAACAATGAAGAAGAGTTCCTGTCTCCCCATAACCCTGTCTGCATTTGTTATTGGTTGATTTTTTCACAGCAGCCATTCTTTCTGGTGTTAGGTGGAATCTCTGCGTTGTTTTCATCTGCATCCCTCAAATGACCAGTGATGTTGAATATTTTTTCACACGTTTATCTGGTGCTTTTACTGGTTTCTCTGAGAAGTGTCTATTCATTTCAGATGCCCGTGTTTGAATTGGGTCTTTAAATTTTGGGAGTCTGGCTTTTTTAAGTTCTTTATATATTCTAGATAGTAGTCTTCTGTCTGAAGAACAACTTATAAAAAATATTTCACACCTTGTAAGTTGTCTCTTAGCACTGTTGGTGATTCCTCTTGCCATGCAGAAGCTTTTTAGTAAGATGAGATTCCAGTTGTTGATTCTTTGTGCTAATTCCTGGGACACCAAGGATTTGTTCATAAAGTCTTTTCCTATGCCGATGTCATCAGAAATTCCACCTAACTTATCTTCCAGCAAGTTTAGAGTTTCTGTTTTAATATTTAGATCTTTAATCCACTTCAACTTTAGTTTAGTGCATGATGATAGGTAGGTGTCTAGTTTTAATCTTTGGCAGGTTGTAATCCAGTTTTTCCTACACTATTTATTAAACAGGCTATTTTTTCTCCAGTGAGGAGGTTGGCTCCTTTGTCAAACATGAGGTGGCTGAGAATGTCTGCAGTTGTTTCTGTATCTTCTAATCCATTCCACTGATCCTCAGGTATATTTCTTTTTTTTTTTTAATTTTATTGAGTTTATTGGTACATTTTAGGGATACACTACAGTTACATTCATTGTTGGGATCATGTACCTTCACATGGCAAGTCTTGATTCTCATTTTTTCCCCTTACCTCTGCCCTCCCTTCACCTCCTCCTCGCCTCCCCATCTACAAACACTTTATTTTCCTCTTTTCATTCTCTCAAATTTTTTTCTTTTCCCTTTTTGTTCTTCCCTTACACATCACACCTTCCCTACACCTTTAGCTCCTTTCTTCAAATTTCTAAATGTCAGTAATCTTATTAGAATCTTATGCATTGTTGCAGAATATTCACACCAGGGAAACTATTTGGTATTTACACATGTGTGACTTATTTATTTCACTTAGGAGTATATCTTCAATATGTATCCATTTTCCTATGAATGAATCTATTCTCTCACTCTTTATGGCTGAGTAATATTCCATTTTATAGAAAAACCACAACTTCTTTATCCAGTTTCCAA
>NW_022900950.1:3743536-3743991 GCF_012274545.1 Fukomys damarensis | reverse complement strand
TGTATCCAGATACTCTACTGAATCTGTCAATTAAGTCTAGAAGATTTTTGGTGGAGTTTTTTGGATCTTCAATGTAGAGTATCATATCATCAGCAAATAATGATAGTTTAACTTCTTCCTTTCTTATCTTTATTGCTTTAATTTCTTTCTCTTGTCTAATTGCTGTGGCTAATATTTCCAGAACTATATTGAAGAGAAGTGGTGATAATGGGCATCGTTGTCTTATTCCTGACTTTAACATGAAGGTCTTCATTTTTTGGCCATTCAATATGATATTGGCTGATGGTTTTTCATAGACAGCTTTTATTAAATTGAGGTATAGACCATATATTCCAATTTTTCACAGGGTTTTTATCATGAATGGTTGTTGAATTTTATCAAATGCTTTTTCTGCATCTATTGGGAGGATCATATGGTTTTTGTCCTTGACTTTGTTACTATAACATTTTACATTT
>NW_022900950.1:3712776-3739485 GCF_012274545.1 Fukomys damarensis | reverse complement strand
CGCATGCCGCCGGGTGATCGCAGGCAGGCAGGCAGGCAGGCAGGCAGCTGAAGAAACCCCCTCCGGGGTCTTTGGGGCCTTCCTGGTCTGTTGTCGCGCAGGCCGGGAGCTCGAGCGCAGGCCGGGAGCTCGCGCACACGCCGCCGGGTGATCCGATCCTCAGGTATCTTTCTTTGCCAGTACCATGCCATTTGTGTCACAATGGCTTTGTAGTACAGTTTCAAGTTGGGGATTATGATACCACCTGTCATGTACGTTGCCTGGAATTGCTTTTGCTATTCTAAGTCTCTTCTGATTCCAAATGAATTTTTGGATTGTTTTCTATAGTTCTGTGAAATATAATCAGGATTTCCATTGGGATTGCAGTGAATCTGTATAGAAGTTTTGGTAGTATGGCCACTTTCACTATATTGGTTCTTAGACCTACCCAGGAGTAAGGGATGTCTTTCAATGTTTTTATATCCTCTTGTATCTCTTTTTTCAGAGTGCTATAGTTCTCAACGTAGAGGTCTTTTGCTTCCTTTGTTAGACTGATTCCTAGATAATTCATTTTTTGATGTATAGCGAAAGTAATTGTTTCCCTAATTTCTTTCTCAGTGAGTCTGTCATTTGTGTGCAGGAAAGCTATTGATTTTTGAGTGTTGCCCTTGTATCCAGCTACTCTACTAAATCTGTTAATTAAGCCTAGAAGTCTTTTAGAGGAGTATTTTGGGACTTCTGTTGAGACCATCATATTATCAGTAAATAAAAACAGTTTAACATTTTCCCTTCCTGTATTATTCCTTTTATTTCTTTCTCTTGTCTAATTGATATGGTTAATGTTTCCAAAACTATATCAAACAGGAGTAGTGATAGTGCACATCCTTGTCTTGTTCCTGATTTTAGTGTGAAGAATTTCCATTTTTGACCATTTAGTATGATATTGGCTGTTGGTTTTTCATAGATGGCTATAAGAATACTCTGTACCACTCTGGTCCACACAGCTATTCCCCAGGATCTGTGTGCACTTACTGATGGTATGGCAGGACTTTGGATGAAGTTTGCATGCCTCTACAGCTCTTTTCTAGGTGTGCCTGTGGCTTGGGTATGTGTGCCTGCACCTCTGGGTTCAGTGTGGGGCCCTAGCTGGGCTCTGCCTGCAGCCATGCCACTCTGATCCACACAGCTGCTCCCCAGGATCTGTGCACACTTATCAATAGTATGGCCAGATTCTAGATGAAGCTTGCATACTTCTCTAGAGGTAGAATTTTTTATCACGGCTAGTTGGAGTTCTATATGCCTCACTTATATGTATGTCAAATTATTTTCCTCTGTTTGGGAAGTTTTCTGTCATTAATTCTGTGAAGAGTTGTTTCATGTCACTTGTACCTTCTGCTTTTTTACAGAATCTATCAGTCCTATGTTATTCTTCTTTGCGTCATCTAGTAGCTGCTGGATCAATTTCTCATGGTCCCTTACTATTTTTAAGAAATCTCTCTTTTCATGGTCACTAACCACAGTCCTGCCTTCTATATCTTATATTCTATCTTCACATTTCCTCAATCTGCTGTGAATTCTTTCAGTGGAGTTTTTAATCTCCTGGATAATCTGTTTGAATCCATTTCATGGATTCTATTTTTTTTTTTTTTTCTATGTTGGACGTTCATGGTTTCCATTTCTTTCCTATGCTGGGCATTCATGGCTTCCATCATGGTCCTGAGCTCATGCATTTTTTTTAATCTTTTTTCTGTTCTAGAGTTTCTAATCATGTCTTTCATTTTGCTCACCATCTCTATGATTATATGGAAAATTATTTCATTTTTGAATTTTTCTAGAGCCTCACTCCTCCATTTTGTTACCTCCTGTGCTATCAGTTCAGGGTGTCCAGCTGGTTGATTATCAGATTCTTCCCCTTTTTCTATCAGAATTTGCCTTTGGTGAGCTGGAAGTCTGGGTGTGCACCTTGCTTAAGTGTCTTCTCATTTCTAATTTTGTTGTTGGTGCTATTTTTTGCTTTAATTCCCAAGCTGATGCTTCAATATTGCTTATTGTGAATATCTTTATTACTTATGTTTAGAGCCCTTATGGAGTGATTGCTTCTCAGAGATATCTTCCAGGTATAGCTGGTCTTTTTAGGCTTTAAGTCTGTAACAACTCATAGGTAAACTCATTTTCAGTATACCAGGGAGGACAACTGATTAGATCAATCACAACACCTTAGCCCAATTGCTACAATAAACATCAACAATAGCATGTTCACTTCTGCTCTATCTTCTGGAGTTCATAACCATGGCCTTTATGACCCCTTGGTGCCTCTGCAGTGCAAATTCAAATACCACAAGGCCCATGCAGTGAGCTCTGGGAACATGGCACATGCAGCAAGTTCCAGGCACCCAGGATGCTGGCTTCCACAGGACAGAGGTTCTGGGCATGGGGTGCTGGCATCCATGGGACCAAACTTGACCAATGATGATATATGCTATTATGACTTAAGTTTACTTCTTTTTAATTGGGGGGGGCTATGATTTATTCCAAGTCCAATTTTTTCACAGAATTTGTGAGTCTATATCATATAAATTATATTTAATTTATTCATCTTTTATTTGTCAAAAACAAGTGTTACCATGTGTATTTTCAGCTATGCCCAATTTAAAGTTTTATATATTCCACTGATTAGGTAAAAACATGTCTGTTGAGTTAGCTTTTCTGTACCAGACAATATTTTAGTTGCTACAGATCTAGTAGTGTGATTTGTTGATAATTATGGTTTTCTTAGACAATCCTAAGGTTGTTATATTTTCCAGGCACTGGCCTATTGAATTGTTAATATAATTTTTGTACCTTGAATCATTTAGTTCACTGCATATTAATTCTTTGACATTGATGAGCTAAATTGTCTACCAGGTTAGGATAGTGAGGCCAAAAGAGCAAAGTCAAAATATCCTAGGTCACTGGCCCTTGTCCTCTCCAGGCAGGTCTAGCCCCATGACCAGTCACTAATTATTTTCCCACATCTTGTTTCTGCATATTTCTTTTTTACCAAACACCAGTAATAAAGACTATATACTGGGTCATGATATCTTGAGTAACAGGTAGAAGAATGACCCTCAGATAAAAGAGTTTCAGAAAGCAATTTTAAACAATGGGACTATACATTAATAGAGATAAAAAGCCAGGAATTGTAGGAAAGAGGTGAGAATGAGGCCATAACTCTAAATGAGATTTTCAAAGGAGAATTGATATTGGAAGAGAATGAGGGGAAGATTAAGAACCAGATTTGAGATCTGAGAGAAAAAAGCCATGAAGACCTTTTTAATAGTAGAAGAGCTAAGGCTGCAACTCAGCATAGAAAACTTACCTAGCACATGCAAGGCACTGAGTTTGATCCCCACAACCACACACACACACACACACACACACACATTAGTAGCATGAGAAGAGAATTGTTAAAATAACCACACACACACACACACACACACACAAATTAGTAGCATGAGAAGAGATAATTGTTAAAATAGTAAAAGGCATGACTTCTAGAACTTAAATTAAAAATCCAACAGTAAAATAATTTATTTCTATAATAAAAAATTAAAGGGAACAGAGATGGTGAGATAAAAGGCAGAATTTGTAAAAGCAACTGCTGGCACAGACATAGAATACTGTTCTGCAATTTGCAGCAATCAGAATGAGTATGAAGGAGGCAAAAGTAGAGGCCAAAGTAATGCACCAGTATTTCTTTGTTGCTATAAACTGAAACAAGGACATATTCTCTTCACATTTCCATTGATCAATCCCCCCTGTGGATAGCTAAGAAGGCTAACCTCACAAAAGGTCTAGTGTCAAGCTGTATCAAACAATGTGGTAACAAAAAGAGACAGAATTAGTTTATAAATGTTTTTGAAGATAACAGACATCATTGGAAAGAAAGGGAGACTGATAAAGGCAAAAACGGTTATCTCAAAACAGCCTCTCAAAACCATATGCTGATGTATACCATCCTTCTCCCTTAGCACTTCCCTTGGTATTTCCCCCATGAGCTTATACGACCTAGGAGCTGATCCCAAGAGATGGCAGAGATCACAAGAAAGTGAAAAGGTGGATACTTTTTTGGATCCAGAGCAAGCTTCCAAATCTGACTGAAAGGATTAAACAATTTGCCAGCCTCAGCCCCCAAAAAAGAAAGATTAGGGCCGGGGATTTAGTGTAGTGGTGATGGTGCCTGCCTTGCAAGTGCAAGGACCTGAGTTCAATCCCTGGTACAAAAAGAGAGAGAAAGAGAGAGAGAGAGAGAAGAAAGATTAGAATCAAATAAAGACCATGAGGTTTAAGAAATATTTTAATTTTTTCACATATATGGTTTGGTGCTTGGATACAACTTGATATCAGAGAAATAGTACATATATTGCCACTAATGATAAAAGTTTTAAAAGTATATAGTACATGATCTCAGTTTTTAAAATAATATACATGCTTTAAAAAAAACTGAGCTATACACTATGATATTAAAAGTGGCCTTTCCCCCGCATAGCAACATTATTAGTGAATTGTTATTTTTCTCATCTCTTACCATTTTTAATAAGTTTAGTTTAGTTTTAAGAATGAAGTGAAATGTTTTTTATTTTAAAAGAGAATGACGGAAATCACTGACAGCCTCAAAGAAAGCCATTTCAATAAAAATAAAATTTAGAAATAAAAGGCAATTGAATTTGGCCATTGGCAGATTCACTGGTGACACATAGAGGAATAATTTTATTAAAGTGATACTCCTAAGTGAAATAAATAAGTCACACATGTGTAAATACCAAATAGTTTCTCTGGTGTGAATAAACTGTAATAGTACATAAGATCCTAATGAGATAACTGACATTGTGAAATGGGAAGAAAAGGGCTAAAGGTGTAGGGAAAGTGGGAAGGGTAGGGGAAAAGTAATAAGGGAAAAAAATATGAGAAAATGAAAAAATGGAAATAAAGTGTTTATAAATGGGGAGGGGAGGAGGAGTCGAAGGAGGCCAGGGACAAGGGGAAGAAATGAGATCCAAGACCACCTGTCATGTAAAGGTACAAGATCCCAATAATGAATGTAACTGTCATGTGTACCAATAAACTCAATAAAAGAAAAAAAAATGATAGGGATGGGCTAGTCATTTGTAAAATTCTAATACCATTCACTGTAAAAAATAGGGTTGGAACTCTAGTTATATCTTGTATTTAAGCAGGACAGATTCTATGATTCATTTCTTCGTCATACCCTCCATTCAGAGTAGAAGATTCCCATGTTTCCCTTGATTCTGTCACAAGCTATGAACCTGAGTGCAAGCAATTTCTTCACAACACTGCACTTTGTGTGGCAACACAAACCCAAATGCAAGAGAGATTAATCCCTGGCTTCCCTCATCGCTCTCCTGCCTCCAGGAAATCTTTATAGGTCAGATGCAAAATTAGGGGTTAATTTAGGGGTTCAACTTCACAATTCATTCAGTTTGCTTTCAGTTTTTATTTCTGTATGACTGTCATTGTATATGACAGGTTAATGATGATATATTTACTTTTGAATAGTTTTATATATTCCAGATTATAGAATAAAGTTTTATAGAGATATATACAACACAGAAGGTGGTTAATAGTCGAAATTAGTAACAGCTGCCATATTTAAATTACAAGAAAATAAATTGAATATATGACAAGATAACTGTGTAGAATAATGCAGTGTATCCAATAATAAGAGTATGTAAACCTTACAATGAACTGTAGTGTCATTTGGATAGTTTTATTATGGCACACTTTTAGTTCCTATTTTTAACATTGAAAGGACAACTATAGAGCCTTTGAAAAGGAAAAAGAAAACATTGAAGTGCAGAGTCTTCGGTGCATAATACAATGCTAAATAAACATTGGGTGCTTAATAAATATTAGTTGATGCCAATAACAAAACTAAATTAAGACTGTGAAGTTTTATATATCTGAATGCATACATATTTTTAATAAATATTAAGGATGCAGTTGGTTTAAGAAGAAAAGAAAGACAAATCCTCAGGAGTTTTACATTAAATATTTAAAGTATTCTGACTCAGGGACACCTGCTAAGCCATGATAAGAATAATGCACTCTTGGCTTTTCAAAATTGTTTGACTCTATGAAACATTAAAGCTGTTTTACTTTCAAAGGGCTCTCTTATAAAAGAGTAAAAGTAACCTCATTCTTCTTGCAGAGAAACCAAAAGGAAAATTTCTTAGATCAGCTTTCTAAACTTAACAGTCTAGTTAGGCTGATGTGGAATATACAATAGCCACAGGACATCCACTATCTTTCCAGAGCATGACATGAGTAGTTCCTATCTGTCACACAGAAGAGGTCACTTGGATAGCATGAATACTAAGTTGCCAGAAGGTCTGCCTCCCCAGAAACCCATTTTCCTGGCCCACTTTATACCAATTCATGGAACTCAAGAGTGAGAAGTCACCTGAAAAAGCACCCTACTTGAAAACTTTATTTTACAAAGGTGGAGAAATAAAATCACGCACCTTAAGTCACTTTAACAAAAATGAAGTGGCAGCACAGGAGATAAAACTCAAACCTCCTAACTGACAGGAAGCTGCTCTTCACATTATTTTAGTTGTCTGTTTGCTCTCCCGCCACGCCACTCCCACCTTTTAGATTACTATTGGGTAAGAAAACAAACTCAACGACTCAACAACATCTGCTTTAAAATTAGTTCCCAAGCACATTGACATAAACCTGTTCATATCATTAGCTGTTGTCACTGTGCATCTAAACAGAAAAGTCCCCACCTAGTTAGTTTTGCTAGGTGTCCTTCCTCATTTCTTCAAAACTACCCCCTTCTTCACTGATATAAATCATACTCAAGTGTAACATTCAGCTCAAGATCAACATTTCCTAATATATTCTGCCACCTCTGGATTTCTACAAAAAATTTCTCACATAATATTCTTAATCCTACTCAACTCTAGAGGACTTTACCTGTCACTTCACTGTTTTGTGTTTCTGAATCTTGTCTCCCAATTGATGTGTGTATTCTACGATGGCATGCTTATGCACCTTATTTTGCATCCTTGATAGACTCCCATGTCTACTTGTTAAATTTTGAGCTGTTTAAGTTACTATTAGATCATTATCTAGTTTTAAAACAAAATTTATTGTATACATTTAAAGCTTACAAAATGCTGTTATGACATAGCTGTAGATAGCAAAATAGTTACAGGTGTCAGCACTTAAATTGATATGTTTAATAATCTATCCCATTTCAAACAGGATTTAAACCAATAATAAATCCAGTATAAATTCAGGAAAATGCATTTCTGAGGGGGAAAGAGAAGATCGAGAGCTGTAGTCAAGCAGACTGACTTGATAAGGTGCACCACACCAGCCCCAGGCCTTCACCTACCCCACAGCCAGCCTGAGCTGCTGTCATATCCCATACACAAGCAAGTTCCCCCTGAAGTCTCTTCATATTTTATTTCACCTTAAGCGACATTATAAAATCTCCAATTGTGACATTTCAGGAACCAGTTGTTCCATGGTATGAAAAGCAGACTCATCACAAGTCATCTGGACTGTTAGGATACACGAGGTGACAGAGGTGCCCAGGGCAAGCCCTCTATATTTGCATCTTAACAAAAACAAACCACCCTGCTTCTGCAGTTTGTTATTCATAACTCTAACAGTGCCTTGGGTTTATTTGCATCACATTATTTCAAACACATGTAATATCCCTGAGGCACAGTACACAGAATATACTGAAGAAATCCCCAAGTTCTCATTTTTCATTGTTAAATTACTATAAAATCCTAAGGCAGTTATGCCATTTACTTAAACCCTAAATCAGCATTCGTACTTAAAAAGGAATCCTTAGTCCCAGTGAAGGCAAATTGAATAGGCATTTGTCAAGATAGTTGATTTCTTTAAAAATAATTGCATTTAATTGACATCATCTCAAAGATAACAAAGTCCTTGACTAATAGTTTGCTTATTTACTGAGATTATTTTTTACCTCATACACATTCTTTTCTTCAAGCTTTTAGAATTTTATCTGGTCAAGTAGGTCATAATTCTGAATGTGTCATTGGCTGACTTTGGTTAAAACCTGTTATTTCCTGGCATTTATAAATACACATATTCATCAAAATGAACAAAATATTCTATTTTAAAAGTAGCATATCCTGTGATAGAATATTCATTGAAAATACAGGCTTTTTAACAGAGTGTAGTATCTCACATGTATAAACTCAGCACTGAGGGAGGCTGAAGCAAGATGATAGAAAGTTCAAATACCACCTGGAAAACTTTATAAGACCTTATCTCAACATTAAAAAAAAAAAAGACTGGGTACGTAGCTTAGTGGTAGAGCACTCATGAGTTCAATCCCTATTACTGGAAAAAAATACAAACTTTTTATCCATATCATATCCATACCCATATAATAACAATTTGTAAACCCTGAAATTATAGTGTTTATTTTGATCAAACCAATTTGAAATGCATACAAGATCCAATGCAATAACAAAAAGCCACTGTTTGAATTTCTACCCAACTTAAATCCCTTAAGTCACCAGGGTAAAGATCCCAGGACAATGGTATTCCACGTTCATCCAGGCCAATTTATACTTTTCCTGGAAGCAAGCAAACAGCATGGAGTGTTACCTAAATAAGTAAGTCTGGTAACTAAAAAAGTATTTAAAGCACTTTAGATTTTTCTTACACCGCCTCTAAGAAATATTCATGAACTATAAAAAAAATCTACTTCCTCATCTTTCTCAACTTTTCTATACATGGCAGCTGCACCACCCTCTTTTCATAGCCCTTTCTATCCTACACTCTTTCCTTTCCCCTGTCCTGGTCAGCAAGGCCCTCTATGGCATAGATCGACTTAGTCTCACTGGGAATCATCTCTCCAAATATTCACTCAAATTCTGTTCCAGAAAGGCCAGAGAACTGATCCAGTTCTATGTAACCTTCCTGACAGGCCACAGACACCAATTGCTTTTCCCTCTCCTGCCCAGACATAAGAATTCCTGTATACTAAGTGCTAATTCTAAACCAAACTAGTGAAACTCATGATTAACTCCATGCGCTACATCTGCTTCTCTGTTTTATGCCTCAACAATTATGTCACCAGTGTAAAAAGTCTGTAAATTAGAACCCCTCTTGCTCCCACAATCCTACAAAAATTCTTGAAATACTGTTGGTCACCACATCATTGCTTTTTTTTTTTTTTTTTTTTTTTTTTTTTTTTTTTTTTTTTTTTTTTTTTTTTTTTTTTTTTGCAAAAAACACTGGTACAAAAGCAGGGAGAACCTAGTTAAGTAGTAAAAATAAATCTAGCTCAGAAGATATCAAACAATCCACAATTTTCTGTTCTAATATCCTCAAAAGCCTGGACTGAGCTTATAGACAAATTCTCAGGAACATGTATTGGAAGACCTCAAAATATACAGCTTTGTTCCACTAATAGCACAAATGAATTACAATTTATGCATGAAGGTGATGACACCCTTATTTTTACAGTAAAATGTAGAAACAGCCAGATTATCCAACAGTAGGAAAGGTTTTAACCATAGTGCATACATACAATCAAATATTTTACAGCTATCTTCAAAGCAATTGATTTGTTAAGAAAATGTTCTCCCAATCAAATTGGATATAAATAATATAAAATAAAAACACCTTTCTCTCCTATATTTACTGTCTATTTGGATTAGGAAATAAAACATTTATTATTTTTGTATACCCACATTAGTCATATAATTTACAAATGTACATTCTTTCACCAAACTTTGGACTTGATGCTGAAGGATTTTGAGAAGATGAATGACAAGGCCCCATTTTTAAAAGATCCTTTTTTTTTTTTTGGTACGGGGGGAGCACTCAAACTCAGGTCCTTGGGCTTACCAGGCAGAAGGCAGAACCACTGAGCTAAATTCCCAACTAAGATATTTTTTTTTCTTTTATTGAGTTTATTGGTACATTTTAGGTATACAGTATAAGTACATTCATTATTGGGATCTTCTACCTTTACATGACAGATCTTGGTTCTCATTTTTTTCCCCTCTGTGAAGAGTTGATGGCAGCATGGCAAGAGTAGAAGCATAGAAATGGACAGGAGGAGACTCCAATAATCCAAGACAACAAGGCGTGGGCAAGGTTTAGAGGAGCAGGTAGAGAGACATAACAGAGATGGGACAGATTTTGAGTGAGCATATGCCAAAAGAATTTTTAAAGCATCAGATATGGGGAAGAAGAAGCGGCTTATATTTCTGAACAACTGGGGAAGTGTAGAAATAATAACTAAAAATAAAAATAAAAGCAGACAAGCAAGAAGGCGAGTAAAAAATTAAAGAGTTCTATTTTGAATATGCCACATTTGAGTCACTTAGTAGACATCAAAGTGGAGTCAAGTAGATTGCTGAATATAAAAGTCTGAAACAAAGAAAAACTGGAGCCGGAGTTATATATTATGAAGCATTACCCTATGAATTTTATTAGTTACAAAAGACTGAGTGAAATCAACTAGAGTCAATAAGCAGACAAACCAAGAAAACCAAGAAGCAAAAGGGAGGAGTCAGTAAAGGTGGCTGAGGAGAGGTGACCTGGCTATTCTGGTACTATAGAGGCAGATAAAGAGCAGCTGGGATGCTACTGAGAGAGTAAATGAAACAGATACAAATAACTAACATTAACTTTGGCAAGCTGGAGGTCCAGACTGGCCATGAAGAGGGTAGTTTCAATGGAGGGATGGAGGGCAAGTATTGATTAAAGTACATTTTTTAAAAAGAATCAAAGGAGAAGTGAATACAGTCTGTACAGCAATTTTTTCCAACGGACTTTATCATTAAAAGGAGCACAGATATGGAAAAACATAGCAGGAAGGCAAAATAAAGTCAAGAAAGGCTTTTGTACACCATGTTTATAAACTATGAGATGATCTGGTTCAAGGAAAAACTGATGAAGCAGAGGAGATGTAGAGTATTGCAGTGGAAGAGATATCAGGAAATAAATGGTAACTGAGGTTCCAGTTTACCAGCTAGGCAACAGGAGTTTCCTGGCTGGGAGAAGCAAGGGTCATTCATCTTTGAAAGCTACAGAAAAAGCAGAATATAGGAAGAAAAATATAGGCAGATTTGGCAGTGGGGTGTGGAAGTAGCCCTCATTTGACCGTTCTGTCATCAACTAGAAGGGGTGAGATATAAAACATTAGAACTGATAGAAAAAGAATAAAGCCTCAAATAATCACCTTGGAGAGAAGGAAATTGACTTTGCTAGAAAATTATAGCTGGGTCAGCCTGCAGGGCTGAGTGCTCACTTGAGATTTGTAGTCACAAATTTAACCAGATGCTTGGCTATTTCTCTCCAACCACATTCAGTTATTTGATTTTGGTCTCAAGAGAAAGCAGAGTTATATCTAAATAGAGTTGTGTCTGGCAAGCGAAAATCAGGGGAAATGAGGTATGTGGAAGGGAGTGGTTAAAAACTGTTGACTCACAGCTAGACAAGAACATTGAGGAGACAGGTGGGTGACAGTGGGAAAGAAAGAAATAAGGAAATAAGTGGAGAAGAAGGAAAAAGGAGGAAATAGATGGAGAAGAAGATTGCAAGAGATATAATTTCCTGACAGAATCAAGAATGCTAAGTGAGAGTCCCAGGAAAGGTGATCTAAAAAGTCAAGAAGAGGTGGTTTCATGGTGATGCTTGAAATTTGTATTTTCATGGTGGGATCACCATTACCAAAGACAAGATTCAAGGTTTTATTAAATAGGATTCTCCGGAAAATAAAGCCCATAAAATCAGTTTGGGGCAGACTTACTTTGGGAGTTGGCTCAAACAGTTAGTGACTAAGAGCTCCCTCAATCCACTATCTATACCCTGGAGAGTTGGTCTAAAAATGGAATAAGGGGGAAATGTATTGGCATAAGTATAGTACTGTGCTCCAAAAGGCCAGCTAACCAGGAGTTCTGATGTCTAAGGGTAGGAGAAAAATCAGCATTCCAACTCAAGAAGAGAGTGAGAAAAATTAGCCTTTCTCTGGCTTTTCATTCCAGTAAGCTCCTAAACTGATTGCATGATACTCATTTAGATTGAGTACCTTCTTTACTCAGTTGACTCATACAAATGCTAATCTTTTCAGACAAGAAATAAAGATGCTGAAATAAAATTTGTCAGCTCTCTAGACATTGTCTAGCCTACTCAAGTTGATACATATAGTTAACCATCACAGAGAATGACCCAGGAAGTAGTATGAAGAGGACAAGATCTTTGGCGGTGAGGTCAGCTAGGCTATGGGCAGACAGTCTAAGTGTTATCCTTAGACTACTAGCAGAAATTGTAGAGATAACTATTTCAACCAACTACTAAGTCTTTAGTAAATGACAGATTTGTCATGTTTCATTGAAATAACTTCATTAGATAATAGGCATTCCTATTAAACTAGGATGCATACATTTACCTTATTCTCTGTATTTTCCAAGGATACCTAATACATGATAACCATTTCATAAGTTCTTGCTACAGCATACCTCTGCTATACTTCCATGTTCTACTTTTTCCTCAGCCTGAGATAACTTTTGCATGTGTTAGTAAGCAACTTTCCCACTGCTGGTACACAATACCAGATACTCACAATTTAAAAGAAAAGCAATTTAATTTGTCTCACAGTTTCAAGGGGTTCAGTTCATGGTCAGATGCTTCCAGGCAGGAACGTTATGACAGAAGCATGTGGCAAAGCAAAGCTGCTTAGCTTGTGGCAGCTGGGAAACAAACAGTGTCAGAGAGGAATGGGCAAAGGACCAGACAAAGATTCCAAGATCCCCTGCTTTGTGACCCACCCAGACACACCCAGCAGTGTGTTTTACTAATCTACTTGGTGGCTCCCCAGCCCATCAATTTAACACCGCTTTAACCACCACAGCACGAAATGAAGGGGAAAAAGGAAACCACACGTGAGGAATAAAACAAGACATGGATGCCTCAAAAAGACTTAAAAATTTGGTAATATTTTCAACAGAAGTCTATTAAATATTTAGTTACTATGTTTCCTCTGCTTTCTGTTGAGAATGTGGTCAGTTTCTATTGTCCTTAGTAATCTAACTTTCTTCTCAAATTTTCATATCCCATACTGGAAATTTTAAGTCTGGATGTTAACTAAATTCTCTTTTCTTGTAAAATAACTTAGCTTCATTATTCAAATATGCCTTTTGCAATCTCACCTCCCACTCCAAGCAATTTATAGACTGTTGCTTCTCACCCAACAGAGTCCATGTCCTCATATGTCCAGAGATATCTCCAAACATCATATAAATCAGCATTCAGGATCCTCACCAACTGGTCAGATTTTTAAACCAATTCAGCTCTTCCCTCTTGTCTGGGACCAACAGAACCCCAAAAGGATTAAAAGAAAAGTCATGCCAACAGCTGAGTGAGGGGCTGACCTGTAAAACTGCTAAAACATAACAAATAAATATTCTGGCTCAAATTTTAAAATGATATTCTGTGGCAGACTTACCCTGCTCTCAAATGAACACTCCTCTCTGCTATAGATCTATTTTCTATTGATCATTTTTTTTTCTCTCATTGAGTTTATTGGTACATTTTAGGTATACAGTACAGTTACATTCATTGTTGGGATCTTGTACCTCTACATGACAGTTCTTGGTTCTCATTTTTTCCCCTTGTCCCTGCCCTCCCTTCACCCCCTTCTCCTCTATTGATCATTTTTAAATGAAAATTTGTAGTAGTAGTCAAATAAAAGGCAAATGCAATCAGTTGAAATTCCAAAAGCTGAACAATGGAGGTTTATGGAAATGTAATAAATTTTATTACCTGAATTTAAAATTCTTTGTCTTCTAAGACCTTATCTGGCTTGGCATAAAGAAAAGAAAACTAAAGAGAGAACAACCACCATATATCTAACTCTAGGTTAAAGAATTTCCCTAGTTAACACAATTAACAAGCGCTATAACTTGTGTTTAAACACAGGCAACCAGGCTCAGACCTGCACCCTGAGCTCTTACACTGTTTTTGAACTTTTTTTCCTTTCAAAATATTGACACTGATTTGGCAAGCAAAAATAAATTACTGATTCACTCTCTCTCTTTGCACAATTCATTCCAACAGATATTCAATTTCTCTCCACCCCCACTAAATAACTGCTAAGCGACTATTTAAAGAACATTGATTTTAAAAGATATCAAATTATTAGCATTCCTGAGGCATGTACTTGTTCTCTATCTAGCCGTGGGTGGTAGATTACAGTATTGTCAATTCTGCATCTTTTCTTGTATCTGCTCTTTCCCATATAGCTTTGTAGCTCCTCCTGCAAAACAGTCTTTCATTTGTGGCTAGGTCAGGCGATTTCTTTAACCAACGGGGTGTACCCAAAAAAGAACTGAGATGCACTTTTGCCACGATGTTTGTTCTCTGCCTTTCCACCATGGGCATGCAGAGAATATATTCTAAGGATCCACCGATACCAGAAGAATGAGACACTCAGAGCAGACTAGCCACACCTACATCAGTTGAGCCCCAGTGAAATTTCGGAAGAATGAACAAAAGAGAATTGATTGTTTTTGCCTGTCCCTGACTTTCAGAATATGTTTCAATCAGCATCAATTTGGTCAAAGTTTACCGGCACAGTGTGTGAAGATTCATAGTCTCACCCTCTCAACCAAACCTGATAAAGTACCCACAAAAACCTAACCACAAATATTCTACAGAGGAAAAATCTTTTCATTGTTCTTTGAGAGCAGAAAGACGCTGACTTTTAAAATTTATGTGAAACTCATCTTTCTGGTGAACAAGCAGAAAAGAAAACTTCAAGAGGAAATACAGAAGGACAGTTGAAGGGCTTTCACATGTTATTTTCTTTCATTTTAAATATTTGGTATGCTTTCTGTTACTAGCACAAGAGAGAAAAATGAAAGGGGGAAAGTTGAGAAATGAAATTTTCCTTCTTATTGCAGGAGTGATGATTTAAATAAAAATATGTGAAGCTATATAAAGGGCCAAGGAAGAAGGAAAGCAATTCATGGAAACAGGAGAAGACAAGAGAAGGAGGAGAGCAAGCTGTGAAGAGTGTAACAGAGCTGCAGGAAGACACACCTACTTGAACCAGAGACCTGTGTTCACAGTGGGGACATCGGTAAAGAATTTTAGGTATTTTGAATATCTAATTTTGTAGCTGGGTCCATCCATGCCAAAGTGGAACTTTGAAAGCCTTTTCTCAGAGGAATTGTTTTCATACATTGTGTTTTCTTGCATTGTGGTTCATTTTACAATGTGAACATTACATTTAATCAAATGAGTCACAAATTTTATGTAGCACCCATTCGGTTTCAGGCACTGCGTTATGGTAAGTGAAGGAATCTAAGAAGAGAGTCCGGTATTGTATTGTGGGGGATTTCAAACAGTGACCTAAAAATCGCCTTTCAGAATTTCATCTCTCTATAAATTAGGAACTATGTTGGTCTATATTTTGGTCCACTGAGTACATCAGAGAGGCTAAAGGAACTGGAGAATTAAAAATAGGTGGGGTGACTAATTTTTTAAAGGAAGCAGCAACGAAATTTCTACATTGAATGAGTAAGTCCAAACTGTAGTGCAAGTGATTAATAAATCTGTAAGGAATGGCTTCATTCCAACTAGCTAGTATTACAACAAATACAGCCAGTAGTTTTAATAGGTGCTTAACTGAAAAGAAGATAGTTTACTGCCTGCTGTTTTAGACACCTGATGACAATTCAGGAGAATGCATTTGATCTACTCCATCTTCAATTAAACACTGTCTATATGGGGAATCATTTTCAGAAACATCCCAAGCATATTTTAGATTTTAAAAGGGATAATTTACACCACAGAAGTGTGGAAAGCTAGGCTGAAAAGCCATATATAGAAATCAGAAAAGATTTCAAAATGCCTAACAGCTTGTTGGATTGGGAGAATTCTAGTTGGGATAGAACTAGGTACTTTACTGGCAGGCCCATAAATCCTGTCCAAGGATAGAGCCTATCTTATTAGATCAAAGTGTGAATTAATTGACTCTTTCCACATAACAAGATCTATTTCAGAGCTTGAACAGCAGTTTATGTGAAGATGAGAAAGAACGGCAGAGTAAGGTATAAAGGACTTAAAAGCGGTAATAGTATTCATTTCAACTGCGTAAGAGCAAACGAAGTACAAGATGGTCCTCTGTTTTGAAAGTGATGATGATAAAGATAAAACAAACAAGGGATCTGGGAGACAATAAATGCTGTTTTTAGAGAGAAATTAATTGTGAAACTTTTCAGATTTAAAAGCAAAGAAGAATAGAGGTAGATTATTTAATGAACAATCATGACAGCAGCAAGATTTTAAGAATCAGGCATGCTATAAAGTTTGAAAGATAGATTACATTCCATTGAAGTATCACTGAAATCAATACATTTTTAACTGTACATCATTATTGCTGCATGTTAAAAGTCCTCATAAAGATATTAGTGCAAAGATGGATGATTATAGCTAGTTACTTGTAGCATTTCAACTAGATTTTACTTAAATAAGAAATTCTATGTCTATGATGCATATATAAAATTTCCATGCAAATAGACAAGTAAAACAAACCTTTCCATTCTTTGTAATATATGTTAGTTACAACTACAGATGTCTAAGTCTGAAATGTCATTGTTCTAGTGATGACATGGTTGTATCAGTGCTAGACCAAGATTTTTTTTTTTTTTTTTTTTTTCCTGTTACCAGGTATTGAACTCAGGTCCTTGTGTTTGTGAGGCAGGCAGCGGCACCACTGCGCTAAATCCCTAGCCCAAGACCATGATTTTTTTTTTTAACAGAAAAAAATGCGTTTATAAACTTTTTGAGCCAAAAATATAAACTTGTGACCAAAAATGGGTTTTATATATTTATTATATGAGATACATACCATATTATAATACTAACGTAGACAAAATTTTAAGTTTCAAAGATTATTAGGAATTGGGGTATCTTTTCATTGCTTCATTTGCAAACAGATACTCTCAGGAGTGAAAGGGACATTATCTCTCAACATAGGAAAGGCTGATTTCTATACTTGTAAATGGAGCTATCTTACCGAGTGGGCTAGCCCATGTATGTTGTCATTTGAGAAATAATTTATTTGAATCAAGATAAAACTATAGTTGATTCTTTTGTCTCTACTGAAAAGAGATAAAAATTAATGGGCTGGGGATTTAGCTCAATGGCAATGTGCCTGCCTGCTTGTAAGCACAAGGTCCTGAGTTCGATCCCTGGTACTGGGAAAAAAAAACAAACTGATGGATTCATGCAGAAAAAAGGTGAGCTTTTCAATCTATGCAGAAAAAAATGAATAGAGAATGATATACAATATTAAATAAAACCAAAAGTGCACAAAATCATTATTTAATTCAATTATTGTTAAATCTCTGTCATTTGTTTATTCAATTAAATGCATAACCATATTCTCAATACTGCTGAAAATACCAATTGATGAACATGGAAAATGTTTCACAGACTCAGAATAAGAATTCAAACTGTGATCACAAATGATTGTAAATTTCAGAATTCTTTTCACTTCTCTTTCAATTATTATGAGACCAGAGGCAAACGAATTATATACTTTGCTACAGTCATTTATTTTAAATGGTAGTTTCGCACCAGGATCTCAAACATCTCTCTCAAAACTAATGTCCTGTCTATCATTGAATAGGAGGATAAACAAATTAAGTTATGTTACAAGTATAATCAAAATGTTAAAGTTAGCTTTAATTTATAAATTATAAAAAACACATTTAGCAATCTGGGAAGAAATTGATGAGTAGTAGAAAAATCATGTATAGCGTGTGCCACATCTGGTGACTTAGCCTTTATATGTAAAGTAAATTATTCTTTATATTCAAAGGAAGGCACACGTCAGAAGCTGATAAGAAACAGCCACCACTGAGCCAGAGACATGCAGAAATAAAACCCCAAGGAAAATATCAGAGGGAAGTTCCTCCCTTCATGATAGCAGCCATAACATGATGTTCTCCAAAGCCTGAGAAAATGAGGTAGTCAAGAGAGAGAGAGAGAGAGAGAGAGATTTTCTCCATTAAACAGCTTCAATTTCAGAATTTCTTTGGAATCCAAGTCATATTCTGGACTTAAATCCTATTTCAGGACACCAAGCTTTGCAAGAAAAAATTTTAGAGATCTGAAGACAAGGTATCTTTGATGTCAGTGTAAAGAATCATTTAGCTTCCAATTAGAGTTCTGTTCCACAGTGCCATGTAAATCATGTGTATGTTTTGTTCTCCTTTTTATGATAAAGAAAATTTTAGTCAAATATTCTGCCAAATAGACTGTGATTCTGCCAAATCACTGTCTCTTCCCTTATGGGGGGGGGTCACAAAAATTCCCACAACATTTTTTAAAGCATCTTAACTTTGTGTCACTATAGGATTTATATCAATAAAGCCATTCAAGGCCAAAATACACCATGAAGTAAGGCATCTTAAATGAAATCCTTTTAAAGATTTGAGTTGCCTGTATTTGTTATTCCAACAGTCGCTGTAGGAAGAGTAGCATTAATTATTGAACTGAAGATAGATTAATACATTCTTCATGTGTGTTCAAAAGCACTCTGGGAGCAAAGTCACAATCCAGAATCTTTCTGAGCACCTGCACCTGCTTTCCAAGCTGCTTTTGCTATGCTTGAAGAACCACCTGACACCAACAAAGTCCCTGTTTTAACTAGAGACTTGACTTGAAAGAGAACTGAAAAATCCACATGCTGCCTAACTTTACCTCCTACCAGGCCAGTTATTAAGTCAGTAACTTATCCCCACATAAACTACTTTTGTGTTTCCAGGTGCCATAATCAGAGAAATCCCTACTCTTTCTCAAAATACATTACTGAAAAATCTCCTTTGTTTTCTTTCCAGCAAACAGGTACTCATGTAGCGTTTCTCCCTGTTTTATTATATAGAAAGCTCTGGAAACACTCTAATCAAACATAAAGAAGGCGTTGGGGCCATTTTCCCTGTGGTGTAAGTCAGGCTTCAGAAGACAGTTTAAATCTCGCTCTAAGAAAGAGAAAGACTTAGTTAAAGAATTCAGATCTAAGATAGGAAAAATTCCATTAGGTGACAGAAGAGTGATAAACATAATAATTTGAGGCATAATGGAACAGGCTCAAATTTTAAGTGAAGTGATTTGGAGTCGGTATTAGAACTTCATGATGGAATAGTTATGAAAATTGGGAAACTATCAACAAAGTAATTGAGTATATTTTATTTTAAAAGGAGAATTTCCAAGGCAGAATAAAGACGGAATCAAATCTTTCAAGCCTCATCCAAGGGTTGAGATTTTATCCTTTTTCTTCATTGTTTCTAGCCTCACATAGATTCCATTAAATTATCCTAACCCTCTTTATCTTCTTAGTTCAAATAAATTTTATATCTAAATCACTATGAAGAGTAGTCTGTGCATCAAAAGTTATCCCTAATATTTACAAACAGTGCTTGTCAATATTTATGAAGTAGCAGACTATCCACCACTTGATAAACTGTGAGTTGCTCTCCAACCTCCAAGAGCTTTCTCTTTTGCTTCTTTTTCCTCCCTCATGGAAATTCTCTCCAACTTTTTCTAATATTCAAAATCTTTGGAGATTTTTTTCCTTCATCTTGCTTTCATAATTAATTTAAATTATTAGAAGACAGCATTTCCCAAAATATGTTGGACAGAACATTAGATTCTTGGTAAATTAATGTGATTTATTTTAGAAAAGGCTTCCATGGTCAAATTTATTTCCAGAAGTGTGTGGCAAATATTATTTGGAGCATTTGCAGCTTTAAAATGTTGGTATTCATTCTGACTTACCAGAAGAGAACAGTAGCAGATAATATTTCCCAAACTTGGGGGTCTTTACATGGAACAATTTAGGACTTTGAGTTGTATGGAAAACACTCTGAGAAGTCTCAGAGAAGTGTGTTAGATTTCTGCAGGTTGTTCCACCCTTGAGGTTTTATCAACTCCTGTCAATACTGGCATTATGGTCTTGCATCCAGGAGTCCTTAATGCAAACTCCTCACTCTATTCTCCATCAGTGTATGGTAAGTTGACCTATAAGGCCAAATGAATAAAAAAGGGCAATATTTGGATCCAAAATATGACTGTTCTGAATAGAATATGGCTTAGGATACACAGATTTGGCAGATTTTAATTTTAGATGTATTGTTTGCATTTAGCTCTAAACATACCTTAGTGCTATCTTTCTTTATTAAAAATTAATTTTACTTAATATAATTTACTGAATTTAGAATCATTTGTTTAATGCTTACTATATGCTACAAATTATGGAAGAAACTCACTAAATATTTGATAATGTTCTTAGGTATGTAATATTTAATGTTATAACCTACTAGGCACAATACAAACATTTTAGTAACAACTAAGGAAAGAAGATATTGTTAAATCAACAGCTGAAACAAATCATCTAGGAACTAAAAAGATGAAATGAAAGGTTTCTTTTTTCTTGTGGCTCATTTCCATGAAAGATAACAAGTTCTTTTTAGGTACTTATATTCTAGTTTGTGTATATTTGCATCCTTTATATTGATTCACATGTAATTTTCTTCATCTTATGACCAAAAGTTCCACCAAAATAGTATATATAGAGTCTAATTCTTCTAGAGCACAATATGAATGTGCCTCCTAATATTTCACACTTTAAAGTATTTGAGTACTTTTACAACAGAAAAGCCTCCTACTCCATTTGTAAAGGTAATACATAGAATATGAACAATATAGACCTAAAATATTTTAATTTAAGTCTTCTCACCAGTGGTCAAAACTCAACACCATTAGTAAATTGTACTTCTCTATATTAACCAGTGTGTGGAAATTGGTATCAGCTCACAGCATGCCAAATATATAATCTGAAAGAATACTAATAGTACATAATGCTTTGCTAAATGTAAAAAAAGATTTCATTTTCAGCATCTAAAGAAAAACAACCTTATATGGTACATGTGAAATAAAGCATTGAATCAGTGCAGAAAACACCAGCAGTAATAAACTAAAAGAGCACAGGTAAGGTACAGAAAGGGTGTATCAAGTTGAAAACTTCAGGCAGTTATCATATAGATTGTTCTTAAAGTCAAATAAAAAAATTGCCAAGGAAGGATATAATTTCTAGTAAGAAAACAGAGTGATATGAGAGGACTAAATTATCTAGAAGATTCAGTTCTATTACTGTAGTCCTATTGCTACAGCTGCCAAACAGAATTTGAGGTCTTTTATGCCAGACTGTGATGAAATACTTGGTAAATTAACTGTTATTAAATTTCAACTGCATCATTTTCATCTGATTCCATCTGTAAAATATTTTAATGTTATGCATATGCTAGATACATAAAAATGCATGGGTAGCACTAACACTAGAAGCACTGTTCTGATAAACACATTTGATCCAATTTTTATAACTGAAAAGACTCAACTGGGTCACTAATGTTTTGAAGCAAAGATGGATATTTCATCTGCAGAACCCTGTATTTCTTAAACATTATCATTAATCCTCAGAACATTCTTGTCACTGCAGGGAGTTCTGGGACTAGGTGTTCCTCTCCTAACACAGAAAAAATTCTTAGATACAGGTCCAAATCAGAGACTTAAATCTCAGAAAATCCTAAAATTCTAGCAGTAGCTATAAAGTTTTAACACATTCAAGCCTTTCAACTCAAAGAAATCTTACAGCATACCTGAATTTAGTTTTGAGAGGAAAGAAACTGAGCACCTGAAACAGATGTAATATATATTCTTACACATGAGATTTTGTCCTCCTATTAAATAAAACCAAAAAAATATAGGTTGCAATAGTGTCAAGAAATGTTACAAAGTATGAATTGGTGTGGAACTTTTGCCTAAATCTATGTTCTTGTGCATTTTTTCATTTGGAAAATTTTCTTTCACACTAGCAATTTACTTTTAAAATAACCTCATCTCCTTTTGGTGTAGGATTAGGTGTAGCAAGTCAAATGTTCTAGCCAAAAGCTCCTTGATTAACTTTCCTTTTCAGTTTGTCCACTCTGTGGAAAGACCACATTATTTCAATGACAGCCACAGGTGAGATGAAAATACACTGCCCAGAAAGGCGAGTCAATATATTTCCTGATCGCTCAGAAGCAACCAATAAGAAGACATTTTGGGAAGAACTGCTTCTAAAGTTGTGGTGTAATCATAGTTAGATTTCTTCTTTACTTACAGCGGAAGAGGAAAATCTATACATGACTGTGTGCCAGAATCTAGACTACAATGATGGAAAGGGCAGAAGCCTTCTCTCTGTTCAAAAAACTCATAGTTAGAACATGCTGATTTCACATTTTACAGCTTTGACATAATAGCTTTCAGCATTTTTTGCTTTGCTTTTTATTTTCCAGTATACTAAATAGTCATATATTGTGTTGAAGGGTGCAGAACTGGCTGGGGGAAATGCAAAGGCTAGACAACCACTCCTCTTTCATGAGCACATATATATGGGGTGGTACCGGGGATCAAACTCGGGGCCCTTGTGCTTGTCAGGCAGGCAGTAAAACCACTGAACTGAATCCCCGGCCCTTAGCACATATTAATTGTACTAGTTAATAGATTTCTCTGTGACATTTCCATATACTCATGCATTGTACCTCTCATATACCCAGATATCATACGACATGTCCACCCTCCCATCTAACCTTGGAGAATCATTTTTTATTAGCTGATCCATTCATTTATTCATGAGTTGTTTCAAATTGTCCCACAGTTACTATGTACTGGTTAATACACTAGCAATACAGTTAACAAAAGAGTCCTGTTCTCAGGAATTTCCAAGGATGACAATAATCATTCATACATTATCAAGTATTTATTAAGCACCTAAAACCAGTCAGGTATGTTAAATCTGGGGATATAGCAGTTAACATGACAAAGACCATCCTTGCTATGATCTGAATGTCTGCATTTCCCAACGATTTATACATTGACCACACTCCCAAAATGATGGTATTATAGACAGTTAAGTTAGGTAGAAATATTACAGGCAGTCAGACAGGGATAGGCCCTTGAAGGAGTCAGTGCAGAGGATGAGAACACATTTCAACTGTGGCTGGAGACCATCTGTTGGAGATCAGGCCTCAAGATAAAGATGGAGTGACCAGGCCTACATATCTCCCCAGGGAATAAGATAATTGGCATCATATGGTCCGATAAAGTCGAGATAGACATCAGTCTCCCTCTTAGGTGACCAAGACCTCCAGATGCATCCCTTCCTGAAAAAAGTCTTTGCTCTTTCCATGTATACTTGCTAAATGACCTGCTTCCCCATTGGATCAATATTTCTTAAACAGCTGTACTTGTAATCTTATTGGTTGATCATAGTTTTGACCCACATTGTACCTACATGATTTTGTTCTATAAAACTTCCTTTGAGAAGTGGGCTCATTAGCAATTCCAGGTCCCCTCCTATTCTCAGGATACAACTCTCTCTCTCTCTCTCTCTCTCTCTCTCCTTTCTACTCAAACTTCATTGTTCTTTGGAAATCATTACTTTGTTCTTTGGTTTTGAGGGACATGAATTCGGACTACCTGACATCTAGCAGGTTGGGAGTTACATTTATTTCCCCTATATCATTTGGAGGCCTCAGCAAGAAAATTAGAAAGAGGTAAGCATTTGCTTTTGTGTCATGGATTCTGGATTGTGACTGGTTCAGGTAATCAGAAATTATCATCCTTGCTTGTTAATTGCTTATGCCTGGTATATTTAATGCCCTATCTTTTTTTAAGTATTGTTTTTAGTTTAAAAGATGATAAATTTAAATTGAGGACATGGGAGGATTATGATTTTTGAAGGTACATTTTACTTTTGCAGGCGAGGTCTTGTATTCCTGCCTTGTATTTGCTGCTTTGGGACTTACTGGTTGTTGAATTCATTGGTGCTCCTTGCTTGACCTGCTTGACTTGCTTTGACTTTTGTGGTTTGTTATTTTGGACACTAGCACTAGGGGAAAGAAATGTTAGAGCGTCCCCTAGTAGACTTTGATACTAACCAAAATGTGAATTTATGAAATGCTATGAAATGGATCTTTTATGAAATCTAGTATATATTTAGGAAATATATATGCCTATTGATAAGTCATACGTGCCCAATTGTCAGTTAGAAGGCAATAGGCCAGCAACCATTCTTAAGACTTGGAGGACAGGTTTTACTGGGACAGGCTGGCCTAATCCCCCCTCTAAACTCTAAAGGATATTGTGGAGCCTGCTCTACCTCATTTCCATTCAGGTCTGATCTTCCACTGGTGTGGAGTCAACCTTAGCTTTATCCACTCTCTACTTTCCAGGCTGAGGGTGATGACTCATGAGTAAATTGTCTCAATAACTCACTATGAGCATGAGAAGAAAAGAATTCCTTTTTCTGATCTTTCTCCATCATTTTGTACCATCCTTTTCTGGAGACATGCTTCTGCTAAAGAGTAGAGAGGGAAGAACTCTGAACTGCCTCAACATTTCCCTCCCATTCAACGACTAAGAACTTTTAAGTTGATCCTATAGAAAATGAGCATTAGCTAACACCGGAGATAGGGAAGTCATCTTAGATGAGGAGAACATAAAGGACCAAAACAAATTCAGTTCAAAGGAGAATCCCCAACCTCCTGGCTCTCTCTCTATCCCTTCATAGGCCTGGCCCTCATCATGTGTGTGTGTAGGGAGTACTTTTACGTGTGAGGGAAGAACTTTTGCTATTGCGTAAGTTGTGGTTGCTGGACTATGGGTGCAGGTTAACCTGTGAGTTTCATAATAGCAGATATAGAAACATAGACATTTTAGAGTGAATTTTAAGTAAAATTTAGGCTTGTGTTGCTGCTAAGGAAGGTTGCCTATGTGATTAGGTAGATAGCACCAATGTCTTCGGGACTACTTTGCCCTAGGGCCCAGGGCAGGATTTTTCCAAGTCATTTCTTGTCTCTATCTTTCTCTAGAAGTGATCTCTTTTTCAGACTGAAAAGTGCTCCAACCACTTCTAATTTACTCTTTGATTTTTTTTTTCTCATCCTTCTCTTTCAAAGAATTGGAAAGCCATTGTTCAGTTATCTTGATTATTGGTTTAATTTTGCTAGCAATGCTTCCTTCTTTAAACATGATTATACAGCTGGAATCAATTGTAGCTTTTGCTTTTGGAAACACATGCCTTGTTAGTTTCCAGAGAAGGCAGGCATGAGTTGATAAGGCTCACCTGACCTATCTTCTAGTCACTCTCCAGATAGCAGCCACCTGCTCTGGAGTAGTGTCCCTCAGGGGACACCTTGACAGCACATAAACACAAAGTAGGGATTAAAAGGGATGCCTGCTTCTCTCCTTGTTGTTTGGAGGAAACTCAACGTCAAATTATCTTACTTCTTTTGACTGTATTCTTAAGCACTGGAAATTGTTGAACACTCACATATTGAGAAAGAATCGTTTAATATTTTTTTGCACCCATGTATAGCCTACCTACCCCCAGAGGCAAAATGTAATGCAGAGAGAAGTACTGACTCTGATGCTATTTCACAACTACAATTGTACTAAAAGGGGGGGGGAGTGAGAATTACCTTATGTTCAAACTTTCTTTGCAGTAAGAGTTAATCCTTACTTGTATTCAAAATGTAAATGTAACCCACAGAAAATCCAGACAACTCTGGCCTTAACGTACATGCAAATGTGTTCACTATTACTGAGCCCAAGGCTCCCTTCACTTGACCTCTGGACTTTAACAGCAAGGCTTCCAAGCCAACCTTACATGAAACATCTACTGGGCTATATCCATCCATATCTGATTGTGTTCAAGCTTCTCAAGGACAGCACCCTTTATAGGAAGTGAGTGGATAGTTTGGCCCCAACCATGTCCATGTGTCCTTTTTGCTCTCAGTGACCCCAAAACAGATCAAATAAGATCCGGGTAAGTTTCAGATGACCCTGATAAGTACATTGAGGACTTTAAGGGACTTACTCATGCCTATAAATAAGACTTGACAGATGCAATGTTACCCTTAAATCAAACATTGACTTCTAATGAGAGACAACTAGCATTACAAGCTGCTATTCCATTTGCAGATGAATATCACATTGTTAATTTTAGAAGGTCAGAAGATAGCCCAGAGAACAGTCAGTTCCTACTAGAGCCCAAGCAACTCCTACACAAGAGCCTTACTGGCCTACCAACATGATGGGAGATTAGACTAGAAAACATCTTCAGACTTGTATTCTTGAAGGTCTAAGAAGGACAAGAACTAAGCCCTTCAATTATTTTAAATTGTCAACTGTTCATCAGGAGAAAGATGAGAACCCCTTGCCTTCTTAGATCATTTGCAAGAGGTGTTGATAAAACTTACATCCCTGGATCCTGATTCAGCAGAAGGACAGATTATTCTTAAAGACGAGTTCCTTACCCAGTCAGCTTCAGATATTAGAAAAAAGCTACAAAATTTTTGCTCCAGAGAGCTCCCTTGATATTTTAATGAGAATTGTCACCTCAGGATTTTATAATCAAGATCAGGAGGAGGCCAAAGGGAGAAAACAATAAGTGGCCACCTTAGTTGCAGCTTTAAAAGAAATACTCTAAGTCTAAATTGATCTGCAAGAAGAGCTCGATGACTAAACTTACCTGCTACCTTGTCCAGCTTGGCTTGTGACCAGAATCATGTAAAGAATCAAGTTTGTGAATGAAGATATATATATATATAT
>NW_022900950.1:3704307-3712581 GCF_012274545.1 Fukomys damarensis | reverse complement strand
TATATAGAGAGAGAGAGAGAGAGAGAGAGAGAGAGAGAGAGAGAGTAAAACTGAACTTTAAAGAGATTCATTCATTTATAAAATAACACAACCACAGTGCTAATTAAAAAAAGGTAGGATTTGAATTCAAGTTTCTGACTAAATCAGAACTTTTAACTCTTTTGCTTTTAATAATAGTGAGGATGAAAACCAAGCCATTTGCAATTAGCTAAATCCACAGCCTCTCTCTATTATCTTTGAGACAAATTCTAATTAAGTTGCTGAATTGTCTGGGTTGGGTTATAACTTGTAATACTCCTTCCTCAGCCTTCCAGAGTGCTGGAATTATATGAATATGCTACCAAACTCAGTGAAATTTTAACTTTTTTTTTTTTGATACTAGGGATCGAACTCAGGTCCTTGCGCTTGTGAGGCAGTCACCAGGACCACCAAGCTAAATCCCCGGCCCGAAATTTTAACTCTTTAAAGGCTCTTGACTCTTAAAGAAACAATTACTCTGTCAAGACTATTTAACACATGCAGCATATAGTCTGAATCAATAATATTGTTATATGCAATTATATAATGATATAAAAGTATAGAAGTATAATGATATAAAAGTATTATCATAATAATATGCTGTATAATAACAATGTATTAACATGTTATATAAATATGAGCTTACTATTCAGTTAGTAAAAATATGCACTCCAACCTCCTGCTCATTTCTTGTCCTCAGAGTCTTGGAAATGTACAAGCTTCTGTTCTGGATCCACTTCTCATCCTTTGCTTCTCTGTTTCCCTAGCCAACCTCTTTCATTCTCAGAGATTCAAAAGTCATTTTTGCCTATGACCTCCAATTAATAAAGAAATGAGTATTCATAGATCTGAATGCCCACTGGGTTTCGCTCTTTGATATCTTAACAAGTAGCTCAAAAGCAACATACAAAATGTTACCCACTCTTCCCCATAACCCTGTTTGAAATCCTGTCACCTCAGCTCAATAAATAATCCCTCTATTAATCTATTTTCGATGTCATAATCCTGGGGACCTGGCATACTTATTTCTTATTCCTAATATGCACTCCATCAGCAAATCTTGTTAGTTTTATCTTTAAATATTCTTCTGATCCTTTTACCCCATCTCTTCTGCTATTACCTTAGCTGAAGCCACTTTTACCTCTTAGCTGGAATAGTGAAACAATCTCATAAACAACCTCTTATTAACTGTTGTTGCCTCTAACCCAATCTCCCTCCCCTGTCAATGGCAAATATATTTTAAAAACTTAAATTCCTTCTTGTTATCCCTTTCCTTTAGGCCACTTGACATGCTAATAGCTAATAAGTCCAAACTCTTTACCATTATGTACGAGGCCCTGAACAACCAGGCCTCTGCCTGCGTCAGCAGCCCCAACTTTGACCACTGTTGCCCTGACACATATTGCAGGAACATCAGTCTTCAACTGAGAGAAACTTTGCACAGCATTTTCTTCTGCCTGGGATGCTGTTCTTCCGTTCCTCATGCTAATCCTGACACATCATCAAAATCTCATCTTAGATTTTTATCTTCTCAGAATCCTTCCCTGATCCTTTGGTCTAAACTTGATCTCCCTATTATGATCTCATTGTAATAATTATGCCTTTATTTCTTCCCCCAATAAACTTGTCAGTGGTAAACTAATAGCTGGTATTCTTCAGAAATAAAGGATGAGATGACTCTAAGCTAAAAAAAAACAACAGCAGCAGAAAGGCTTAGTCAATAGGTTCCAACATAGCACTCTTCAGTTGGGTCAGTTATCTATCAATGAAAAGACGACCTTTTCTTGTTCGAAATGAGGATCCCAAAGTCGCTACAGCAGTTTCAAATGCCAAGCCTGTGGAATTAATACACCTTATGTAAAAGTTTCTCCCTCAAAACCTACAACCTCTCAACGAATAGAACTCAACATGTGAGGTTGAAAATGATATTCTTTGCCTGTGACCCATAAAGAATTTTAGTATATGAAGATGCTCTCACTTCCTTACCTTGACTCTCGTGTGCATGTGCTACTTTACTGTCACTGAATGTGACAATGAACACTCCCAGACAGGCTACAAAACTCTACGACTGTCCATCGCATGCAGACCTCTTGAAATTTTACGAGAGATTTTGAAGCATTTAAGTTCTTTGTACATCTTGTTTCCCTGATTTAATCAGCACAATACCCTCCACCTAACAGCCTGCATGATGTTCTGCAGAGTGAGAGAACCAGAGTATTTTGAAAAGAACCCACTATTAAACTCATTTAAGATTTCTTACAATTTCATACAAAAAACCACTCAGGATTTTCTGTAATTCCAAGTAAATTTTAATACCATATTTTCCATTTGTGAAAACAAGAAAAGGGCCATTGAGATTTTTGTAAGAATCATTTCTGTATGTTTTCTTTGAGAAGTCTTGTAGCTTTAACAATATTGAATCTACTAATCCATCAACAAAGAATGGCTTTCCATTTAATAAAGATTTCTTTATTTCAGTAATGTTTTATAGTTTTCAGTGTACAAATCTTATACAACCATGGATAAATTTATTCCCATTTTATTCTTTTTGATCCTATTGTAAATTGAATTGTTTTTGTGAGTTGTTCAGTTGTTTGGATTGTTCACTGCTACTGTATCAAAATGCAGTTGATTTTGTGTGTGTGTGTGTGTGTGTGTGTGTGTGTATGTGAGAGAGAGAGATCTTGTGTTATGATGCTTTGCAAAAATTATTTATTAGTTCTAACAGTTCTATGGATTTTTTGGGATTTTCTGTGCATAGATTCATATTATTTATAAATAGAAATATGTTTTTTATTTTCTTTCTACTTTGCTTGTCTATTTCTCTGTCTCACTTTCTTTTCTTCAACTTCTCTGGCTAGAACTTCTAGGACAATGGTGAACAGTAGTAGTGAAAATAGGCATTCTTGTCTTGCAATTTTTGAGTGTATAGGTCTTATACATATTTTTTAAAATAATCTTTAGATTTTTGTACTGTATATTATATTTTAATTCTCATTTCCTATTTTTGTTGTCATTGTATATAAATGCAATTATCTTTTTCATGCTGATCTTATATCTTCTTAAGAATTAGTCATTCTAGCAGCTTTTCTATAGACATCTTAATATTTTCTTATTCATTATTATATCATTTGTGATACAAAGAATTCCACTTGTTCCTTTTTGTTTGTTTGTTTTTGTTTTTTGTTTTTTTTTGAGACAGGGTCTCACTAGGTAGTTGAGACTGACCTGGAACTCACTGTGTAGCCCAGGCTGGTCTCAAACTCGCAGCAATTCTCCTGCCTCAGCCTCCCAAGTACTGGGATTACAGGAGTGTGCCAAATTGCCATCTCCACTTGTTCCTTTTTACCTATAAGATTTTGATTGCTTTTCTAGACCTAGACCACTGGCTGCATCCTGTGGTACAATGATGATAAGTGTGGATGTGCTTGATATATTCCTGCTTTTCAGTGAGGAAACATTCCATCTTTTAGTTTTGAGCTGTTGATAGCTATAGATTTTCATTAAGTTTTTAAAATGTATTTTAAGAAGTCCTATTTGGTCCTAAGATGTCAGCACTTTCATTATGTATAGGAGTTAAAATATGTCAAAATATTTTTCTGCACTTACTGAGATGGCTGTGTTTCCTCCTTGCTCTGCTATATGTTAAATTTTGGTAATTGGCATTTTTTTAAATATCCAACTAACCTTGCATTCTTGGAATAAACTACTTGGTTGTGACTTATTCTCATTATATACCTTGCTGAATTTGTCTTGATATGGCAGTCTTCAGAATTTTTGCATCTATATTGTGAGTATTTACTCTTTACTTTCTTACAATTCTATTTTTCTAGTTTATGCATGAAAAGAAGAGTGATATCATCATAAAATGAACTGGGAGATTTTTCCTCTTCTATTTTTTTTAAAGAGTTAGAATAAGATTGATTTTACTTCTTTACCAAATGTGTGATAGACTTTTCCTTAAAGTCATCTAAGTTGTAAATTTTTTGTGAAAAATATTTTAACTATGAATCCTGGGTTTCCTTGAAGTTTCATAGCTGCTACAGCTGTGCATTTTCTTACCCCTGCCAAAGATACACACATGGTATCTTTTTTTTAATCTATCTCCTACATATTACAGAAATGCTCCTCATACGAGAATAAAAAAGAAAGCATGGAAAAGAGACGATACTGAGATTTCAATAGACACTCAGCACAAATAAAATACGTAAATTGAGAGATAAAAGCCTCTCTTCATATTATTGATCTACTTCAATGACTTGCAAGATCAAAATAAGTCATGTGACCTCCTGTTTTAGGGTTCCCCAAGACCTCCGTCAGGCTTGAGGACTAGCTAGGACTAACATAACTCAGAAAACTTGTTACATTCACTGCATTATTTCTTGCTGTGAAAAGCTATAGATTAAATTGGCCAAGGGAAAAAGCTCACAAGGAGTGCAAGAGAAACCAGATGCAAACTTCCATTTATCCTCTTCCCCGTGGAGTTACCCAGACAGTGTTTAATTCTCTCACCAGCAACATGTGACAACATACAGGAATTAAGTGTTGCCAAACAGGGAAACTCACCCAAGTCTCACTGTCTAGAGAATTTAGTGAAAATTAGTCACAAAGGAGTGCAACACTTGCTTAACTAACTTCAGCTACCCAGGCTAGAGCCCCCAGAAGTAAGTGGATATTAAATAGTTCAAATATTCAGGCATACATAAAGAGATACTTCTTCAAAATCGTTCTGCTGGTATGAACCAAGTGGTCTGACCCGAGACCTCGGGCAAACAGACTCTGTTATCAGGGAGGCTGCTCCAGGCCTGAGAAGACCATCTCCTAGGAGCCAGCCCTAAGGACTATGGGTAGGCTCAGGGGTTCCAGGAGCTCAAGCCTGCTAGTTAACCTCTTCCTGCCCACTTCCCTAAGTTTGCACTTTCTTATCTCTGAAAGGGGACCAATTGTAAATAACAAAGTGAATTGTGCGTATAGCAGGTGCCTGAAGAATGGCCAATAAGGAGTCAATATTTACGTGGTGGAAAAGTAAAAAAGTAAAAGAATCTATATATTTACTTTATACTTTCTATATACTTACTTTGTACTTATATTCTTTATACTATATTCTTACTTTATACTTTCTATACACTTTATACTTTATACATTCCATATACTTTACTTGAAAAAGTAAAAGAATCTGCATAGGCTTTCCAACAACTGTGTGGGTGGTTGGTTTTAGAAAGTAACCAGATAATCAATTGACTCCCACCATAGAGTATTGTCTGCTCAGTGCAGTTACCCAGATATACGTTATTGGCACTTAATGCAAAATGGTATGCGATTTGCCTTTTCGAGTAGAACTTTACTTTTCAGTGTAGATTCACACACTTGCAAATACTCTGGACAAGGGTACTTAGCTGTAGAAGTGCAGATCAGACTGAAAAGCCGCGCAAGGTTTCCTTGCTGGCCACAATCTTCATCTGTCTTGGGACTTTTTATTTTTTACACTTATATTTAGAAGAGCTGATTGCAGCCTTGTCACCATTGTTATCTCCATATTACAGAGGAAAAATTAGTCATTTAGATGGTGGTGGCTGAATACATTATCAAGATTACTGTGACCATTCTAAATATTTACCATACTACCTCTAATTATTATTCCATTGACCATAAAATGTATAGCTCACCTAGTGAAACCGTGTGTGCTACCCTATACTGAAACATCTTGACTTGGAATAAGAATCCACAGCAGATAATTTATTTTTAATTCCATGAAAATATTCTATGCCCACCAATCAACTTCCAAAAAGCTACAGAGGTGTTGCTCAGATCCTCTGCTACTTATTTTAGAATTAAAGCCATTAGCTCTGGATATTAGATCCTCACAGGAGATAGGAGGGATTACCTCTAATCATAGGCAGTATAAATTACCATGTGTGCTGATGGCATTTTAATGTTCATAACAAATCCAGATAAATCTCGGTTGGCTTTGTTGGATGTACTCGATTAATTTATGTAATTGTCAGCATATAAAATTAACAGTGAAAATCTGGTCAGATACTAATAAATGACATTTACCTAAAGCAACTGATCACTTGCCTGCCTTTCCCTCAGAAACTACTTGGGGGTACAAGAATTTAATGTCAAGAACTATTTAATCTTAACAAAATCACAAATATTGAACATAAAATCAAGCAAAGGTCTATAAACAGCAATTTCTTGGCAGATCATATTTGCCTGAATTTCATGTCTTTTGTCCATATAGCCTCCTCTCCTTTTCTTTCTCATATGGAGGTGCTACTCCAGGCTTTTCTTACCTGAACACTATCGATCTTCTCAAAATATTTGTCTTTATAGGGCACATCATGAGCAGTGGAGTGGCAATTTTTATAAGCTTCCCCATATTAAGGATTCAGCTGTGAGTGTAGTATATCAAGGGTGAAAGGATGAAACTAAGGAAAGACTCATATTTCAGTCACCAGAAGACTTTTCTCTCTGCTTCCTTTGACTTCTAAGCTTACAGACCCAGGAACTAAAAATATCAGTCTGTCCCAGTTTCCCAATTCTTTCCATTTCTCCCCAGTCCAATCCACTCTGAGGGCATTGAGCCAGGAGAGCGAGATTCTAAAATACAGAGAAGCTACTATCAACATTTTTATTGTAAAATTATATTTAAGAGTTACCAGCTAACATGAGTCCTTGATTTAGTGATTATGGAAATTAAAACCAAAGCAACAGTATGGCTACAGGAAAGGACTGTCTCTGCTTGGGACAGTCTGTCATGTGAAATTCTGCTGGAACTTAAGGTAAACCTAGGTTTAGGGGAGTGGGGATGTCTCTGGGAAAAGCTGAATGTCCCTGTAAATCTCTTAACTTGTTGTCCAAAGTCTCAATGAGTCATGATATAGGTTAGGTGAATTGAGCACTAATAAACCTTTTTTTCTTTGTTGCCAACTTTTCCTAAATGATTAACATACCCATAGCCAAAATTTTAAGATAATAAAATACACAAGTGAAGGTTAAGCTTTATTCTACTGTTAGTTACCTATTAAACATCTGTAGGACCAAAACCACTTTTAAATTCCTGGCTGCTTTAGAAGAAAATACAAATTATTCTTTGATGACTAACAGATAAAGGGCCCAGGAGTCTGTCTGCCTTTTGTTCCTCGAGTGGTCTCTCACCATGTCATAAGCACTATAGTTAACATTATTAATTGGCTCTAAATTGATCATTCCTGTTTATTTCACACAGAATCAAGATCTGGCTTGGTACACTATCCCTCAAACTCCACTGCAAGTAGGAGCGGTTATCGGGGTGCAAATTTGAAATTACAGTGAGATGATTTCTCCTCACAAACACTGTCCTCTTTGCTTCCCCTTCATGCTTCCTGCCTGGGACCATCAGGATCAACCAACTTTCAACCCAAATTGCTGTTATTCTATACATGAGGAATGACAACACATGTTCAATCACTATAGTAGGATTTTCTGTTGTTTAGCCACGATCTTCTTAACTGATAGAAGCATCTCTGTTGTTTAGTCTTACACCCCAAAAGATATTTCTCAGAGTCTTTAATATGGTGGTGAGGCAGTCCATTTCCATGACAGCACTATGCCCCCATGATTGTCAGACAAATTAAAATGCAGTTAATTGTTACATAATGTTCCCAGTCTAGTACCATTTGATGATTATGGCAAAACAAAGCCATCAAGATGATTGAGTGTGGACACAGAAACTCCCATAAAAGAGATATAATCATTATCATTAAGCCATTTCTCATCAGAAAAGGGACATTGCTGGTTCAATCATAGTTTATGGTTAGTATCATAGTGGCAGGGCAAGAGAAGAAAGGCAACAGATTAATTACTGGGCTAATTGACTGGCTTTCCAATCCATTTCAATAACACTGCAAATATTGCTTTTATTGATACCAAGTGCAAACTCATTGCTGTCACAGAGCAGGCTCTGCTTTGATGCACCAATGTGGAATCAGGGAGCACACAAGACATTTTGACAAGCATCACAAAACATTCTGGGGTAGAAAAGAAAACATTTGTCTAGCTTCTCACTGAGCGTGGCAACATTTCCATACCTTATTTGCTTCTTCTCAAGAGGGTAGGCAATTTTTACACTGAGTGATAAAAGCGCGTGCTAAAAATGGGACCCATGACTCGCCTCAGCTTCTCACAAATCAATATTTGTTCAAAACCTCCCCACATTTGCAGTGCCTGTGAATCAAGCAATGCCAAAACTGCAGGCAATCTGGCCAAAAAAAA
>NW_022900950.1:3673295-3704232 GCF_012274545.1 Fukomys damarensis | reverse complement strand
AAAAAAAAAAAAAAAAAAAAAAAAAAAAAAAAAAAAAAAAAAAGTGAGCGTGTGATGATTGCGATCAGAGCTCCTGCATGTGTGTAGGTTTCCTCCACCAGGGGTAGGCGTTGCTCACGGGCCAGTGCGGACCTGTTTGTCCGACAGATTCCACTGCCATAAGTGGTTGCGCTGTGAGGACGTGCCGTGCGTCCATCTGTCTTCTGCAAGACAGAATGTTTCACTTACGAAGACATGATAAAAGGATCCATCGATGTACAGACAGAGACTGCTTGCTGGGGTATCCACCCACACCAAAATAAACATCATATTGTTAATTGTGGCTGACATGCAGTTTGCAGAAACACTGTAAGCTATTTGTATTACTAACAGCCATCTGAGGTTTTATTTTATCTCCTTAAATCTGCCGCAGTTTTCTAAATGAATTTTTATGGTCACATTTAAGGAAACAATTAGAAGTGCAAATAAAGAATTCCCAATCATCCCACTTATCTTGTTTGATCTGAATACCACGAGTAAACAGGCCCTTTGAAAAGATCTGGTGCTTTCTCCTATCTCTTCTTCACGTGGAGACAAACCAATCTAGCCAAGAAAAGGCAAGGCTGGCTCATCTTAATAGCCCTTTTGAGAGTCATCGTGTAGCATTAAAAATTAATCAATTCACTATATGCTGTTCTCCAAACTTTCTCTCCACCTTTTTAGTCAGTGAGATTGCCCTTTAAAACTAGAAATACCTTTTTTTCCCCTCAGAAAGACAATGTGGTGCTTTTTTCTCTACAAGTGGAACTGTGTTTTTGTTTCCCATTTGTCATGGTCCTGTCCGCCTTCCATTATGATAAATAGTTGAATTATATACACACACTGCATTTAAGTATGTTCCAAAATAGTATTGTCAGTGTTTTGGAAAACAGGGCCTTGTTCATCAATATCCTCAGTATAAATGGAAAAATAAGAATTGAATAAACAGCACTAGTCCCAAGCACAACAGAGAATCAGGCACTAACTCTGTCCTCCAGGGAGAGAAGATGAGCACATAAATAACAGCAATACCAGAAGAAGTTGATATGTCAAAAAAGAAGTAAAAATAAAGCAAATAAAGGAGTGAAGAGAGAGACTGGGGTGTGAGAAAAGTGTGACAAAGTTTTCCCAAGGAGGTGCCATCTGAGGGCTCACACAGGAGATGGAGTTTAAGTCCCCCAAAAAACAAATCCCTGTGAAAGAAGGTACAGGGTATAGTGGTGATGGGAGAAGGCAGAGAAACAATGGAAGTAATAGAGAAACAGTAAAGACTTTACTTCACAGTTAGTGTCTGGTCCATGAAATGATGTAGTTAAAAACTAAGTTCCAATTAAATTAATGAATCACACAAAATTCTCTGGCCTGGATCTGAACTCCTGAGGCATAATGGAAATTGAAATATAATGTGGAATAGATTAAATTAGGGCTAATCTCGGAGGGCCTAAGAAATTGAAGCCTTATTTGGTCATCATGGCAATATCTATGGTACCATAATGGTGTCATACAAGAGCTAGAATTACAGTCTGCAGGGAGACTCTCACGCAAACCCGCCCTAAGTAATTTGAGGTGGACGCTGGAGTGTCTGCTGTCCATGGTGCTGCGCCAGCCTCTCGTTCATCTGAAGTCCTTTTCTCATCCAATCCCACAAGTGCCTAACACGTACTTTCCTTCAGAAAAGAAATACACAAGTTCATCAAGCACTACAACCTGAGCAAGGAATCAAGACCCCACCTTTAAGTCATGGCAATTCATATTGTTTACATTTTTATCAGTACACATTTGCAATTCATGATTACATTCATCTGGAGAGTTGATGCACGTACTTATCTAACACATCTTAATTCTTTCTACATACCCTTCTCCTGTTGTCCTTTACCCTTCCCTCTATCTCTTCTCCTCTTCCCAATTCGTCACAATTCAAAGATCAAAATTAAGGCTTAATATGCATTCTTTTTTTTCAGCTTTAATTGAGTTTATTGGTACATTTTAGGGATACAGTACAGTTACATTCATTGTTGGGATCTTGTACCTCTACATGACAAGTCTTGATTCTCATTTTTCCCCTTACCTCTGCCCTCCCTTCACCCCCTCCTCCCCTCACCATCTACAAACACTTTTTTTTTCATCTTTTCATTCTCCATTGTTGGTGGGAGTGCAGACTAGTGCAACCACTATGGAAATCAATATGGAGATACCTCAAAGAGCTTGGACTGGAGGTTCCATTTGACCCAGCCATCCCTCTGCTGGGTATCTTTCCAAGAGAACTAAAAGAATCATATCACAGAGAAGTATGTGCACCCATGTTTATAGCAGCACAGTTTGTAATAGCTAACTCTTGGAAACAGCCTATTTGCCCATCCGTTGGAAACTGGATAAAGAAGTTGTGGTTTTTCTATAAAATGGAATATTACTCAGCCATAAAGAATGAAAAAATAGATTCATTCATAGGAAAATGGATACATATTGAAGATATATTCCTAAGTGAAATAAATAAGTCACACATGTGTAAATACCGAATAGTTTCCCTGGTGTAAATAATCTGCAACAATGCATAAGATTCTAATAAGATTACTGACATTTAGAAATGGGAAGAAAGGAGCTAAAGGTGTAGGGAAGGTGGGATGGGTAGGGGAAGAGTAAAAAGGGAAAAGAAAAAAATGTGAGAGAATGAAAAGTTGAAAATTAATATGCACTCTTTATGAGTCATTCTAGTTTCTGACTTCTTTAGATATCTGTGCCTACAAATAACAACTTTCCAAAGTATCACCAGTTCTCCAGTAAGCAGCCAAGACAATGAATAAGACATTTTCACACAAAACACTACCATGTTATCAATATTATTAGGTTAGACAGAATAAAATGATATATACATGTTAAACATACATGTACCTGTGCATATATCATACATACTCATTGCACACAATTCCAATTCAATTTCCTTAAACACTTGACAAAACCCATTTTCTGTGACATTTCTTGCTAACAGGCCCTCAGTCACATTAAGTGTTCACAAAGTACACAGAAGTTGTATTTTATTGACCAACCCTAATTGAGCTGTCTAGGTTAAAGAAACTGAACAGTACAGAAATGTTTATTATACTAGCACACTTAATCTAAAGCTGAAAAGGAACATTTCTGTAGCTTCAGGCATAATTTATCCTGCAAAAAGCATGAAAAAGACATTTTATCACCCTCTCATTTCAGTGAGTCATGTGTACGGAGTCCTCTCACAGCCATGTATCTGGTTTCACTCCAAAGTGAAGATGAGTGGAGTCCCAAATCTCCTCAGTTGAATCTCATTATGTCCCCTTCCCCTTGTCTCCCATCAGGACTCATGCCTCTGCCACACATACATTGCAGGCACAGTCATTTACATCTGCTCTTAAGGATAGCTGCCATTTGATGATAGCAAAGCAAGCAGTGTAAATCAACATATCTGGAGACATTTATCATTTCAGATATTTTTGTTTCGGTGAACCTGCCACTACAGATGTAGCATTTTTCCTTATTGTTCATTGTTTTATTTTTGTCCCAGTTAGTGGAACAAGTAAAAGGGTCCTTGTTTTACAAATCATATTTTCTTACTCCAAATCTTAGTATCAGGGTGCCAATAAGATTAAATATATCTTAAACCAATTGTAGTGGCACAGACCTGGAATCCCAGCACCAGGAGGGCTGAGGCAGGAGAATCACAAATTGGAGGCCAGCCTGGACTATACAGTGAGACCTTGTCTAAAAAAAAAAAAAAAGTTAAATATATCCACCTTAAACATGAGAAGAAAGTTCCTGCTGTTTATTTTGGTCTACACTAAAATATTAAATAGTAACTTTGCAAGATGGACAGTATTATTCAAAACAAGCTTTTAATTTGTCTTTTGTTATCAAGGAAGATATTCTGTATGTATAGATTTGTACTGTTTTCAAAGACTAAATTTATTTTTAAAATTTACCCAAAACAAAATTACATTGTTAGTTTGAAAGGCTTAGACTTCATTAACCATTTATTATCTAAAAATGAATAAATTTAATAAATATCCAAATACAATTCATGAAATAAACTCATAAACTAAGGAAGAAATAATTCTTCCCAACATGTAAATAAAAATATAGCCCTTGTATGCATATATAATGGTTCTGAGAAGTTAATTCATTTATATAACAAATATTTAGTGATCCATCTCTGCTTCAAATGCTTTTCTGTAAACAAAACCTAGAAAAAATTCCTCTCATCATTGAACTTACATCCAGTCAGATGAAAAGTTCAATAAAACAAAGAATATGATAGAAGGAAGAATTATATACTGCCTGATGTGATTAATATTTAAAATTAATATAACTCTTGATAAGGTAGGATGCAAATATTACAAATAGAATTTATTCAGAGCACCAAAGTAATAACTCTTCATCCAGCCACTTCATTGTTCTCTCTCAAAGCTGGTCCTTTCTCAGAATCTCACTTCCTCCTGATGCTGGAAGGGAAACCACTGTTTCTGTCTTAGAATTACCAGTCAAGATTCGAGAAAATGAGTGAGTTACTTCCACTTAAGAATAAAGATTGAGGTAGGGGAAAGGTAATAAGGGAAAGGAAAACAATATGAGAAAATGAAAAAATGGAAATAAAGTTTTGCAAATGGGGAGAGGAGTAGGGGGTGAAGGGAGGGCAGGGACAAGGGGAGAAAATGAGAACCAAGACCTGTCATGTAAAGGTACAAGATCCCAATAATAAATGTAATTGTACTGTATACCTAAAATGTGCCAATAAACTCAATAAAAAGAATAAAGATTGATAAGTATTATACAAGAAATTATAGCTTAAAAGAAAACAATAACATGAACAAAGTCAGGATTCAAGGCCACAGAAAATTCTCCCCACTGCTTCCTGTGACAGAAAGCAAATACCTCTACCCTGAAAATTATAGCACTCTGACAAAAGAGATCAAAGAGGATATCAGAAAATGGAAAACCATCCCTAGGGAGGAAGAACCAATAGTGAAAATGGCCAAACTTTCAAAACTGCTATAAAGATTCAATGCAACTTCAATTGAAATTCGTACACCTTATTTCACAGACCTTGAGAAAACAATCCAAAGTTTCATTTGGAACAAGAAGAGACCTAGAATAGCAAAAGCAATTCTAGGCAAGAAGACAAGGTAGCGGGTATCACAATACCCAACTTGACACTATACTACAAAGTTACTCTGATAAAAACAGCATGGTACTAGCAAAGAAACAGACATGAGGATCAGTGGAACAGATTAGAAGATGCAGAAACAACTCCAGACACACTCAGTCACCTCATCTTTGACAAAGGAGCCAAACATTCTTACTGGAGGAAAGATAACCTCTTTAATAAATGGTGCTGGGAAAACTGGATTTCAACTTGCCAAAGATTAAAAATAGACATATCTCTCACCATGCACTAAATTAAAATCAAGATGAATTAAAGATTTAAATATTAAAACAGAAACACTAAACTGGCGGAGGCTAGGTAGAGACACTTAAAGACATTGGTGTAGGAAAAGATTTCAGGAACAAAACTTCAGTTGCCTGAAAACTAGCACAATCAACAAATGGGATCTCTTCTTATTAAAAAGCTTCTGCACAGCAAGAGAAACCACTAACAGTGTGAAGAGACAACTCACAATGTTGGAAAAAATTTTCACCAGCTTTTCCTGACACAAAGATCTACGATCTAGAATCTATAAAGAACTTTTAAAAAAATTAGACCTCCCAAATTTAAAGACCCAATCTAAAAATGGACATCTGAAATTAACAGATATTTCTCAGACAACAAAGTAGAAATAGCAGATAAACCTATGAAAAAAAATGTTCAACATCACTGGTCACTCAAGAGATGCAAATGAAAACAATGCTGAGATTCCACCTCACCCCAGAAAGAATGGCTGCTATCATGAAATCAACCAATAACAAATACTGGTGGGGCTGTGGGGAGAAAGGAGACCTTCTCCACTGTTGGTGGGAGTGTAGAATGGTGCAATCCCCGGTGGAAACAAGTATGGAGATACATCAAAGAGCTAGGATTGGAGGTCCTATGTGACCCAGCTATTCCCCTGCTGGGTATCTTCCCCAAAGAATTAAAAGAATCATACCACAGCAATATACATATACCCATGTTCATAGCAGTTCAAAGCCAAATTGCCCATCAACTGGAGACTGGACAAAGAAAATGCGGGGTTTCTTTTTTATAAAATGGAGTACTACTCAGCCATAAAGACTGAGAAAATAGAGACATTTATAGCTAAATGGATGCACATTCAGGCCATACTCTTAAGTGAAATAAATAGGACACATGTGTAAATACTGAATATTCTGTGGTGTGAGAAACTGAAAGTGTAAATAAAGATCAAAATATATAATAGACAATGTGAAATAGGAAGAAAAGGTGCAAAGGGGAAGTGAAAGGGGTAGGGTAGTGGAAAGGAAAGAAGGGAATGGAATAAATATGAGAAAAAATGAAAACAAAGTCTTTATAAATAAAGAGGGTTGGAGGAGTTGAAGAGAGGATAGGGGAATGGAGAAAAAATAAGAACCATGATATATTATGTAAACGTACAAATTCCCAATAATGAATGTTACTGTATTGTATATCTAAAATGTACCAATAAAATTAATGAAAAAATAGTAGACAACCACAAAAAGTACCAATAAACTCAATGAAAAAAAAGAAGAAAATGTGATGGAACTTCAGCAAGCAACAACTTTAAAAAGTGATCCAATACCAAACAAGTGAGTTCCTCCACTATGTTCAAATACATAACATTCAAAACTAATACTAAACAAAGCTAAAATAATTTTTTAAATAATTAAAATGGTTTCTTACACAACGTTTTCAGATGCCCCTTAGACAGGGCCAGTAGGCATGAAACGGATTATTGACAAAAAACCTAGCTATGTACATACCTGCAACTTTCTCACCTTCATGCCTTTGCTCATAATCCTACATAATCCTGAGGACTCCATACTTACCATTCCCAGCAGGGGGGTAAGCTTTTTCTGTCCCTCCAATCTTCCTTCAGTATGACTTCATGGGACAAGAAACCCTACTAGGCTGCAATTGAGGCTTCATTCTTCTTTGTCACAATCCAATAGGAGAAAGAAAGTTGTTCTTATTAGATTCATTCATAGGTAAATGGAGACATATTGAGGATATGCTCCTAACATGTGTAAATACGAATAGTTTCTCTGATGTGAAAAACTATAATAGTACATATCCTTATGAGATAATTGACAATGTGAAATAGGAAGAAAAGGGCTAAAGGTGTAGGGAAAGTGGGAAGGGTAGGGGAAAGGTAATAAGGGAAAGAAAAAATATGAGAAAATGGAAAAATGGAAATAAAGTGTTTGTAAATGAGGAGGGGAGGAGGGGGTGAAGGGAGAGCAGGGACAAGGGGAAAAAATGAGAACCAAGACCTGTCATGTAAAGGTACAAGATCCCAATGATGACTGTAACTGTCCTGTATACTTAAAATGTACCAATAAACTCAATTTTTAAAAAAAAAAAAAGAAAGAAAGAAAGTTGTTATTCCCAGAAGCCCCAAGCTACTGTCCACATTATTGGTCCAATTAATATAGGCCTGCACTCCCTGAACTAATTCCTGACAGGAGCATGGAATCATCACAACCGGCCCCCACAAATCATCCAAGATAGCGTGGATACTGGAGAAGGAGCTACCGCATGTACCACAACAGCTCCCAATGCCCAAATGGATTAATACCTTTTGCGAAGTTTTCTTCCTTTTCCCATTGTCCCTCTCCCTGCTTTCCTCCCCTGGACAGGTTCTTTCTGTACTTTCATGGCACTCATCAATCTTACATTTCACTCTGAATATCAAGTCACGATCCAAATGTGAGCTGGCATCCTTTGGGCAGCATGTACTTGCATCCTGTGTGCACCTAAGACTGGATTCTGTATTTATTGATCCATCTACCTTTAAAGCACCCTAAATTTCCAACTCCAAAAGCACCTGTAGTGGTAAAGTCAGTTTTACTTATGGATTCATGGAAAAGGAGAGGATTCATAGAATATGTTTTGTGCCACAGAGAAATCCTTTCCAAATCTCTACTGTTGCCCGCTGCCTCTCGCCTCCATGGGCTTTCTGCCAGGCAGCTGGTTAGCACTGTCTCTCTACTACACACTCTGACTCTGTATTGTTAATTTCCTGTCCAGTCTTTTAAAGCAGGAGACAACTTCAGCAGGGAGTCTGTTTGAACACGGATAACCTTATGGTCACACTTCCTTGCTTTCTCCCCTGTGTGTTATCCATGGGGGAAACTGGACTATCTCCTCATTTCAAAATCAAAGCATATCAACTTCTTGCTTATTTCTGTCTGGCCCTCCTGCTTCTAAATAAAAACAAATATAACACTTAAAAAGATTATAGTACCAGTTCCAACATACTTTGCCTATAACCTAACAAAATTCTCCCTTAAATGTCTGTTCTTTCCAAAAGTTTTCTATTTATATCTAGAGTTTTATCTCCAGCCATTCTTTTGGGAAGAGGGCAGGGCTGATATTTGTTTTCTTATATATCTGTATATACCTTATCTTCTAGTAAGAGTTAGAGATCTGTGAGAACATATTCAAGTCCTTACAGAACTTTTATGTCATATCTCATTCTCTCAATCATAATAAAAGAAAAAGGATTTATAAATGTGGATCAATTTCCAAAGTGTCTTAAATTTCACCATATTCCTCTCTATTTGCTCTACAATGATTAACCCTTATGGCTTCCCAGCAGAACATCTCTAATATAGGTCCAGGATCAAATGGGCTCAATAGTAACTGATTTTTATTGAGTTAAAAAGCTAGAAATACTTTATTTTACATCCCTATCATATATATCATCTCTATGTTATATAACCTTGCCAGCACCACTAAGCTTTTAGGAAACAAAGCTAGTGTAAAAATGTAGATTCTCTGAAAAGCTATTGATAAGGCACTCTTTAACCTAGCTATGGAAGGCCCAGGTTTAAAGACTAAAATACTACTAGAAAGAATTTTTCTAAAGATCTAAGTGGCTAGAGCTCACTCTTAAAAGTCACTGTATACAGCACTTTGCTTGCCTCTGCCTAGTCCTTCAGCTTTAGCCTTCAATGATAATGAAAATAATAATTTAAAAATCTACTATATTTTCAGCAAGTACTATATGCCTACACTAAGTATTTTTGCACACATTACCTAATTTAATTTCAATACTACTAAATTTAACTTCATTTTACAAAAATTTGGTTACTCTCATTATCATCTGCATAAATTGAAGCACAAAGAAAATACTTCTCCAGGGCCAGGGATTTAGCTCAGTGCTTCCAGCACCTTCTTTGCAAGTGCAAGGATCCAAGTTAGATCCCCCATACCAGAGAGAGAGAGAGAGAGACAGAGAGAGAGAGGAAAGAGGAGAGAGAGAGACATAGAGGAGAGAACAGAGAGAGAGAGAAAGAAAGAGAGAGAAAGAAAGAAAGAAAGAAAGAAAGAAAGAAAGAAAGAAAGAAAGAAAGAAAGAAAGAAAGAAAGAAAGAAAGAAAGAAAGAAAGAAAATACTTCTCAATATAACAAGACTGACATCCAGCACTGAATAATTTTGGTCCTGCTGTTCAAACTGCACACTCCATTCCGCAAACATTTGTGACCAATAAGCTCCAGCCAGAGCTCTTATCCAAACACATGCTGTTGCCCCACTCCTGGAGAGGAGTAAGCCAGGAATGTTTCTAACACCCTGAGCTACAGTAACTAGATTTCAGTGTTGTAATGTGTGGGAGGTAAATGGATCTGCCTGAGTTGGCGTCTTTGGATTGTCAGCAGTTCTCCCCTGGGATCAATAGTGGAGAGGGCTACGCATCAGCTGGAACCCTGATCCCCTACCAGGTTGGGCTTCCAGACCCCAACACTTAGCTCTGCCTCCTGTATCCTCCCAGTCATAGATTTGTGTCTGAATTAACTAGAAAACCCCTGGGGCTAGAAAATCCACTTCCAGAGGGTGCCAGAATCCCAAACAACAAGCCAAAGGGAAAAGGGAGTAGACATCCCTGAGCTGTCAAAGATGTCCTAGCTTTCCATGGGCTGAAAGTAATTAAACCCTAAAGAAAATCAAGGCTAAAGGACTGACTGAGATCATAGGTTTAAAAGAAAACACCCTTACATTTGTTAAAGATCAAAGAACAAAAGCTGCAAACAAAAAATAGAAATCACATTTTATACATCTAAAATTAGCTATAGTAAACATAATACAATTAATCTCAATTTACAGTATCTTATTCAACAATAATAATGTTTTAAGTTTTGTTTCCTCTATAATTTTTCATTTCATGTATATTATTCCTATTGAATGGACTATTTCACTAGAGGAAAAGACACATGTCACAATTTAACATAGTCCAGTCAAAATTTAAACATAATTCATATTAAATAGACTATTTCACTAGAGGAAAAGAAACATGTGATAATTTAAGAGAGTCCAGTCAAATTTAAAAATTAAACACTCATAAAGATGGCAAACATAATAAAAGCTGTTGTTTATTGAGTGCCCAGTACACATTTGGCATTATTATTGTTATTGTTTCCCTTTAGAATTGAAGACAATAGATTTTAACATCTTAACAAAGAGTATGTGGAGAGCAAAAGCAGTTTTTGATTAGCCAAAATGCCGAGAGATCTTCAAACTCCATCTTACTAGAAAGTTTATGCTCTGACTAAAGTTATAATGAAGGCTGGAGCCCTAAGGACTTGGGAGTTCAAAAGAGATGAAAGGAGAACGGAGGGCAAAGAACTGGATGGGTCACAGTACATAATGAGATTTGGGGCTTCGTATTAGGGTACAGAAAATACAGAGGGAACACTTCATTTTCAGAGATTCTTTTCTGTGGGCAGAATGCTCACAACACAGTTGGAGGTATGAGTTGGATGAATTCAAAAAGAGATATTTTGACCTGGTACCAAAGTGACTGCTTGGAATGTTGTACACTATTTAAATAAATCAAATTTATCCTGCGATTTCAAGAGAAATTAGGATGAACTTTTTTTAGAGGACAATGTTTTCAAGAAATTAGAAAATATAAAAGAAACCAAGAAAAATCACACTGATGTGTATGGAGCCCACAACTAACTAAAGAAGCAACTTGAAAGTGTTGCTATGAAGTGTCTACCTTGTGTGTGACTTGTCCTCCCAGACACGGTCTGCTTGCCTCAGCGAGGTCAGGGAGGTTGAACTTATTACATATTCATCTCTGAATAGATAAAAGCAAAAAAGAAGTGGTCTTGAATTCTAAACATTAGTGCTAGGATTGTGTACTGCAACAGAAATGCAAAGAGTCAGAGCGGTGAAAATCTGAAACTGAGAGGGCCAGGAGGAATTCACCAAAGTTGAGGTGTCACAGCTAAACAGTGAATTCACAATAAGGCAGTCAGGCAAGAGTGCAGGAGTACTGTATATCAGAGGCCAGGCAAAGGCAGCAAGTTAGGAAGCAGGCAGACACGCAGAAGGCAGAGCGTCACAGCTCCTGGAGATTCAGACAAACACGGGGTCAGAAATCAAGCAGACTAGCCAACAACAGGAAAGCAAAACTATCACAGAAAAAGGAAAGCAGATGGCCAAAGCCGTAAGCCAGGTGGCACAGGACCAGGAGTTTCACAGAGAGTGAGGGGAGAGAAGAAAATGGGCAAGGCAACAAACTGATAGCCAGAGAAAAATGTATGGCATATTTGTGCAAAAAACTGGCAGAGACACGATGTTGATTCTAACATGGCCGTTGTGATATAGAATTCAAAGTTCTTTTCTTATTGTGTAATTGAATGTACTCTTTAGTGTCTGCAAACTTTATACTTACTGTACACCTACTTTTACAAATAACTTAGAAGATTAATTTGAGAAAGTTGTCTGCTGCTTCCTAAAGGATCACTGATATTTCCCAAAACTAAGCACAGTCATATGTGACTAAGTGTTCATGATCAAACACTGCTGTGTCTAAATTGTTTCTACCACATTCTCCTTCCACACACTTATAAGTAGTCCTCAAATCTATAATATCTTGCTCATCCATTAAATATGAAGGGGAATATGACTGAATATGAATTAATGTGGTCATTACTTTCATAGACATAAAGAAACTAAAGCATATTCCCACTGAAGATTCAAAACAAAACAGTAACTTTGGCCCAAAGGATTTATTTAAGTGTTTTATGTGTCGACACAACACAACAAAAATGTTTCTACTCCAGAAATTAGAAACCTGAAGTTGACTTTCTGCCATGCCACAAAGTCTGTTTATTAATCTCTCAAGATTGCACTTCCCTTATTTTAAAAATAACAAATTATTTTAGCTTTAAAATTCCCTGTTTCAGAGAAAGATTATTCTAAGCATTCTAGGGGCTTAGAATGTGTTAACCAAAAAGGACATAGATTTTCTTTATGTAGAAGTATTTAAATATAAGTTAGAAAACTCCAGATGGAACGAAGATGCAAATGTAAATCCAAGAAAATATAGGACTAGCAGAGATCTAAAGTCACATTTTACTCTGATTTGGGAGTGAGGAAGCCTTGCTGAACATGACATAAAAACTATAAGAAAATATGATAAATAGAACAATATGAAAAATATAAAGTTCTATACAACAAAATATGACATAATACAACACAAACAAAGTTAAAAATAAACTAGCAAAACTGTAACATAGACACAGAGAAAATATTGACTTTCCTAATATACAAAGAGGTCTTATACATCAATAAGAAAAATTGTACAAGCTCTAAAATTGAAAAATTACAAAAGACAAAAGCTAGAAATACTTAAAGGAACATAAATGTCACTAAACATGAAATGGTGCTTAATTTCCCTAATAGAAATATTTAAACTAAACAGTAATGAGGTACAATTCCTCACAGGTTGACAACTCTGGATAATTGCATTATATCACTTATTTGTTGAGGTTGTGAAGCAATAAATACTCTCATAAACTTCTGGTCAGAGTAGAAATTGGCACAACTCTTTTGATACTGATCTGGCAATATGAATTAAAATTTTAAGTGTGGATATTTTCCCCCTCAAATTTATTTTACAGAAGTATTTAAAAGGAATTTTAAAAAGATGAACGTTATTCTTTTCTGAGAAAGATTAAAAATAATAAGTACTCCAAATATCCATCAGTTAAGAAGCAGGTTACACAGATCACATTTCTTCTGTTAAGTGGAAAAATGTGCAGTCAAGAAAAGAGGGAAATCTTGGCTATCATACTGGGATCTATGTGACAATAAAGATATTTTAGGTTCTCTAAAAAAAAAGAAAAGAGATAAGGGCATTTCTATACCATGTATACTTCATATTACTTATTTGTAGTAATTTTAAAATAGTAAGAACAAGATGGATGATGATGGTGATGATGGTGATGATGATGATGATGATGATGATAGATAGATAGATAGATAGATAGATAGATAGATAAATGATTAACAGAGAGATGGTAAATACATGATAGATATTTCCTTTCCCAATACAGAGGAGATAGTGTGTGGCATTAATCTTGACTGTGAAATTCATTGGCTTGATAGATACTAAAGGTATTAGTAGAGCACACTGTGGGTGTGTCTGCATAGGTCATGAGGGTCATGAGGGTGTGACCTTGGAGACTTTCCCTGGTCCATGCTCACTTCTTAGGCTCTTTCCTGTTTCTCTGCTTCCTGGCTGCCATGGACTGAGCAGTTTTCCTCCACAGTGCCCCTCTACCATGTTTCTGCCTTACAATTGCTGACCATAGACTGATAGCTCTGACAAGGAGCCCCCCAAAAAACACTTCCTCTTCTAAGTTACATTAAGTCTTTGGTCACAGTGATGAAAAGCTGACTAATTCATAGTGTATTTTAGTAATCAGGAAAACAAGAGAAGTTGATATATCTGACAAAGCAGTAACATTAATCTTTAGTCTAAAAATCAATGGGAAGGAACCACACAGGAAAAAATAAGGTAGAAGCTGATAGTGCAAGGTGAGCAACGGAGTTCATTAAAAATGCCAGGCCTATAGCCACAGTGCTCATGTTGCTCTTTGGCTCGGAATGTATGGAGCTGCTAGAGGAAAATTATTGCTTCATAATGTTTATTACTCTAAAAATCTCAGTTCTTTTTTGTTATATAATTTAAGAGGCAAATAAAAGAGACATTTTCTTGCAATATTATGAATTAGTATTCCAGAAAAAGAAATTTGGCAGGATTGAAAAATCACCTACTATTCCCTGGTTTAGCTGAAAAGGTTATCAACATACTGAAATTTTTTCTTCACAGTGGATGGGAAGCCACAGCCCTGAAATTCCCAAGTGCCTCTCACCTCCCTGTGATCCAGCCACCAAAGGCCTAGAGCCTGTAACAAACAGAACATCCAGGACCTTGTGACGAGACTATGCTTGTCCTTCAGACAGGTCCAGGCAGGACCTCACTGGTTGTTGAATGTTTTGAGTGTCATCTTAGAGAATCATACACATTTTCACTTCTCCCTTTTAACTAATTGGATAGCCATTGACTTTCAGTATTCTCCGTAAATCTACTGAAGGGTCACCATGCCCACCATCTTCCCCACCAGTAACCTCACCTTGATGTTGGAAAATTCCAGGATCCCTGGCTCTGTGGTACCTTTTCTGTACCTGTCATCCTATAGACAATGATTTTGAACTCTTCACTACTTTGTTCAAAGATTTGGATCTTCTTCTGTTAGCCAATAAGGGGTAAAACTTGGGTGAATTATCTGGGAGGGCGAGACCTGGCTGTGACAACTTGCAAACAAAAGAAGATAGAGGATTAGCCTATGGCATATTCACCAATTATAAGAGAAAAGCAAAGTTCTAGATTTATCTGTTGTATATAATTAATGTTTGCTTTTGCAATCTTAATCTTTTGCAACATTAATTTTTTATTCTAGTTCCACTTTCCTTAGTTTTCAGTATGATTCAAAGTGTTTTCTTCCATATGTTTATTTTCTTACTTTTTAAGACCCTCTTTATGTCTCTCATGTGTCCTTTCATTAAAATTCAGAATCCAGGGTTCCCTTTTGACTGAGTGATTTTTCCTGTGCCAATGTTTGGCAAGCATTAATAGTAATTAAAGATTACTCTAATATGTTCATAGGGCTCTCTCATAATCAACAAGAAGTCACTTTGATTGATAGTCACTTCCATGGAAATAGGAAGGCAGGACCTCTTAATAAATTTTCATGTAAAAAAATTCAATTAATGAAATCTTTCAAATGAATATCCAGACACATTTAACTTCAAAGCAGGGTTATTTAAAAATCTGTGTGAGCTTTTATTATCTATTAACTATATCAAGCCAAAGCCCAGAATAGAAATTCTGACTGTCCCTGAAGCTTTATAAAAAGCCCCTGAGGTTTTCTTTCTCTTACTCATTAGCTGGTACTCTGGTGGTGTGAGGGATCAACTAGAAATCTATAGCAATAAAGCTGGTGCTGAGGCCAGCCTGGCAGGTGAGAAATTAAGACAGGAAGTGAATCCTGTGGGCTTTAAAATAATGAGGAGAAATGGCAAAACCAACAGCAGTGGGTAAAGGGCATGAACAGCTAAAGAGTCTCCATGGGTCATCATTGGAAAACATATTATTTCAGTATATATTCTCTTGATTTAGTGCCTGCTACCTGAGGTCTGTGGTCCCACTAAAGCTAATAAATCATTGCTCTGGATGACAGCCTGAACACCTGTGTTTTATCATACAGCAGGAAACCTTGTAAATTACCAGGAGAAGCAACTAGTGACCAGGCAGCTGAGCTATGAGGATCAGTCAAAGCCTCAGTCCATTAAGCCCATTTCATTTTATTTGCAGGTGCATTAAAAGAAAAAGGGGGCCCTGAAAAAGATGAGCCCCAGCTTTTTGATTAGTATTTAATAAGAATGACACAGGGCTGCTGGAGTGGATTCCTAATGGCCTACAGATGGAACATGTCTACAATGGAACCCCACCTGCTTCTGTCTGACCATTGGCTATGCTGCAATTTAGCTATAAAAGCAACAGGACAACTTCAAGGGAGTGGTCTGCGGCAGGCACAGAAACCTTGCTTTGTGCTTTTGTGCCTTTGAGGTTTGTTTTGTACAGAAAGTTTGCTTACAAATTCACTTGACCTGTCACACTTTTTAAAACTTTTTACTCCATAAGTTCCTTTCAAATAAACTAGCCAGGAAAAAAAAAATGTTCTAAAAGCCAGATATATACTTTTTGCAAAGGTATTTAAGTTAATAAACTCAGTCTTTTTTAATCCTTAAATTTTTATTCAAACTATTTCTGTCTTGTTATGATAGTCTCTGTATTCTTGAGCATTCTCCAGAGGCAGAGGTAAAAGGAAGTTCGAAAGAAAAGGATATGTTTGTACAACTCACTTAATGGAGCCATTCACCCTAAGATATACATTCATAGAAGACAACCTCTAAGTACTTCTTGATTTACAGTCTGTTGTCTGTCATTAAAGGAAAATCTAGAGCTAACTTTGCTAACTTAGGTCATAATGACATTTAACTCTATAGGGCTACATTTCTGATTACCTAGAGATCATTTATGTGGATTGAGTATATGAAGTGCTATTTTGAGATCACACTTCTTTACATAGAAGGAATACACCTGCTAGGCTTCCAAATACAAAATGACAAGCCCAAATTTCAGTATGCCAACTTTCAGAAGAGAAGAGAAAGGGGGTTGTGATTATCTCTAATTGTCTATACTTGTAATAGCCAGATGGCCATAATTCAGCAAACACCAACAGCTCTCTCTTCCCTGTCATTCCTTTGGAAACTATGAGCTGGACAGGGAGGAAGGATAAACATAGATCTCCCCTTCCTGCAGTCCCTCCCTTCTGAATATGGGGAGTCATTCTACAAGTACAACTTATAAAATGATCCCCCCTCTTTGTGCCTCTCTATAAGTGTCTGTTCAGCCAGTTCTCAATTACTCAGGGAGAAGTCCTGCCATATTCTGGGCAATTTTCATTCTGTGTATCCTCCATACTCTATCATCGTCTCTTCATGTGCTGTCTGCTATTTCTGGTTATGCCATCACTGGGGTGACAGAAAGAAGCATCACCCATCAGCAGCCCCCTCCCTGTGGGCTGTGCCAAAGGCACTTCAAGCAGGGTTGCTAGAGTAAGTACTCCATCAACTTCCACCTCTCAAAGCTGTCAGTGTAAGATGATGTATCTACAAAGGGATTTCAGAGCTTTATAAGCAAATAATGCCACCTCCAAAGAACATATTAACTGAGCAAACAATATGCCTTAATTCAGCATATGCATTTGCATATTTACACAGAAGCCCCTGCTGCTTGTTTGCCTAAGATAATGAAAGAGCATCCAAAGAGCCTTCTCCACTGGAGTCTAAGCACACATACAAAATACACATTAGGTTGATTTAAAATTTTAATTTCCTTTTCCTGGGGAGGTTACAGTCTTCACTTGGAGTAATTTAGATAACTCATAGTATCTGATAAGAGAGGAAATAGCCCAGGATAGACCCACTTATCAATCTTTTTCTTTTTTAATTATTATTAATTTTATTGATATATTTTAGGTATACAATATAATGACATTCCGCATTGGAAGTTTGTACCTTCACATAATCTACCTTGCTCCTTATTTTTCCCCATACCCCTGCCCTCCCTTGAACCCCTCCACCTTTTTCTTTATGGTATTGCTAATATTTTTCACTATGCTCTACCAACTTTTTTTCAGTATTGAATGAGGTTAATAAGAATGCAGAAAGACATTGAGTCCTAGTAATATGAAAGCTCTAAAGTTCAACAAAATTCTATAGTAACATGAAATCCTAACACTGAAAATCCGGTAATAAATATCTCTGCTCCTAACTGTCCACAGAAAAAGCAGTGACCCATACTCACCTGGGTAACAAGTCCACAGCAGCATCAACATAATTCAAATTTCTACATTTTCACATTCTTAGGGATTTTTCTTTCTGTAAAATATTATTAAGAATGGTTTCTGTAGTACATTTAAATTGAGTGTAGGCCTTCAACTTCTTTTTTTGACAGGTAAGCAAGAGGAATAATCAAATGTTCAACATTTCCTTTTCTCAGGGAATTACAATTCAGTTTTTCCTAAAAATAAGCAATGGGATTTGAATGGTGAATGGCATTAATATTACAAAGAAAGAAATAGTACTGTTTTTGTTTTCAGAGTAAATGATTACGAACGTAAAAAGTCAAAAATTTTCTACAGGACACCTATTCTAACTGATAAATAAATTTTGGAAAGGATATGAAGTAAAGTCCACAAACAAAATATTGAGTCATTTCTATATACTAATGATAATTGGAAAAGGCAATTTAAAAATCAATACCATTTATATTAGTGTCAAAACTTAAGACTGTAGTATGATGGATAAGTAGGTAAATAGAACAGAACAGAGTGCTTAGAAATAGTTGCACAAACATGCAGCCATATTTTATACAAAAATTTTAGAAAAATCAATGAAAAAAGGAAACTCTTTTCCCAGTACCCCTCAAAAAAAGGAAACTCTTTTCAACAAGAACTGGAAAAACTTCATAAATGTATGAAAAAAGAATCTTGACTCCTTACCAATAACATGCCAAAACTTAATTTGAGATGAATTATTGCCCAAAACTTAAAACTAAAATTTAAATACTTTAGAAGAGGTCCAGGGATTTAGCTCAGTATTTCCAACACCTGCCTTACAAGAGCAGGGACCTGAGTTCAATCCCCAGTACCAATAAATAAATAAATAAATAAATAAATAAATAAATAAATAAATACTTTAGAAGAAAAACAGAAAAAATTATATTAGCAGAGCTAAGCAATAATTCTTAGGGATAAAAAAGAAAAGTAACAGATCCTGGGGAGCAGCAGTGTGGTCCAGTGCAGGCAGGTCCCAGCCAAGGCTCTGTTTGGACTCCAGAGGCTTGAGCACACCCACCCAGCCAAAGGCCCACCCAAAAAAGTACTGCACAGTCACACCAGCTTCAGCCAGAAGCCCATCCCATAGCATCTGCAACAGCCCACCTGGAAAAGAGCTACATAGGCACAAAATCTACAGCCAGAGGCTCACCCTGATACCATTTATAAGTGCATAGAAACCTTGAGCAGTTCCTGCTCAGACAACAGGTACACAGCCCCCAGACAAAAACCTTCCCAGACAACAGGTACATAGAGGTCCTAGCAAGAGGCTTACCTAGATGCTATCCCAAGTGTGCACAGGCCCCAATCAGAAGCCTTCCCAGACAACAGGTCAGCTCAGTGATCCAGAAGGCCACCATTCTGAACCCAGGAATTGGTGTACTCATAAGCAGTACAGAAAAGTCCTCTTGGTGGCTTGCTGAGAATTGAAGACCACTGGGTGAGCAAAAAAGTTGCCTCAACAAAGGCACCGCAGGCTGCATCTGTTGAAATAAGACACATAAACAAGTCTCAAAACCAGACCTCCATATCACCTATGGCAATGCCTAAAGGAAATGAGATGGGACAATCTGATACTCAACCACTTGGACTACCTGAACTGGCAGTGAAAGTGGACCTGGAAAAAAAGAAATCAGAAATAATCTCTCAGATAACAGCAGATATTGTGCCCATAGTACAAGACATGATTAATAAATTTAGAGAAGACACAGATTTTAAAAAATGGAAGCTCTGAGAAACATGATATAATTCCAATATATGAAACAAATGAAGCCCATAAAACAGATGCAAGCAGATTTTCAGGAGATTAAAAACTCCATTGAAAGTTTACATAGCAGAATGAGCCAGTGCAAGGATGGAATTTCAATACACAAGATAGGATTGCAATTAGTGACCAGAAAAAGAAAAATTTCTTAAAAATAACAAGGGACCATGAGAAATTAATCCAGCAGCTGTCAGAAAATACAAAGAACAGCATAAGACTGATCAGAATCAATGAAGAAACAAAAGAGTGCAGACAACATAAAAAACTGTTCACAGAAGTAATGGCAGAAAACTTCCCAAGTAGGAGAAAAGAACTTGACATACAGATAAGTGAGGCATATAGGATTCCAACTAATTGTGATCAAAATAATGTATACATAGGCATGTAATAGTTAAGATTCCAGAAACCCAAAAGAACAAAATTATTCAAGCAGTTAGAGAAAAAGAAATATATACAAAGGAAAGCCTGTCAGAATCATAGTAGACTTCTCAACAAAAACCTTCAAGAAGAGCTTGGAGTGATGTATTTCAAGCTCTAGAGGAAACTAATCTCCAACCAAGATTGATATACCCTGCAAAACTATCTTTCAAATTTGATGTAGAAATAAGATATTTTATGACAAAGAGAACCTTATGAATTTCATGAATATCAAACCAGCAATCCAAAAAATTTTGAACATATCCTAGGAAAAGACAATGAGGATCACAACCCCAGGAAGTCCAGCAGAATTAATCCATCAGGCATGACAAGAAATTAACTGCAAAGAAGGAAAATCCAACAAAAAGAAAAGGTCATGACAAGGATAAGTCAATACATATCACTTATAACCATCAATGTTAATGGTCTTATTTCACCAATCAAAATAAATAGACTGGAAGAATGGTCAAGAAGCAAGACCCAAAGGGTTAAGGGGGTGAAGGGAGGGCAGGGGTATGGGGAAAAAACAAGAACCGAGATATATCATGTAAAGGTACAAGATCCCAATGATAAGTGTAACCTTATTGTTTGCTTTTAAATGTACCAATAAACTTAATGTGAAAAAAAGAAATAGGACCTAACAACATGCTGCATACACACCTAATTTTAAGAAACACACCTAATTTTAAGAAACTCATAGGCTTAAAGTTAAAGGGTGGAAAATAGTATTTCATGCAACAGGAATACCCTAAAAAGCAAGAGTAGTTATCTTCTTTGCAGATCAAGTGGATTTCAAACCAACACTGATTAAGAGAGACAAAGAAGGACATTACATCCTTGTAAAAGGAACAATGCAAGAGGAAGAGATAACAGTCATAAATATATATGTACCAAATACTAGTGTGTGCAACTATATAAAAAATACTAATGGACATGAAAAATCAAATAACCACAATAGTGGTGGGGACCTCAATAACCCACTATAATAAACAATGCAATACTAGACCTCAATCAAACTCTTGAACAAATGAACTTAACAGATCTTTACAGAGTGTTCACACCATAAAATCAGAATACACATTCTTTTTAGCTTTACATGGGTCATTCTCCAAAATAGAGCACATACTTACTTATAGAACATGTTTAAGTAAGTCCAAAGGAATTAAAGTTATCCCCTGTATATTGTCAGACCATAGTGCAATGAAATTGGAGCTCAATAGCAAAAGAAACCAAAAGAATTTCATAAACACATGGAAATTTAACAACATAGTTCTGAATAACAAATGAGTAACACAGGAAATTAAAGAAGAAATAAGATAGTTCCTACAATTAAATGACCATACAATATATTGGAATATATGGGACAAAAATGAAAGCAGTTTTATGTGGGAAATTCACAGCAATGAATACTCATATTAGGAAAACAGAGTGAGCTCATTTAAACAATTTGATACTGAACCTCAAGCTTCTAGAAAAAGAAGAGCAGGACAAACCCAAAGCTCATATAAGGGAGGAAATTATAAAGATCAGAACAGAAAATAATACAATGGAGAATAAGAGAATGGTGCAAAAAGTTGATTAAACCAAGAATTGGCTCTTCAAAAGAATAGACAAAATTAACAAACCCTTAGCCTACCTTATTAAGAAAGGGAAAGAAAAGGTCCAAACCCACACAATTACAAATGAAAGTGTTGAGAATACAATGGACCCAGCACAAATCCAGAGAATCATCAATACCTACTTTGAGAACCTATACGCCTATATGATGGAAAATACAGAAGAAATGGAATGATTCCTAGATACATATAAAGTTGCACAAAGATGATCTAAAATTCTAAACAACCCAATATCAATCAATTAAATTGAAATTGTAATTAAAAACTTACCAACTAAGAAAAGCCTGGTCACTGATTGCTTCATTGCTGAGTTCTACAAGACATTTAGAGAACTACTGCCACTACTATATAAACTCTTCAGTGAAATTGAAAGAGAAGCAATACTCCCAAATTCATTCCTAGAAGCATGCATCACCTTCATACCCAAAGCAGAGAAAAACCCAGTGGAAAAAGACAACTATAGGCCAATCTCACTAATGAACATACATGCAAAAATCCTTTATAAGACACTGTCAAATAAAATGCAGAAGATCCTCAAGATCATACACTCTGACCAAGTGTGATACATCCTAGGGATTCAGGGATGGTTCAATATACACAAATCAATAAATATAATACACTATATTAATAGAACCAAGGATAAAAATCATATAGTCATGTCGATACATGCAAAGAAAGTATTTGACAAAATCCAATACACATTTATGACAAAAAAAAAACTCCAAAAAATTGGAATAGACAGTCTATACCTCCAGCTGGTAAAAGCCATCTATGGAAAACCAACAGCCAATATACTAAATGGTCAAAATCTGAAATATTTCATACTAAATTCAGGAACAAGACAAGAATGTCCACTCTCAATATAGTTTTGGAAACATTGGCCATAGCAACTGGACAAGAGAAAGAAATAAAAGGAATAAGACAGGAAAGGAAGATGTTAAATTGTTATTATTTACTGTTGATGTGGTAGTCTACATAGAAGTCCCAAAATACTCCTCTAAAAGACTTCCAGACTTAATTAACAGATTCAGTAGAGAAGCTGGATACAAGGTCAACACACAAAAATCAATAGCTTTCCTGTATATGAACAACACTCACTGAGAGAGAAATGGGACAAATAATTCCTTTTACAATTGCATACAAAAAAGTTGAAATACCTAGGAATCAACCTAACAAAAGAAATCAAAGACCTCCACTCTGAAAACTATAGCACTATGAAAAAAGAAATTGAGAAAGATATCAGAAAATGAAAAGACATCCCTTGCTTCTGGATAGGAACAACCAACATAGTGAAAATGGCCATACTTCCAAAACTGCTGTATAGATTCAATGCAATCACAATTGAAATTCCAGAGGCATACTTCACAGACCTTGAGAAAACAATCCAAAATTTCATTTGGAACAAGAAGGGACCTAGCATAGCAAAAGCAATTATAGGCAAGAAAGACAAGGTAGCGGGTATCACAATCCCCAACTTGAAACTATACTACAAAGCCACTGTGATAAAAACAGCATAGTTCTGGCAAAGAAACAGACATGAGGATTAGTGGGACAGATCAGAAGATGCAGAAACAACTCCAGACATACTCAGCCACCTCATCTTTGACAAAGGAGCCAAATATCTTTACTTGATGACAGATGGCCTCTTTAATTAATGGTATTGGAAAAACTGGGTTTCAACTTGCCAGTGATTAAAACTAGACCTATATCACTCATCATGCACTAAACTAAAATCAAAATGGGTTAAAAATCTAAATATTAAAACAGAAACACTAAACCAGCTGGAAGAGAGGTTAGAACTCTTGAAGACATTGGCATAGGAGAATAATTTATGAACAAAACCTAAGTTGCACATGAACTAACCCAAAAATTCACCAAGTGGGATCTCTTCTTATTAAAAAGCTTCTGCACAGCAAGAAAAACAATGAATAGCATGAGGAGACAACTTACAATGTGGGAAAAAATTTTCACCAGCTGTTCCTCAGATACATATCTATTATCTAGCATATATAAAGAACTTTAAAAAAATCAGATCTCCCAAATTTAAAGACCCAATCCAAAAATTGGTATCTGAAATGAACAGATATTTCTCAGACAAAGAAGTAAAAAAAGCAGATAAACCTATGAAAAAATGTTCAACATCACTGGTCATTCAAGAAATGCAAATGAAAATAATGCTGAGATTCCACCTCACCCCAGAAAGAATGGCCGTTATCAAGAAATCAACCAATAACAAATGTTGGCAGGGATGAAGGGAAAAAGGGACCCTGCTCCCCTGCTGGTGGGAGTGTAGTCTGGTGCAACCACTGTAGAAATCAGAAATACCCACATAAAAAAACTAGAATTAGAAGTCCCATTTGACCCAGCTATCCCCCTGCTGGGTGTCTTTCCCAAAGAATTAAAAGAAGCATACCACAGAGATATATGTGCATCCATGTTCATGGTGTCACAATTTGTAATAGATGAAACTTGGAAATGGCACAATTGCCCATCTACTAAGGACTGGATAAAGAAAATATTGTTTGTTTTTTTTTTAAATAAAATGGAGTACTATTCAACCATAGCAAATGAGAAATTGGAAACATTCATAGCTAAATGGATGCACATTGAGGTGATACTCTGAAGTGAAATAAACAGAACACACTTGTGAATGCTGAACAGTTTCTCTAGTGTGAGAAATTGAAAGGTATAATAGGTAATGTTAAATAAGAAGAAAAGGGACAAAAGGGAAGGGTAAATGGGAGGGGTAGGGGAAAGGAAATAAGGGAATAGAATTAATATAATAAAATGAAAATAAAAATCTTTGTACATAGGGAGGAGGGAGGGGTTGAAAGGAGGGCAGGGGAATGGGGAAAAATAAGAACCAAGATAGATTAAGTAAAGATGCAAATTTCCAATGATGAATGTCATTATATTTTATACCTTAAATGCACCAATAAAATTAGTTTAAAAAAAGAAAACCACTAATTTTATTGATTTCAAACTCAGTAAATTATACTATTATAAAATGCAAATGCAAACTACAGAGTGTAGGACAATTTTGCAATGATAATTGACCTGTTGCCTAAATTTATAAAAGTAATGGAAATGCAAACAATCCAACTGGAAAAAAATGGCAAGGAAGAGCTTTGAACATAAATTTTGCAAAAATAGGAGGAAAATGGAATGACAAATAAGCACAGGAAGTAATGGAAATAAATGTTGTATAAATGTGCTGTTGATCATATGAATAAATGTTTACATTTGTCTAAACTCATTGAATTTAAAGATTTTTTTCGTTTTGCTGTATGTAAATCTTATTCTACCAAAAAAGAGAATTAAAGAAAAAAGGGAAATAATCATATGGTAAATATGAAAGATCGATTCTTTATTTGTTGTGCCCCAAAATAAAAGTGTCATCTGTAGTCTAAAGGAAAACTAGTAACAGACTTACTCATTGAACACTTGCTGTGCACTGGGATCCTCTTAAACGAGCACATTTAATGGAATTTTTTTCATTTTTGCCTTCAGTGTCCTCAGGTTAACCTATAATGACATATTTTATTATCATTACTCCTAATACAGATGAGGAAATTGAGGCTTGAACAGATAAAAGAATTTCCTCAAGATCACAGAACTAATAGGCAAAGACAAACTCATACCTAATTGTCTAACTATAGAAACTAGGTTCTTAAACATAGTAGATCATCAGTAAAACATTCATTTATGCCTCAGAAATGGGTTGTTTCTTTTTTTTTTTTAATCTTTATTAAATTTATTGGTAAGGGCCAGGGATTTGGCTCTATGGTTCCACTATCTGTTTTGCAAGTGCAAGTGCCTGAGTTCAATCCCTGGCACCAAAATAAATGAATACATACATACATACATAAATTTATTGGTACATTCTAGGTATACAATACAGTTACATTCATCATTGGAATCTTGTACTTATACATGTTATCAGGTTCTTATTTTTCCCCATTCCCCAGCCCTTCCCTCAGACCCTCCAATCCTCCCTGTTTACAAAGACATTGTTTCCATAGTTTTCCTTTTCACATACTTTTTTTCCCTTTTACCTTTCCCCTACCCCTCTCACTTCCTCTACTCTTTTAGACTTTTCTTCTTATTACACAATATCAATTATATATTTTAATCCCTGTTTATACTTTTACTTTTTCACACCAGAGAACCTATTTGGTATTTATACATATATGTCTTATTTATTTCACTTAAGAGTATGGCCTCAATGTGCATCCACTTAGCTATAAATCTCTCTAGTTTCTCATTCTGTATGACTGAGTAGCATTCCATTTTATTTAAAAAAAATCTTTATCCAGTCTTCAGTTTATGGGCAAGTGGGCTGTTTCCAAGTTTTAGTGATTACATACTGTGCCACTATAAACATGGGTGAGCATATATTGCTGTGGTATGATTCTTTTAATTCTTTTGGGAAGATACCCAGCAGAGGAGTCAATTGGGACTTCTAATCCTAGTTGTTTGAGATATCTCCATGTTGATTTCAAAATGATTGCATCAGTCAGCACTCCCATCAACAATGAAGGACTCCTAGCTCCCTCACAACCCTGCCAGCATTTGTTATTGGATATTGGTTGATTTCTTGATAGCAGCCATTCTTTCTGGGGTTAGATAGAATCTCAGTGTTGTTTTCATCTGTATCTCTCTTATGACCAGTGATGTTGAACATTTTTTCCTATATTTATTTACTACTTTTACTTCTTTTTCTGAGAAAGGTCTGTTCATTTCAGATGTGCATTTTTGAACGGGGTCTTTATATTGGGGGGATCTAATTTTTTTTTTAGTTATTTGTATATTCTAAATAGTGGATCTTTATCTAAGGAAAAACTGGTAAAAGTTTTTTCCCACATTGTGGGTTGTCTCTTAGCCCTGCTTGTGATTTCTCTGGCAGTGCAGAATCTTTTTAAAAAGATGAGATCCTGTCTGGGGGTGTAGCTCAATTGTGCTGCTGCCTGACTGGCAAGGGAAGGACCTAAGTTTGAACCCCATTTTAAAAAAAAAAAAACAGAGAATGAAAGAGAGAGATTCTTAAAAAAAATGAGATGAGATCCCAATTGTTGATTCTTTGTACTAGGTTCCATGCTACTGAGGATTTGTTCACAAAGTCTCTTCCTATGCTGATATCTTTAAACTTTCTATCTAATTTATCTTCCAGCAAGTTTAGTGTTTCTGTTTTAATATTTATATATTTAATCCACTTGGATTTTAGTTTAGTGCATGGTGAAAGATACTGGTCTAGTTTTAATCTTTGACAAGTTGAAATCCAGTTTTTCCAATACTGTTTATTAAAGAGGCTATCTTTCCTCCAAAGAGGGTGTTTGGCTCTTTTGTCAAAGATGAGGTAGTTGAGTATGTCAGAATATGTTTCTACATCTTCTAATCTATTCCACTGACCCTCAAGTCTGCTTCTTTGCCAGTACCATGCTGTTTGTATCACAATGGCTTTGTAGTTTAGATTCAAGTTGGGGATTGTGATACCCCCTGCCTTGTCCCTGTTGCCTATAATTGCTTTTGCTATTCTAGGTCTCTTCTGATACCAAGTGAATTTTTGTATTGTTTTCTCTAGTTCTGTGAAATATACTGTTGCGATTTAAATAGGGATTGCATTGAATCTGTATAGCAGTATTGGAAGTATGACTATTTTCACTATATTGATTCTTCCTACCCAGGACTAAGGGATGTTTTTCCATTTTCTTATATCCTCTTTTATCTCTTTCTCTCTCTCTCTCTCTCTCTCTCTCTCTGTTTTTTTAGAGTGCTATAGTTTCCAGTGTAGAGGTCTTTTGTCTCCTTCATTAGACTGATTCCTAGATATTTCATTTTTTTAGATGCTATTGTGAAATATATTGTTTCCCTAATTTGACTGTCAGTGAAACTGCTATTTGTGTATAAGAAGGCTATTGATTTTTGAGTGTTGACCTACTGAATCTGTCAATCAAATCTAGAAGTCTTTTGATGGAGTTGTTTGGGCCTTCTATGTAGAGTATCATATCATCAGCAAATAATGACAGTTTAACATCTTCCTTTCCTATCTTTATTGCTTTTATTTCTTTCTCTTATCTAATTGCTGTGGCTATTGTTTCCAAAACTATATTAAACCAGAGTGGTGATAGTGGACATCCTTTTCTCATTCCCAATTTTAGCATGAACGTTTTCAGTTTTTTACCATATGGTTTCAGTTTCTTTCTGTGAACTTCTGAAAAATGTTTATAAGAAAAAGATATACTGTATAAAGAGATGAAGTGGGGCTTTTTGTTTGGTTGGTTGGTTTTACATTTCTCTTGTTTTGTTTTGTTTTGCTTTCATTACTTGGGATTGAAACCAGGGCCTTCACATTAAGATATATCCCCAGTTCTTTTCTTATTTTTTATTTTGTGATAGGATATCACTAATTTGCTAAGGTGGGCTCAAACTTCAGATGCTCCCTCCTCAGCTTCCCAGGGTACTGGGATTATAGGTGTATGTCACTGTTCCTAGCTTGAAGTATTTAGAAGGGGATATGTTGGATTACTGCATTTAGAGTCACATTAGTCATAATGATAATGATGGCCATGACAGTTAAGTGATTGTGTTGAGTAAGACACACCCAACTAAATTGGATCAGCATACTGCTGGGTGTAACAGAAGGGATTTACTGAAGATGGAAGACCCACTCTGGGTATGAGTGGCACTATCCAATAGGCTTGCATCCCCTAAAAGGAATAAAAAGGCATTGAGGAAGGAAGGCTCACGTTCCAGTCTCCACCTTCACCTTGGACTCCACAGCCTCCTGCAGACTTGCACAGAGCTCTACAGTGAGCTCCAGACTTTAAATTTGGACTATACCCTATATCTCCAGCACACAAATGAAACCTTTTCCCCTCTTCCACACCTGACTCTGTGGGCAGCCATTGATGCCTATCATGTAAATCCTTAAATATTTGTATATCTTCCATTAAATCTGTTTCTCTAACACACTGACTAATACAATGGTTAAATTTTATTGAGTGCTAAGTGTATATCAAACACCTTTTGATTCAAAAACTCTCCACAATGGCCTTGTTAAGTAGGTGTAATCATTCCCCTTTTTACTGGTGAGAATGCAAGGTAAGTTTTAGTCATTTAGTCAAAGATGTACATCAAGAAAGTGTCAAGGATCCAAAACTTCGAAGAACATACAGAATAAAGAGAGGAAATTTGCAGGATGTTCCCATTACCACAAACTCAAAAATAAAAAAGGTATTAATCATGAAAGAATGTAGGGGAATAAGATATAAAGAGAGGAAATTTGCAGGATGTTCCCATTACCACAAACTCAAAAATAAAAAAGGTATTAATCATGAAAGAATGTAGGGGAACATAATATTGATTATGTCAAAGCAAGTCGTAAAGAGTTAATCCCACAATTGGCTTGCTTCTTGTTTTGAGAAGTGAGTCCAGCCTATGCCTATGTGCTGAGTTCAGAATAACTCCCACCCAAATTCCATATCCTCAATTAAAACCTTCTAACTAGAAGGACAGTGTTCTAATTACAACCATATGTTTTATCTATTTTGTTCCTAACTTGAGAATGCTTTATCTTGTCTTTTCTGAGACTTACTTACATTAATTTCCTTAGAACCAGCACAACTACACCTCCCACACATAGTTCTGCCTTTTCACATAGCTCACCTTTACCCCAATTGATCACTAATAAGAAATCAGTGGACTGACCAGAGCCTTTATCAGTTGCATTAGCAATGGTCATCCTGGCACTCCACTTTGTCTCTCTTAGTTCTCTCTTAGTTTTATTTTTTCTGCATCAAACACTGGGCAGAAGACTGAAGCCTACTACAGAGGTTTCCAGTCATGATTCAGGGGTCCTGAGTTCAAGGACACAATTGGGAGTTAGTCATATTAAGAATATTATAATGAGGAAGAACACAAGCAAAGTGAGTACAGGAGTCTGTAACTGAACCACACATGTCTCAGCTGTTTTCATTTTAAGAGAACAACTATGAAGGTGCCTGGGATAGGGGAAGCATGTCTGTTCAACAGATAAATGATGTTCCCAAGAAAGGCTGGTCTAAAGCTACACATTGTGATAAATGCTCTGTAATGGGAAGAACTTTCTGGGTTACAGAGACCCCCCTCATAAACCAGCTTGACAATTTTACATTTTAATGTAAATGAGTTGGTACTATATTTGTGAATTAACATATCTTTGCTTCTTCTGTCAGAAAGTCTTGGGGCATGAAGGGAACCCATAGGCCAAGGGAACAGTGAAAAGCAAATTCTCCATATGTGGTGGCTAGTAGTTTGGGGACACCACTGCCACAACTCTTTCTCTTCCCTGGAAACCATAAAGGCAACTTGACAGCACTCAATGGGACAAAGCTAGATGGTCAGGAAAAACTTGTAGGACTATGAAAATGTCTTTTATCATAAAACTATGAAATAATTCCCATCAGTACAGAATTTTGAATCAAGAAAGCAAATGCCATGACAACTTGCCTTTGGTGGGGATGTGAACAGGTCATTTTCCCCATGCAACTCAGTTCTGCCTACTGCCTTACTGGGATGAACTCTACCACAATCCCCTCCAAGGGTTAATATTTACCAGGAAGCTTGGCAGCAAGAAAGGCAAGCCCAAAGTGACTCCTAAACTAAACAAGAAGAAATGAACCTGAAGTGTTTTCCTTACTACTTACCGTAGGCTGCAGACTGAGGAAGAGCTCCCAGCTCAGTAAATAGATGAAAGCAATGCAGTTCTGCTCTGCTGTTCTATTCTAAGAACTTGGGGTGATTACAAAGATTTTTAGTACACTAGCAGAAAAAGGGAATGCTGGAAAGCCAAATCAAAGACAAATATTTAAAATGTTAATAGATTAGCTATTAATATACTCTAGAAACAGAATAAAATATATCTAATGGACATTTTTCTTTATTGAGGAATTTGATATATGATATTTCACCAATTTTGAAAATGAACTGTATGAAATGATGATTTTTAATATACTGGTTTTAATTCTGTGTGTTTTCTGAATATGAAACCCATGTCTTGAAAAAGTATTCAACTCAGTAAGGACAATGGTTAAGACAATACAGTGCATTTTGCTTTGATCATTGAAAGGATGAAACAATACAACATCAATTACCCTTTACCACTAGACATACCTTAAATAACCAGGTACATCTCTAATATAAAACATGTGAATGTTTTCTCTG
>NW_022900950.1:3664774-3673216 GCF_012274545.1 Fukomys damarensis | reverse complement strand
AGAGAGAGAGAGAGAGAGAGAGAGTGAGACAGAGAGACAGAGAGACAGAGAGAGAATGGAGATGGCATGATAATTAAGGGTATAATTGCTGTAATTACTGATGAAATTACTCATATTCCTCTATGCTACTTTTTGTAATTATCTCAGTTTAACGAAAATGTGTATTTTTGCGTTGAACAGGATATGGCCTTCATTTGGCTGCCTGCCTGGGATGATGTACAGTGTCTGTCTCTTGAATGAACATGGAGCAGAGAGGTCACCACTTGTTTGCAGGAAGAAGAGGTTTCTGAAACACAACAGGCAATTTAAATGCATGTCATGAACATCCTGCAAAGGCTTACAGATGGGCTTCATTGGAAGAAATATAACAGTAGGGGGACAATATCTTAGAAGGAACCCAGTGGCTTTACACTCTTCAGACTTTAATGAGAATCACTTGTAAAAACAGTACAGAGACTTCATACTGTTTGTCCATTCTTATTCTAGTCTCAGACTCAAAACTGGATTCAAGCAATACCATTTTTCCTGATTTTGTTACACACTTTGTCACAAGAATGAGGCTGAAAATATTGGTGTTTAAAACTTAATGAAAATTGCAAAATTCCTGAAAGCTTCCTCTTGCTCTCTTTCACTCTCTCTTTCTCCTGTGTCTCCCTTTCCTCTATATATTTCAAAAGGAATTTTTTGACCATTTAGACTATTTATTCATTTATCAGCTAGCTGTACATAAAAAGGTAAACACTGAACAAAGACTATAAGGTCATTCAGAACACATATCTGATATTTTTGGGCATAAAATGCATTTTCTGAATCCAGACAGTTATTATCACAGCCTCCAGGTATTATTAATCAGAAGAGATATAGATTGTATATTATTAGTACACAAAATTAGATGGAAGGTGTCTTGGCTACTTTTTCTCATTGCTGATACAAAATACCTGACACTCAAAATTAAAGGAGAAAAGCTTTATTTGGCTCACTTTTGTAGTGCTTTTGGTATTGACTGGATCCAAGGCAGGGTGGCATGGCCGAGGGGCATCACAGAGGAGAAGCAATTCATGACAGGCAGAAGTCAGCAAGAAGCAAGTGACAAACAACAGGTACTTTCTGTCCCTTTATATTGAACCCTAAGGATGGGTAGCACTCACACTCAATGCAGGATTCACTTATTCCTACACAGATGCCAAACCAATCAGTGGAGACTAATTTAGTAATCACACAGCCTCAATCCCAGCATCACACACTCTAGATCCTATCATTTCTGAAAAGCCCCCATCTCATGACCACATGAAGCTTTGAGGGACATCTAGATACAACCCATAACAGAAGGAAAAGACAAAATTGTAGAAATGATCTTGATTCAATCACAATTCTTAAAATTCACTTTCCAGTCATATATTAGTTTCCTATTGCTGCTGCTAATAAATTACCATAAATATATGGACTTAAAACATTACAAATTTACTATTTGATAGTTCTGGAGAGCATATGTCTAAAATGGGTCAGCAGGCTGCTTTCCTTCCAGAGGCTATAGGGAACAATTTGTGTTCTTACCTTTACCTTCTTCAAGAGCAGCCTGTGTTCCCTGGATGTGGCCACATCAACTTCTGCGTCTGTACTTACATCTTTGACCTTCTTGCCTTCCACTTATAAGGACTCTGTGATCCATTCCATCCAGACAGTCCAGGACAATCTCTTCTCCTCATGGTTCTTAATTTAGTCACATCTACAGAGTACCTTTTGAAAAGGTAACATAATCAGGGGTTCTGTGGATTAGAATGTGAGTACGTTTAAGGAAACATTATCCTGCCTATCAGTCATCCTGTTTTCTTATTTTAAAAGAATGTTTTTTGCCACCAATTATTTTGACTTACCATTTTTAAAAGTCAATAATTCAATTTTTATAGAGCTAAAATTACCATAACTTGCATGTTTGAGATGGTTACATATTTGTTGCTCTCTTGGCTTTCACTTCTGCCTAGTCAATGAATAGACTTCCCATCATGAATTTCAGCACCAAGAGAATACGTGTGCACAAGTATACACTTCTAAATTAAACAAACTGAAATCTACCATTCAATTTAAATTATTTCTTTTCTCTGACTTAACCATTAAATCCCTTTTCCAGACCATCCAAGTTTTGACTCTTGTACTCTAAGACTTCTACTTTTTGAAATCTCTAGATGTCTTTCTTTGGAGTAATTTTAATTATTAACATGACCCTCCCTTTTATGTAGTGACTTGAGTCCACAGCAATCCTAAATTTTTCTTTTTCTCATGGAATGCAGAGGTAATAATATGCAAAATTAAGGTAGAAATATAGACTCCTTGGGGAAATCACTGTTTTCACTTGTATTTTTATATTTTATGGCAGATTTTTTTACCCTAAAAGGCATTCATATAAGTGTCAGTAATAAAATAAGTATATAGAGTTGCACAATAGGAAAGATCTCTAAAGCAGTAAGTTGAATAATATTCCTGTATCGATCCACACCAGTGTACCAGACCCTCAGCCACTGGTCCAGTCTACACAATGGTCATGCAGAAATTAAATATATCAGCCTAGGTGACATAATAACTAAGAAATAATGAGTAATCAAAGGACTTATCAATTACCTGGACACCACACCAGCTCAAATCAATTCAAAATAAATAAATAAAGCACAGAGTCCTGTGCGTCCAGGTCAAATGGAAAAATCAAATGATAAATTATCTTCATTTTATACCACATATTTTAAATGCTTTGGGAATTTGGACTGTAATGCCGGTTTATTCATCCATCTACCTACTGTTAAGGTTAGATAAAACTTTAACTAACTTCCACTATAATCCATACATTGTTGCAGTGACTACAAATTTTATATACTTCCTTAAGGTGCAAGACACAGCACATTCCATTAGTTCTCTAAAAATCATTTATTCACAATGAATTTCCTAAGTGCCTACCATGTGAAAGGCACTGTGCTAGAGATAATGCAATGATGCAAAAAACAATAATTCTATCTTCATGGAGACTAGCTTTCAAGAAAAAACGTAGACAATATACATGGTAGGTAAATAAAATATATAATAGATAATGTTGTGTTCCAAAGAGGGGGAAAAGACAAGTAAGGAAGGGAGTAGGAGGTGAAGGAGTAAGGACATTAAATTTTGGACAAGGTGCCTAGAAATTCCTCAGCTGAAAGGGTGACTTTTAGTTGAAAGGAGAAGGAAGTGAGATTAATGAGCCATGCCAATAACTTAAAGAATAATTTTCCACAAAGAGATGACAGCAAAGTTTTAGGACTCAAGAGCCCTCAGACTGATATTAGAAGCAAGAAGGCACTTTTCATGGAAGCTAAATGAAAAAGGATGAAAGTGGTAATGCCATATGGTTTGTAGGTCATAGTTAAAACACTGGCTTTTCTCTGAGTGAAAGGAACAGCACTGAAGTATTCTGGACAGAGGGGCAACATAATGTGATCTGGGCTTAACAAAGTCAGTCCAGCTGCTACATTGAAAATAGAATAGCGGAAGCTAAGCTGAGAAGCAGGGAGCCAGTCCAAAGGCTGCGCAATAATTTAAGATATGTGGTGACTTGGACCGGGGTAGTATCAGTAGGAACAATGAGAGACAGCCAGATTCTAACAGAGGCACTTCAAGAAGATTTGCTGAAAACCTACATACAGAAAGTAAGAAAAAAAAAGACGAGTCAGGGACTAATCTGAGGTTTGGAACTGAACTATTGGAAAAATAGAATGCCATAACTGAGGTGGAAAAGCTAAAGGAAGAAATTACTTGAAAGGAAAGTCAAGAGGCAAATTTTGGACAAATTTAATTTGCTATGTCTATTAAACAACCAGCAAGGACACCAAGAAATGGTTGAATATAGGATTTAGTGTGTTCTGCTGCAGGCTTCCATCTCCCTAGCTGTCAGAGAATCCAATCCCAGTCATTATTATGATTACTTTTCTCAGTTGGAGACAAAAATCTTATATTATTCCAGAAAAACAAGAAAGAACCTGGTCCTTAGTCCATGACAATTCCAATCATTGCAATTGCTTTTTGTTCTTTCATGTTATCAAAAAGTTGCCCTCCAACCCTTGAAGCCCTCAGATATGTCCACAGACAGAAGGTGTGCCCTTCATCCAGGGCACAAGCTCAGATGACTATATTCAACTTCACTTACCTGCTGAAGTGAGTAAGTTATTTAACTTGTCTGTACCTCTTACTATAAGATTACTATGAAACACAATGACCAGAAACTACCACAAAGGATTGTTGTAAGAATTAAATTTGTTAATACTCACAAAGTACCCAAAAGGGTACCTGATATTTGGCAGCTGTACCACAAAATAACTACTATTTACATCATGACTATTATGCAGCACTTCCCACCCAGAATAGTGGTATATGAGTGCAGACAAACTCTAAACTCTGTTCTTAATCTCAGAGACTTTCAATGAATTTCTCTGCCTTTCATCAAATTTGGCCACTTTTGCATCCTATTATATTCTCCTATTCACCTTCCTGCTCAAAGATTGTAAAGAAAGCAAATAAAAAAGTCTCTAGACTGAGAGCAAGGAAGTTTGGATTCTTCAAAATTCTTTCTTGGAACTTTTAACATTGGAGCAAGAATGAGAAAATAAAGACATTAATACTAGTTCATATTTTGGGATTTTTTCTAACAGAGCATCTTTTTTTCCTCATTGAATTTATTGGTACATTTTAGGTATACAGTACAGTTACATTCATCATTGGGATCTTGTATCTTTACATGACAGGTCTTGGTTCTCACTTTTTCCCCTTAGTCCTGTCCTCCCTCCACCCCCCTCCCTTCCCTATTTACAAATACTTTATTTCCATTTTTTCATTTTGTCATATTTTTTTCTTTCCCCTTATTTCCTTTCCCCTACCTTTCCCACTTCCCCTACACCTTTAACCCTTTTCTTCCTAGCAGAGCATCTTTTAACCTATTACTCTGTAGATCCTTAAATATGTCCTTGAATTGACCAGTCTATGTTCAGGTTTGTAGATCTGTTGATTACACTGTGATGAAGAAACTGAAAGCTCAAGCAAGTTCAGATGACATGTAAACAAGTTCTCCCTGAACAACAAAATGTCTTTTTATAAAATGGTTGCACGCACAAACATACACACCCCACTACTATCACTACCACCACCACCATGAAAATGTTAAACTGAGCTTCTAGGTGTATCTTTCAGTGATTCTTTATCTTATCTCAAGTGGTCTCCCTCAAGTGAATAGGTAGGAATGATTGGTGCTGCATTTAGTTCATCAATTGTTTTAATGTAAATCAGTGCTTCAGAATCATAGCATATTAACAAAGAATGTTCCTGGGATTTTCCAGCTAAAAAGAAGCTCTCATTTGGAACAAAATATATTATACAAAACCAAACAACCTGACCCAAAAGAGCAATTTGTTCAATTCATCTTATTTATCTATTGTCTTAAAAAGCAAATATCCTCTTTTTTTTATTCAGATCTGGCACTAGAAATCTTTACTCACTATCACGAATGTTTTCTTTTCTCTCATCTTTTAGGTAAATTTTACATTAAAAATGCTAGCAAAAGATGATTATACATTTTAGCTAAAAGAAAACTAGATCTTTAAATTTTTAAAAATCCTTTATTTAGCTTTCTCCAAAGAAAAATTTCTTTTACTATTCTACCAACTTGTGAAATATTTTGGTCATATATAAGCTTTCCCTGATTCCAGGCAAGAGCATTTTGACAAACAAGTTTAGCATTGAAACCAACAGTTGCAATTCACTAGAAAAGAGTTCTCCCTTTTTCATTTTAATAATACTTCAGCACGAATTCCAAAGTGATAGGGTTTCTGTTATTCTGGACACAATGCTCATTACTCATGTCTGCTGGGGCATTATTGGATGTATACTTTGGAATAAAGAGGGCTTTTACGATGTCTAATATGATGTCCTTTGCAATCTGTTATTAGCCTGTGCATCACCTTGCTAGTTAATCATCCCATTATAGATTCAAAAAATCTGACAACTCAGAGAGATTGAAGTACAGGGTGCTACAAGATTAGAAATATCTATACGAAAATTAAGTGAGGCTAACAAATGTAGATTGGCCCACAAAATAAAGACTTCAAAAGATTTCTGTTCTGGAGACATCTCAATATTTTTTAACAAAAAGAACCAAGATAACAAACAAATAAGCAGACAGGAAAGATTTGGACTTCACCACAGGTGAGGAATAAAATAAAAGGAGCCATTTATAGAGGATAATTAGAAGTTACTCGACATAATTAAGAAACAAATTCATATATACATCAGCTCTTTATTTACCTGCTCTGTTATTTGAGAGCAGAAGAGGCTGATGCATGTCGTCAGGTCATCCCCAGAACTGCACAGAACCATTAATCTCACCAATTGTTTGTGTGTAAGGGTTGCTGCTCTTGCTTCTGTGTACTTTGCTGCCATCTCCAGGAAACTGTGGTGACAAGAGCAGCCCAACCTGAAGGGCTATTACAGCCCTAAAAATTGTCTTGGGATTTCCAAAGTGATTGTATTAGAAAAATCTGTATTGCAAGAAATATCTTAGAAACTAAAAATATTTGCAAAAATTTATGTATACTACATGACAGATGCAATATCTACTGGTTATTCAAAATAATAGTCACACTAAATGAGAATCTCATTAGCAAAATGCCAAATTCAGAAGAAATCTTAAAAAAATAACACTGCTGACTTCTGTACTACAGAACATAATAGAAAAAGCATTTCTCTTGAATAACTTGTTGCTATAAGTATCTGTGGTGAATTGATCTGCAATGAATATATTGAATTACTATAAATTCATAATCTTCTTTAGTGAAGAAGCAAGCTCTCCATAGGAGACTGTATGCACTGAAATTCCATACTAGTGACCATAAAAGAAGAAAATAAAAAAGCTCAAGATGTCAAGAATTTGCTTCCTTTAGAAAACATCCTGAACCAGAAGTAGAGTTCTGAGACTTAAATTTACTAAACTTCCATCTCTAGATTTTTTTACTGCTAGAACAGGGCCCTTGACACTCCAGTTTTAAAAAGTGAACAGTTCTTATAGTCTTTTGGAAAGGCTGAGTATTTCTTAGATACGAACAAGCAGCAAGTCCCCTGAAGGTAAATGATATGCTTTATAAGATGTAGACTGCTCACAATATCGAAATGTAAGGAACACTAAGGATATAAGTTAGAAAGAATGCCAGCTTCAGGCTTGATTATTTTTGTTCAAAAACATAAAATATAATTATCACACAACTCCTTATTCTATAATTAACATTCAATATACTCATAATATATACCAAAATTTAGGTTAATGTCATGGATATATGATAATTAAAAGTTACATAAAAATACTTAGATAATCCAGAAAAGATGTGCACTATCAATGACAAAAAAACTAACCTTGGGATGGGGATGTAGCTCAGTGGTAGAGTGTTTGCCTAATATGGACAAGGCTCTGGGTTAGATCCTGAGTATCACACACACCAAAAAAAGACATTAATATATTTTCATATATAAAATTTAGACTGTGCTTAAAATTATAATCATATCATTCTTTTCCCCTAGTAGACTCATTAATACCAAGGACAATCTCTTATTTGTCTATAATTTCAGCTCCGAGCAAGATATATTTTATAATAAATAAATCTCAAATGTTTATGAAACAACTGGATATAATAAATAGTACACTAAAGGCTATTCACTGATGATTGTAAATATCCTAAAATAATATTTTGTCATTAATATATTGTCATCAGATTGAAGCAAAGCACCACACCTTGCAAGAAATAGAGGGTTCAAAAGCATATTTCTATATAAAAATTAAGTTACTCTCAAGGCAAAAATAGTCTTTAGTCACCAAGCCCTCACACAAAGAATGATACAAATTAATTTTAATAGTTTTCATAATCCTTCTGTGATTTTTAAAGGCAATATGTCAACTCGACTGGATTAGAAATGCCTCGAAATTAGTGAAGCACACTTCTTGTTGTGTCTGTAGGGTACTTCAGAAATAGTCAGCATGTAGCCAGTCACTGAGGGAGCAAAACCCACCCAGTTGTCCATGTCACCATCACTAGGCTCATAGCCTGGATGGACTATAAGAAAAAGAAGAAGGAAGCTGCCCTACGCTTTTGCAAACCTCCATACTGCTTGAGCTAGTGAGTCTTTTGCTATTGCCATTACCTGTGGATATTGTATTCAGGTTTTTCAGTATTTCGATACAAATTTAAACCAGCGGCTCTCCAGGGAGCTCCAGACTTTCAATCTTGGACTAGTGCTACATCCTTGAACCCTCTTGTTTTGTGCCCTCCAGCTTCTTTGAATGAGGAGCTACTGGATCCTCCAGCTCTTGAGCACAGACACCGACATGGACTCAGCTTTTTCTGATCCTGAACACCTACCTAATAAATCCCCTTGCATAATTAT
>NW_022900950.1:3649717-3664737 GCF_012274545.1 Fukomys damarensis | reverse complement strand
ATTGATTCTGTTCTTCTAGGAAAACCTAACTAAAACACATGTTTTTACAAATATCTAATAATTGGCACAGTTTAAGTGAAAAAAGAAACAAGACACAAAATAAAACTCAACAAAAAATATTAGTCAAAGATTCCTCTATAATGGGCTTTGATTCAGATACACACACACATATATAATAGCTATATACAAATAAGACCAACTGGATATTTACAGAAAACTTAAGAACCTTTGGTGATACTAGGGACTAAACTTAGGGATACCCTAATACAAGCTACAGTCCTTGCCTTTTTTTATTTTGAGATAGGATCTCACTAAACTGCCCAAACTGACCTTGAACTTGTAACCCTCCTGCCTCACTCTACACACACATATATAATAGCTATATACAAATAAGACCAACTGGATATTTACAGAAAACTTAAGAACCTTTGGTGATACTAGGGACTAAACTTAGGGATACCCTAATACAAGCTACAGTCCTTGCCTTTTTTTATTTTGAGATAGGATCTCACTAAACTGCCCAAACTGACCTTGAACTTGTAACCCTCCTGCCTCACTCTCTAGAGCAACTGGGATTGCAAGCATTAACCACCATGCCTGGCTTTTCAGAAAATGTTTGTAGATGGATCATAAACTTGAAAATTATAGAAACTTGTTTTGCCATAAACATTTATGATAAATTTATATTACAGAGTGGTCTGCATCATCCAGGCTAGAAAAGTATTGAGAAATCTGCTGTAATTCTGATGGGCTTTCCTTTATAAGTGATTTTTTTTTCTTTTCCCTAACAGCTTTTGATATTCTGTTCTTGTGTTGAATATCTGGAATCTTAAATATTATTTGCCTTCCAGTATATCACAGCTAATTGGATTTCTATGTGACTCACTTATCTGTATGTCAAATTTTTTTTCCATGAATGAGTTTTCTGCCATTACTTCTGTGAACAATTTTTTATGTGATTTTTGCTATCTCCTGTTTTTTCATTGACTCCAATCAATCTTATTTTATTCTTCTTTGAATTGAGCAGCTGTTGGATTGATTTTCATGGTCCTTTGCTATTTTTAAATTTTTTTTCTTTTATGATCATTAACTGCAATCCTGTCTTCTAGATCTGATATTATGTCCTCACATTGATTCCTTCTGCTGTGCATACTTTCAATATAAGTGCTAATCTCCTGGCTATCTGATTGAATTTGTTTCATGGATTCTACTTCCTTCTGATGTTGGGCATTCATGGTTTCCATCATTCCTAAGTTCCTCTATTTTTTAATCTGTATCTTCTCTAATCACTAATCATGTCCTTCATTATGGCCATCATTTCTGAAATTATTTAAGAGATTATATCTGATTTTATTTTTATAGAGCCTCATTCATTTGCTTTGTTACTTCCACTGTTATCACTTCAGAGAGTTCGGATGGATGGCTCCTGAATTGTTCCACTTCATTGCCTCCTGAGTTTAACTGGAAGTCTGCTTAAGTGTCTTCTCATTTTCTACAACTTTTTCTAGCTTAATTCCTGTGTAAATGCTTGTGCGTTCCTTATGGTAGATATCCATTTTGCTAGTGTTGAGAACCCTTAGGAAATGACTATTTCTCAGAGTTGTTTTCCAGTTGTAGCTGGCTTTAGGGTTTTGAGTCTGTTGTGAGATATTATCTCTTCAATGTATTGAGGATGAGAAATTTCTGCCTATTTGGACTAGCCCCTGGTTCTTTTGCACTAGCTTATGGTATTGTTTATGACTCTCAAGAAATCTCAGTCTTGATATACAAGGAAGAACAACTGATTAGAACAATTATGTCACCTTGCCAAAGTAGTACAATTAATAATAACAACAGCATCAAACGCACCATAGAAAATGACAAACTATGGAAAGTATTAATCTTCCATCTTTAACCATATGAATAATATTTGCAGTTATTTAACCAAGTCTAAAACAAACTTTAAAATTGTGTACAGTATATATACCCCTCAATATGACTGTTTTTACTCTCATAAAAGAAAATTTAAAAAGGGGTTGGCAGAAAAAATAGAGAAATACAAGAGAAAGGGATTACAAGCAAGCCTGGAGGAAAAAGGAAGATATGCAAGATTTTGGAACTTGGGAAGAGACAGGAGAAAAGAAATAAAGAAGAAATGGAAATAAGAATAGAACCAAACAACAACAACAACAAAAAAAAACTGAAGCAATGTTCTCACTCATAAATGCAAGAACAAATAATCAAGGAAAAGAAAATAATAAAGTAGAAAAAATTCCTCAGCTACCCAAGTCCCACCCCCCAGGCCTCAGCAGCAGGAGCTCCTGCTAGGAGCTGGCCTGCTATCCCAGACCCACCCCCAGGACTTTGGCATCAGACAGGGAGAGGCAGGGCCACATGGGTGTTTTTAGCCCCCACACAGCACTCCCCAAGTCCCCACATATATCTGGCCTCCTGGCTGCACTGGTACTAGGATTCCCACAAAATCCTGTTTCATGGATTCCATTTCTTACCTATGATGAGCATTCATGGTTTCCATTTCTTTCCTATGCTGAGTATTCATGGCTTCTATCAAGGTCCTGAACTCATGTATTTTTTTTATCTGTTTCTATTGTAGAGTCTCTAATCATAACTTTCACTCTGCTCTCCATCTCTGTAGTTATCTGGATAAATATTTCGGTTTTGAACTTTTCTAGAGCGTAGCTCATCTCTTTTGTTACTTTCTGTGCTATCAGTTCAGGTTGTCCAGGTGGTTGATTATCAGGCTTTTCCACCTCATTTCCCCAAGAATTTGCCTTTAGTGAGCATGCACCCTGTGTTTGTACTTGTGCCTTGCTTGACTGTCTTTTCATTTCTATTTTTATTGTTGTTACTTTCCTTGGTTTAATTCCTGAATTAATACTTCAAAAATTCACTTGGAACCAGAAGAGACTTATAATAGCAAAAGCCATTCTAGAATACAGAAACATGGCAAGGTGTATCATAATCCCCAACTTGAAACTATATCATGAAGCCATTGTAATAAAACAGCATGGTACTGGGAAAAAAACCCTGAGGATCAGGGAATAGATTAGAAGATACAGAAACAACTCCAGACATACGCAGATATCTCATCTTTGACAAAGGAGCCAACCATCCTCATGAGAGGAAAGATAGCCTCTTTAATAAATGGTGTTGGAAAAACTGGATTTCAATGTGCTAAAGATTAACATTAGACCCCTATCTCTCACCATGCATTAAACTAAAATCAAAGTGGATAAAAGATCTAAATATTATAACAGAAGCACTAAACTTGGTGGAAGATAAGCTCTTGAAGGCACTGGAATAGGAAAAGGCTTTAAGAACAAATCCTCAGTAGCATGGGAACTAGCACAAAGAATCATCAACTGGGCTCTCATCTTTTTAAAAAGCTTCTGCACTGCATGAGTAACCACCAACAGCATGAAAAGACAATCTACAATGTGGGAAAAAAATTACCAGCTGTTCCTCAGACAAAGGTCTACTATCTAGAATATATAAAGAACTCAGAAAAAATCAGACCCCAAAATATAAAGACCCAATTCAAAAAAGCGCATCTGAAATGAACAGACATTTCTCAGACAAAAAGCAAAAGCAACCAAAAACCATGAAAAATTTTTCAACGTCGTTGGTCATTTGAGAGATACAGATGAAAACAGCACAGAGATTATACCTAACACCAGAAAGAATGGCTGCTATCAAGAAATTAACCAATAACAAATGCTAGCAGCGATGTGGGGAGAAAGGAACCCTTCTCTCCATTGTTGGTGGTAGTGCAGACTGGTGCAACCACTGCGGAAATCAATATGGAGATACCTCAAAAAACAAGGATTAGAAGTCCCATTTGACCCAGCTATTCCCCTGCTGTGTGTCTTCCCAAAAGATTTAAAAGATGTATACCACAGCAATATATGTTCACTTGTATTTATAGTGGCACCATTTGTAATAGTTAAAACTTGGAAACAGCCCAATTTACCATCAACTGGATACTGCATAAAGAAGATGTGTGATTTTTAAAAAATAAAATGGAGTACTACTCAGCCATAAAGAATGAGAAACTAGACATTTATAGCTAAGCGGATGCACATTAAGCCAATATTCTTAATTAAAATAAATAGGACACACATGTGTAAATACCATATAGTTTCCCTGGTATGATAAACTAAAAATGTAAATAAGGATCAAAATGTATAATTTATATTGTGTAATAGGCCAAAAAGGTCTAAAGGTGTACGGGAAGCGGGAGGGTTAGGGGAAAGGTAAGAAGAGAAAAGAAAAAAATAACAGAAAAGGGGAAAAATGGAAACAAAGTCTTCATAAATAGGGAATGGTGGAGGGCGTGAGGGGAGGGCAGGGGAAGGGGGAAAAAATAATAACCAAAATACTTCATGTAAAGGTACAAAAATCCCAATGATGAACGTAACTATATGTATCCCTAAAATGTACCAATAAAAAAATATCCACTTTGGGGTATGTCTCTGCTGTCACTGGTTGACAGAGGTGGTAGACAGAACCTAGATCCAAAACATCAGTAAATTTGATTGATCCCAGCAAGCCAGCAGTAGAATTATGGTGGTGGTAGATAATCCCAGCAAACTTGGCAATTTAGTTCCACCGAAGTTCAGGCTGTTTCTGTTGCAATTTTGTTTTAGTTTTTGTTTTGATTTTGGATTGGTTGGTTTGTTTGTTGGTTGGTTTGTTTGTTTTTTCTCCATACGAGAGATTGAATTCAGGACCCTCTGATTGCCAGGCATGTGCAGAGCCACTCAGCTACATCCCTGGCCTGAAAGAGAGAATACAAACAATATTTTTCAAGCTTTTTCTTTGCACTAGGAATTGAACTGAAGACCTTGCACTTGCCAGGCAGTCACTGCACCACTGAGCTAAATCCCCAGCCCCAGTTTCAGCTGTTTCTAGCTATAAGGCTGGGACCCAACATTTTCAACCCACAACACTCTGAGTGCTTCTTGCTTTCTTCTACTTGGTCATGCCTCACCCTGATACTTGGAGCTGCTAGGTGGAGACAACCTACAGCTGCTCTGAGTTCTGACTTCTGTTGGTCCCTTTCCATAGTAATAATCTCTCCTGGGGGACATCTGAACCCAAATAACTCACCAGCCACTATAGTCAGCAGCATCTACTGCTCTATTTCAGTGGTGTGTTTCTGCATGGATATTTCTAGAGTCACCAGTAGTCACTGTGCCTCTGCAGGTTTGAGCTACCTATCCTGCACCACAAGTCCAGCATCTGGGCAAGAGCACCACTTGCAACCTCTCTCTTCTGTATTGTGATACCTCTCTTTGCTCTCCCTATGGACTTTAATTCTAATTTTAGAGCCTGGCTGGGTCTTGGCACCTACTTCTTTCCTCCTTCTCTTCCTCACATTGCTGTACTCCAATGTATAGTTTCCAAATATCGAGGAGACTGTTTATCTGCTGCTCACCATTCCATCATCTTCCCAGAAGTTCTCATTCCAAGTTTTTTTAAATACCCATCATCAAAGGTCCTTGTAAGTAAGTTTCCAAGTTTCTGATTTTAATCTCCAACTGTAGATTAAATGCCTGGTGCTTTATAGGTATCTTTGGACCTTCTGGCCTGCAGATGAAGTTTACCTCCATTGCTATACAAAGGCATGGCATGCATGCACAAGAAAATAGGCAAGCAAACTGCCACAGAAGAAATGAAGGAGCAAATATAGGAAAGTGAGCAGTTCTGAAGGTTCAAGTTACTTTTCCATCTGTTGTTCTTAGGGTGTCCAAAGGTACAGGTGGGGCAGTACTCTTCACCACAAATTAGTTTAAAATATAAGAGATACATGGTTGTGACCTGCCTAGGGAACAGTACTCCCTATGGCTCTGCCAGTCACACAAACCTCCTCAAACACGGCCATGGTGAAAGGGTGAAGGAAGGGGTCACTCCTTGTCTTAAGTCTGATAATTAGATTCATTGCATTAAGCACAAAGCATAAGAAAGAGCAGACCCTCACAATGCTACTATGTCAGCTGTTCTATTTAATACAGAAAGAAAATTGATATGTTAATGTTCAAGCTGGAGAAAAGCACATTCTTTAATATATAAATTGTACAACAGAACCTATTGCTGACACATGTGTATGTGTGTCTGTACCTGTATGCACGCTACTCATAAGATTTTTCCTTTTTTATTAGTAGATATTTGTAACACATAATGATTAAATTTATCATGGGCAGGTGTTACATGTACATAACACATCTTAACTCTTCTTACATCCCCTACCCCTCCTATCCCTCACTCTTCCTTCCAACTCTTGGGCCCCTTCTGTTTAGCAAAAGCTGTATTCAAAATTTTCTTTCTTCTTTTTCTTCCATCCACTTTCTCTCTCACCCTACCCCAACCATCTCTTAATCCTCTTGCCATTTGAAAGAGATATAACTACTTCTTGTTATCTATCTTTTATTTTAAATTTTCTTTCAGATTTCACATATAAAAGAAACTACACAATATTTAATCTTGTGTGTATGATATATTTCACTTAATATCATGGTCCGAAGGTGCAAACATTTACATATGAATGACTCAAATTTATCCTTTCTTATGGCAGAGTAATATTCCATTGTGTATTCTTACTATATTTTCTTTTACTTTATTGAGTTTATTGGTAATTTTTAAGTATAAAATACAATTACATTTATCATTAGGATCTTGTACCTTTACAAGATAGATCTTAGTTCTCATTTTTCCCCATACCCCTGCCCTCCCTTAACCCCCTCCACTCTCCACTATTTAAAAAGACTTTGTTTACATTTTTTCCTTTTCTCATATTTTTTGTCTTTTGTCTTATTTCCTTTCCCCTTTCCTTCCGACTTCCCCTACACCTTTAGCACTTTTCTTCCTAAATCACATTGTCACTTATACAATTTGGAGCTTATAGACACTTTTAGTTTTTCACACCAGAGAAACTACTCAATATTTACACATGTGTGTCTTATTTATTTCACTTAAGAATATATCCTCAATGATCAGTGGAACAGACTGGAAGACAGAAAAACAAATGCAGATGTACTCAGCTACCTCATCTTTGACAAAGGAGCTGACCATCCTCAGTGGAGGAAAGATAGCCTCTTTAATAAATGGTGTTGGAAAAACTGGATGTCAACCTGCCACAGATTAAAATTAGACCCTTATCTTTCGCCATGCACTAAATTAAAATCCAAATGGATTAAAGATCTAAATATTCAAACAGAAACATTAAACTTGCTGGAAGGTAAGTTAGGCAGAACTCTGGAAGACATTGGTATAGCAAAAGACTTTATGAACAAATCCTCAGTAGCACGGGAACTAGCAGATAGAATCAACAACTGGGATCTCATCTCACTAAAAAGCTTCTGTACTTCAAAAGAAACCATCAGCAGAACTAAGAGACAATCTACAATGTGGGAAGAAATTTTTACCAGCTGTTCCTCAGACAAAGGACTATTATCAAGGATATATAAAGAACTCAAAACAATCAGTACCCCCAAATATAAAGACCCGATTCAAAAATGGGCATCTGAAATGAACAGACATTTCTCAGACAAAGAAGTAAAAGCAGCAAGAAAATATTTGAAAAAATGTTCCACCTCACTGGTCATTCGAGAGATGCAGATGAAAACAACACTGAGATTCCACCTCACCCCACAAAGAATGGCTGCTATCAAGAAATCAACCAATAACAAATGTTGGTGGGGTTGTGGGGAGAAAGGAACCCTTCTCCATTGTTGGTGGGAGGGCAGACTGGTGCAACCACTATGGAAATCAATATGGAGATACCTCAAAGAGCTTGGACTGGAGGTTCCATTTGACCCAGCCATCCCTCTGCTGGGTGTCTTTCCAAGAGAACTAACAAAATCATTTCGCAGAGAAGTATGTGCACCCATGCTTATAGCGGCACAGTTTGTAATAGCTAAATCTTGGAAACAGCCCATTTGCCCATCCGTTGGAAACTGGATAAAGAAGATGTGGTTTTTCTATAAAATGGAATATTACACAGCCATAAAAAATCAGAAAATAGATTCATTCATAGGAAAATGGATACATATTGAAGATATACTCCTAAGTGAAATAAATAAGTCACACATGTGAAAATACCGAATAGTTTCCCTGGTGTGAATAATCTGCAACAATACATAAGTTTCTAATAAGATTACTGACATTCAGAAATGGGAGAAAGGAGCTAAAGGTGTAGGGAAGGTGGGATGGGTAGGGGAAGAGTAAAAAGGGAAAAGAAAAAAATGTGAGAGAATGAAAAGATGAAAATAAAGTGTTCGTGGATGAGGAGGGGAGGAGGGGGTGAAGGGAAGGCACGGACAAGGGGAAAAATGAGAACCAAGATGTGTCATGTAGAGGTACAAGATCCCAACAATGAATGTAACTGTACTGTATCCCTAAAATGTACCAATAAACTCAATTAAAGCTGAAAAAAAAGAGTATATCCTCAATATGTATCCATTTTCCTATGAATGACTAGTTTCCCATGCTTCGTTGCTAAGTAGTACTCCATTTTATAGAAAAATCACATCTTCTTTACCCAGTTGATGGGCAATTGGACTGTTTCCAAGTTTTAGTGATTGCAAACTGTGCAACTATAAACATAGGTGAGCATATATCTCTGTGGTATGATTCTTTCAATTCTTTTGGGAAGATACCCAGCAGGGTAATAGCTGGGTCAAATGGGACTTCTAATCCTAGTTATTTGAGGTATCTCCATATTGATTTCAAAGTGATTGCATCAGTCTGCACTCCCACCAACAACAAAGAAGGACTCCTATCTCTCCACAACCCTGCCAGCATTTGTTATTGGTTATTGGTTGAGTTCTTGATAGCAGCCATTCTTTCTGTGGTGATGGAATCTCAGAGTTGTTTTCATCTGCATTTCTTAAGTGACCAGTGATGTTGAACATTTTTTCATATAATTATTAGCGGATTTTACCTCTTTGTCTGAGAAATGCCTGTTCATTCGAGACACCCACTTTTGCATTGGGTCTTTATATTTGGGGATCTGATTTTTTTTGTTGTTGTTGTTCTTTGTATATTCTAGATAGTAGACCTTTGTCTGAGGAACAACTGGTAAAAAAATTTTCCCACTTTGTGGGTATTCTCTTAGCTCTGCTTGTGATTTCTCTGGCAGTGCAGAAGTTTTTTAAAAATATGAGATCCCATCCAGGGATGTAGCTCAGTGGTTCTGCCACCTGCCTGGCAAGCACAAGATCCTGAGTTCAGTCTCTGCTTAAAAAAAAAAAAAAAAAAAAAAAAAAAGGTATTCTTAAATAGTTGAGATGAGATCGCAGTTGTTGATTCTCTGTGCTAGGTGCCATGCTACTGAGGATTTGTTCATAAAGTCTTTTCCTATGCCAATCTCCTTTTTTTTTTCTTTTATTGAGTTTATTGGCACATTTCAGATATACAGTACAGTTACATTCATTATTGGGATCTTGTACCTTTACATGACAGGTCTTGGTTCTCATTTTTTCTCCTTGTCCCTGCCCTCCCTTTATCCCCTCCCCCCGTTGCCATTTACAAACACTTTACTTCCGTTTTTTTCATTTTCTCATATTTTTTCCTTTATTAGCTTTCCACTACCCTTCCCACTTTCCCTACACCTTTAGCCTTTTCTTTCCCATTTCACAATGTTAGTTTTCTCATTAGGATTTTATGTACAACTACAGTTTATTCACACCAGAGAAACTATTCAGTCTTTGCATGTGTGACTTATTCATTTCACTTAGGAGTATATCTTCAATATGTATCCACCTTCCTATGAATGAATCTAATTTCTCATTCTTTTTGGCTGAGTAATATTCCATTTTATAGAAAAACCACATCTTCTTTATCCAGTTTCCAATGGATGGGCAAATGGGCTGTTTCCAAGATTTAGCTATTACAAACTGTGCCGCTATAAGCATGGGTGCACATACTTCTCTGCGAAATGATTTTGTTAGTTCTCTTGGAAAGACACCCAGCAGAGGGATGGCTGGGTCAAATGGAACCTCCAGTCCAAGCTCTTTGAGGTATCTCCATATTGATTTCCATAGTGGTTGCACCAGTCTGCCCTCCCACCAACAATGGAGAAGGGTTCCTTTCTCCCCACAACCCCACCAACATTTGTTATTGGTTGATTTCTCGATAGCAGCCATTCTTTGTGGGGTGAGGTGGAATCTTAGTGTTGTTTTCATCTGCATCTCTCGAATGACCAGTGATGTGGAACATTTTTTCAAATATTTTCTTGCTGCTTTTACTTCTTTGTCTGAGAAATGTCTGTTCATTTCAGATGCCCATTTTTGAATCGGGTCTTTATATTTGGGGGGACTGATTGTTTTGAGTTCTTTATATATCCTTGATAATAGTCCTTTGTCTGAGGTACAGCTGGTAAAAATTTTTTCCCACATTGTAGATTGTCTCTTAGTTCTGCTAATGGTTTCTTTTGAAGTACAGAAGCTTTTTAGTAAGATGAGATCCCAGTTGTTGATTCTTTCTGCTAGTTCCCGTGCTACTGAGGATTTGTTCATAAAGTCTTTTCCTATACCAATGTCTTCCAGAGTTCTGCCTAACTTACCTTCCAGCAAGTTTAATGTTTCTGTTTTAATATTTAGATCTTTAATCCATTTGGATTTTAATTTAGTGCATGGCGAAAGATAAGGGTCTAATTTTAATCTGTGGCAGGTTGATATCCAGTTTTTCCAACACCATTTATTAAAGAGGCTATCTTTCCTCCACTGAGGATGGTCAGCTCCTTTGTCAAAGATGAGGTAGCTGAGTAAATCTGCATTTGTTTTTCTGTCTTCCAGTCTGTTCCACTGATCCTCAGGTCTATTTCTTTGCCGGTACCATGCTGTTTTTATCACAGTGGCTTTGTAGTATAGTTTCAAATTGGAAATTGTTACACCTGGTGCCATGTGTCTGTTGCCTAAAATGGTTTTTGCTATTCTAGGTCTCTTATTGTTCCAGATGAATTTTTGGATTCTTTTTTCTAGTTCTGTGAAATATAGTGTTGGAATTTCAATTGGCATTGCATTGAATGTATATAGCAGTTTCGGTAGTATGGCCATTTTCACTATGTTGATTCTTCCTACCCAGGAGCAGGGGATATCTTTCCATTTTTTTATATCCTCTTCGATTTCTTTTTTCAGAGTGCTGTAGTTTTCAGTGTAGAGATCTTTTGTTTCTTTTGTTAGATTGATTCCTAGATACTTCATTTTTTTGGATGCTATTGTAAAAGGAATTTTTTCCCTTATTTCTCTTTCTGTCTGTCTGTTATTTGTGTATAGAAAGGCTATTGATTTTTGGGTATTCACCTTGTATCCAGATACTTTACTGAATCTGTCAATTAAGTCTAGAAGTTTTTTGGTGGAGTTTTTTGGATCTTCAATGTAGAGTATCATATCATCAGCAAATAATGATAGTTTAACTTCTTCCTTTCCTATCTTTATTGCTTTAATTTCTTTCTCTTGTCTAATTGCTGTGGCTAATGTTTCCAGAACTATATTGAAGAGAAGTGGCGATAGTGGGCATCCTTGTCTTGTTCCTGATTTTAACATGAAGGTTTTCAGTTTTTGGCCATTCAATATGATGTTGGCTGATGGTTTTTCATAAATAGCCTTTATTAAATTGAGGTATAGACCATCTATTCCAATTTTTTGCAGGGTTTTTATCATGAATGGGTGTTGAATTTTATCAAATGCTTTTTCTGCATCTATTGAGAGGATCATATGGTTTTTGTCCTTGACTTTGTTAATATAATGTATTACATTCACTGACTTTCGTATGTTGAACCACCCTTGCATCTCTGGAATAAATCCGACTTGGTCATGATGGATGATCTTCTTAATAATCCTCTGTATTCTGTTTGCTAGTATCTTATTAAGGATTTTTGCATCTATATTCATTAAGGAGATTGGTCTGTAGTTCTCCTTTTTGGTTGTATCTTTCTCTGGTTTGGGAATCAGAGTGATACTTGCTTCCAGGAATGAATTTGGAAGTATAGCTTCTCTTTCAATTTCATTGAAAAGTTTGAAGAGTAATGGTAGTAGTTCTTCTCTAAATGTCTTGTAAAATTCAGCAGTGAATCCATCAGGGCCTGGGCTTTTCTTTGTTGGTAAGTTTTTAATTACATTTTCAATTTCACTGATTGTGATTGGGGTGTTTAAAATGTTTTTATCTTCTTCGTTCAACTTTGGTAATTCATAAGTATCTAGAAATCTGTCCATTTCTTCTGTGTTTTCCATTTTATTAGAGTACAGGTTCTCAAAGTAGGTGTTCATGATCCTCTGGATTTCTTTCGGATCTGTTGTGACTTCGCCTTTTTCATTCCTAATTGCATGGATCTGAGCCTTTTCTTTCCTTTTTTTGATAAGATTAGCTAAGGGTTTGTCAATTTTATTTATTCTTTCAAAAAACCAGCTCTTTGTTTCATTTATTTTTTGTATCGTTTTCTTAATTTCAATTGCATTGATTTCTGCTCGGATCTTTATAATTTCCTCTCTTGTTCGAGCTTTGGGTTTTTCTTGCTCTTGTTTTTCTAGGAGTCTAAGTTTCATCGTTAAGTTGTTTATTTGAGCCCGCTCTGTTTTCCTAGTGTGGGCATTCAATGTTATGAATTTTCCACGTAGAACTGCTTTCATTGTGTCCCAAAGATTCCTGTATGTTGTATTGGCATTCTCATTTATTTGTAAAAACTGTCTAATTTCTTCTTTAATTTCCTCTGTAATCCATTGATTGTTTAGGAGAGTGTTGTTCAGTTTCCATGTGCTTGTGAAGTTTCTATAGTTTCTTGTGCTATTGATGTCTAGTTTGATTGCACTATGATCTGATAATAAACAGGGGATGACTTCAATTTTTTTGCATTTATTTAGACCTGTTTTGTGAGCCAGTATGTGGTCTATTTTGGAGAATGATCCATGTGCAGCCGAAAAGAATGTATATTCTGGTTTTTGGGGGTGGAATACTCTATAAACATCTATTAAGTCCATGTGTTCCAAAGCTTGGTTCAGTTCTATTATTTCATTGTTGATTTTCTGCCTAGTAGATCTGTCAATTTGTGATAGTGGGGTATTTAAATCCCCCACTACAATTGTATTAGTGCTTATTTGGTTTTTCATGTTACTTAATATTTGTTTTATATAGTTGGGGGCATTTATATTTGGTGCATATATGTTTATGATTGTCAGCTCTTCCTCTTGAATTGTTCCCTTTACAAGGATGTAGTGTCCTTCTTTGTCTCTCTTAATGAGTTTTGGTTTGAAATTTACTTTATCTGAGAATAAGATTGCTACCCCTGCTTTTTTCTGGACTCCTGACGCATGGAGAATTGTTTTCCATCCTTTCACTTTCAGTCTATGGACTTCCTTTTGCACTAGGTGTGTTTCTTGTATACAACATATTGTTGGATTTTGCTTCTTAATCCATTCTGCCAATCTGTTTCTCTTGATTGGTGAATTGAGGCCATTAACATTGATGGTTACAACTGATATATTTTGACTTATTCTTGTCATGTTTTTGTCCATTTGTTGACTCTTTTTACTTTTTCTCCCATCTCCTTTTAGTTTCTTGCCTTGCCTATTTGATTTGGTCTGTTGGGCCTCATGTTATTGTGAATTTCGTTGTCCTTTTCTAGGATATTGTTTAGAATTCCTTGCAGTGCTGGTTTGGTGTTCATGAAATTTCTCAGGTGCTCTTTGTCGTGGAAGTATTTTATTTCCCCATCTATTTTGAAAGAGAGTTTTGCAGGATACAAAAGTCTAGGTTGGAGATTCTTTTCTTTTAGGACTTGGAATACCTCACTCCAGGCTCTCCTTGACCTAAGGGTTTGTGTTGAAAAGTCTGCTGTGATTCTAATGGGCTTCCCTTTGCATGTGATTTGTTTCTTTTCTCTTACTGCTTGTAGTATTTTGTTTTTCTGTTGGATTTCTGGAATCTTGATTATTATATGTCTAGGTGTAGATTTTTTTTGATCGTGGCTAGTTGGGGTTCTATATGCCTCACTTATCTGTATGTCTAATTCTTCCCTTCTGTTTGGGAAGTTTTCTGTCATTAATTCTGTGAAGAGCTTTTTTATATCATTTGTGTTTTCTCCTGTTTTTTCATGAATTCCTATCAGTCTTATGTTATTTTTCTTTGTATCGTCTAGGAGTTGTTGGATTGATTTCTCATGATCCCTTACTGTTTTTAATAGACCTCTTTTTTCACGGTCACTGACTGCTATCCTATCTTCTATATCTGAAATTCTATCTTCGCAATCTTTTATTCTGTTTCGTACACTTTCAATAGAGTTTTTAATCTCCTGGATATCTGTTTGAATCTGTTTTATGGATTCCATTTCTTTCCTCTGTTGGGCATTCATTGTTTCCATGTCTTTCTTATGCTGAGTCTTCATGGCTTCTATCACAGTCTTGAGCTCATCTATTTTTTTCTCAGTTTCTGCTCTAGAGTCTCGAATCATGACTTCTATTTTGCTCATCATCTCTCTGGCTAGCTGGGAAATTATTTCTGATTTGAATTTTTCTAGAGCCTGATTGATCAATTTTGTTACCTCCTGTGCTATGGGTCCAGGGAGTCCTGTTGGTTCACTATCAGTCTTTTCATCCTCATTTGTCCTACTATTTGCTATTGGTGAACTGGATATTTGTTTTTGTGTCTTGCTTAAGTGTTTTCTCATTTTTATTTTTATTGTTGGGTTGTCCTTCTTTAATTTCTGGGTATTACTTAAATCTTCCTAATATAGTTGCGTTTTAGCTTTTGAGTTTCTAATGACTCATAGACATTCTCATTTTCATAATATCAGAGAAAACAACTCTTTAAATCAATCACCACTCTTTGTCCCAATTGATACATTCAGCAGCCCAATAGGATCAGGCACAGCTTGCCAACTGACCACTTGTGGTAGTCATTAATGTGTCACCTTTAACTCATGTGAATTAAATTAATTTCCATAAGCAGCCCATAATATGTTTGCAGTGAATATGCTTTTCAATATAGCATCTTTACCATTTAGGATGGGGGGTTGACTTAGAACC
>NW_022900950.1:3602766-3649320 GCF_012274545.1 Fukomys damarensis | reverse complement strand
TAACTTGAGTTTCCCTACCCTCAGGGTTGAACTCCACTCAGTTCTATTACAGGTTTCCCCTGCCCTTTCTTTAAAGATGTTCAAAGTTGGGAGCTCAGAAAACTACCCTTCATGAGAACCTATGCCTCTGCAGAGTTGATCTAAGGACTGGCCCAATCGGGAGGTTTGAGAACGGGGGTGGGGGGAGGTCGTGGGGGTGTTTCAAGGTCACCCGCGCAGCTACCTTTCTTACTGGGTCTGATGTCGTGCAGTCCGGGAGGTCGCGCACCCGCCGGATGATCTCAGGCAGGCAAGCAGCTGAAGAGACCCCCTCCGGGGTCTTTGGGTCCTTACTGGGTCTGATGTCACACAGTCTGGGAGGCTGCACACCCACTGGATGATCTCAGGCAGGCAGGCAGCTGAAGAGCCAGATGCCCATTTTTGAATCAGGTCTTTATATTTGAGTGGATCGTTGTTTTGAATTCTTTGTATACTCTGATAAAAGTCCTTTGTCTGAGCAGCAGCTGGTAAAAATTTTTTCCCACATTGTAGATTGTCTCTTAATTCTGTTGATGGTTTCTTTTGCAGTGCAGAAGCTTTTTAATAAAATGAGATCCCAGTTGTTGATTATTTCTGCTCATTCCCATGCTGCTGAGGATTTGTTCATAAAGTCTTTTCCCATGCCAATTTCTTCAAGAGCTCTGAGTAACCTATCTTCCAGCAAGTTTAGTGTTTCTGTTTTAATATTTAGATCTTTAATCCACTTGGATTTTAATTTAGTGCATGGTGACAGATAAGGGTCTAGTTTGAATCTGTGGCAGGTTGAGATCCAGTTTTTCCAACACCATTTATTAAAGAGGCTATCTTTCCTCCAGTGGGGATCATCAGCTCCTTTGTCAAAGATGAGGTAGCTGAGTATGTCTGGAGTTGTTTTTGTGTCTTCAAATCTGTTCCACTGATCCTCAGATCTGTTTCTTTGCCAGTACCATGCTGTTTTTGTCACAGTGGCTTTGTAGTATAGTTTCAAACTGTGAATTATTATACCCCCTGCCATGTATCTGTTGCCTAGGATGGCTTTTGCTAATCTAGGTCTCTTATAGTTCCAAATGAATTTTTGGATTCTTTTCTCTAGTTCTGTGAAATATAGTGTTGGAATTTCAATTGGCATTGCATTGATTCTGTATAGCAGTTTTTGTAGTATGGCCATTTTCACTATGTTGATTCTTCCTACCCAGGAGCAGGGGATATCTTTCCATTTTCTTATATTCTCTTCAATCTCTTTTTTCAGAGTGCTGTAGTTTTCACTGTAGAGGTCTTTTGCTTCTTTTGTTAGACTGATTCCTAGATACTTCATTTTTTTGGATGCTTCCTATGCCAATGTCTTCATGAGTTCTGCCTAACTTATCTTCCATTGTTTAGTGTTTCTTTTTTATTATTTAGATCTTTAATCCACTTGGATTTTAGTTTAGTGCATGGTAAAAGATAAGGGTCTAGTTTTAATCTTTGGCAGGATGAAATCCAGGTTTTCCAACACCATTTATTAAAGAGGCTATCTTTCCCCTAGTGAGAATGGTTGGCTCCTTTGTCAAAGATGAAATAGCTGAGTATGTCTGGAGTTGTTTCTGTATCTTCTAATCTATTTCACTGATCCTTGGGTTTTTTTTCTTTGCCAGTACCATGCTGTTTTTATTACAGTGGCTTTGTAGTATCATTTCACATTGGGGATTATGATACCCCCTGCCACGTCCCTGTTGCCTAGAATTGCTTTTGTATTTCTAGGTCTCTTATGGTCCCAAAGTAATTTTTGGATGTTTTTCTCTAGTTCTGTGAAATATAGTGTTGGAATTTCAGTAGAGATTGTGTTGAATCTGTACAGCAGTTTTGGAAGTATGGCCATTTCACTATGTTGATTCTTCCTACCCAGGAGCAGGTGATATCTTTCCATTTTCTTATATCCTCTTTGATCTCTTTTTTCAGAGTGCTATAGTTTTCAGTGTACAGGTCTTTTGCTTCTTACTAGATACTTCATTTTTGGGGATGTTATTGTGAAAGGAATTGTTTCCCTAATTTCTCTTTCAGTGAGTCTGTCATTTGTGTACAAGAAGGCTATTGATTTTTGAGTGTTGGCCTTGTATCCATCTACTCCCCTGAAAGTTTCAATTAAGTCTAGAAGTGTTTTGGCAGAGCTTTTTGGGGTCTTCTCATATTGTCGGCAAATAATGACAGTTTAACTTCTTCCTTTCCTATCTTTATTGCTTTAATTTCTTTCTCTTGTCTAAATGCTGTGGCTAATGTTTCCAGAACTGTATTGAAGAGGAGTGTTGATAGTGGGCATTCTTGTCTTGTTCCAGATTTTAACATGAAGGTTTACAGTTTTGGCCATTTAATATGATGCTGGCTGTTGGTTTTTCATAGGTAGCCTGTATCAAGTTGAGATAAAGGCCATCTATTCCATTTTTGTACAGGGTCTTCATCATGAATGGGTGTTGAAGTTTGTCAAATGCTTTTTCTGCATCTATAGAGATGATCATATGATTTTTGTCCTTGACTCTGTTAATATAGTGTATTACATTTATTGATATATGTATGCTGTGCCATCCTTGCATCCCTAGAATAAATCCAACTTGGTCAGGGTGTATGATCTTCTTGATGACCCTCTGTATTCTGTTTGCCAGTATCTTATTTAGGATTTTTACATCTATGTTTATTAAAGAGATTGGCCTTTTGGTAGTTCCTTTTTGGTTGGGTCTTTCCCAGTTTTGGGAATCAAAGTAATACTTCCTTCCAGGAATGAATTTGGAAGTATTGCTTCCCTTTCAATTTCATTGAAAAGTTTAACATGTAGTGGCAGTAGTTCTTCTCTAAATTTCTTGTAAAGTTCAGCAGTGAGTCCATCATGACCCAGGCTTTTCTTCTGGTAAACTTTTAATTACATTTTCAATTTCATTGATTGTAATTGGGGTGTTTAGAATTTTTTTATCTTCTTTGTTCAATTTTGGAAATTCATAAGTACCAAGAAATCTGTGCATTTCTTCTGTTTTCCATTTTATTAGAGTACAGGTTCTCAAAGTATGCATTGATGATCCTCTGGATTTCTGGTAGATCTGCTGTGACTCCACCTTTTTCATTATTAAATGCATGGATCTAAGCCTTTTCTTTTTCTTTTCTTTTCTTTCTTTTTTTTTTTTTTTTTTTTTTTGACAAGGTTGGCTAAGGTTTTATAGATTTTATTTATTCTTTCAAAAAAACAACTCTCGTTTTGGTGGCACATGCCTGTAATCCCAGCACTCGGGAGGCTGAGGCAGAAGGATCGCTGTGAGTTCAAGACCAGCCTGAGCTACATAGTGAGTTTCAGGGCAGTCTCAACTACATAGTGAGACCCTTTCTCAAAAAACCAAAAAAAGAAAAAAAAAACTCTTCTGTTCATTGATTTTGTTTTGTTTTGATTTGTTCTCTTAGTTTCCATTGCATTGATTTCTGCTCTAATCTTTATAATTTCCTCCTTTGTATGAGCTTTGGGTTTTTCTTGCTCTTCTTTTTCTAGGAGCCTAAGATTCATTACTAGGTTGTTTATTTGAGCTTACTCTGTTTTCCTAGTGTGTTCATTCACTACTATGAATTTTCCATGTAGAACTGCTTTCGCTTGTGTCCCACAGATTTTTATATGTTGTACTGGCATTATCATTTATTTGTAAAAACTGACTAATTCCTTCTTTAATTTCCTCTGTGACCCATTGATTGTTCAGGAGTGTTGTTCAATTTCCATGTTTTTGTAAAGTTCTTATGCAGACCATATTTTTTTTATCCATTCAATTTTTGATAGGCCTCTTTGATTTATTGATTTTTTTTCATTGTTTTCTGCATGGTTTATCTCCTCAGTCATTGCCCCAAAGACTTGGAGCAGTTGTAGGTATACAGGCAGCTTCTAAAATTTAGCTATTTTAAGTTGTGCTGTTATAAAAATGAGTATGCATGTATCACAGTATGATAATGACTTTAATTTTTTCAGGAAGTTACTTAGGAGGGAATAGTTTGATCCAATGAAATTTCTATTTTTAGTTTTTTTGAGGAATTGTCACTATATTTCCACAGTTGATATACTAGTTTACATTGCCACCAACAATATAGAAGGGTTCCTTTTTTCCCCTCCAGCTCTCCAGCATTTATTATTTGATTTCTTGATGATAGCCATTCTTTCTGCATATAGATGGAAAATTAGGATTGTTTTAATTTGTATTTCTCTAATAGACAATGATGTTAAACACCTTTTCATATATTTATTGACTATTTTTTCTTCTGAGAATTGTATATTCATTTCAGTTACACATTTTTTACTAGGTCTTTTATTTGGAAGAGTCTATTTTTTTTAAGTTTTATAAAATATGTTTTAAATGTTAGTCCTCTGTCTGAGGAATAGCTGGCAAAATTTTTAGGTTGACTCTTCACTCTGTTGGCTGTTTCTTTTGCTGTGCAGAATATTTTTAATCTGGTATGACCCCATTTGTTCTTTCTCAGTATTAATTCTTGTGCCATTAGAGTTCTGTTCAGAAAGACCTTTCTTATGACTATGTACAGGAGTTTTAGCTGTTTATATTTTTGTTGTTGTTGTTGTTGTTGTTTCAACATTCAGATTTCCATTTCTTCTGAGTTCTTCAATTTTTTAGTGTCTATGTTTAGGAAGTAGTTGCTAATAATTTGAAATTCAGAATGTTCATTGTGATTTTAACATTTTCATTTTTAATTGCATTGATTTATGTCGTTTTTTTCTTTTTTGGTAAGATTAATTAAAGGTTTTTCTATTTAGTTTATTCTTTCAAAGGACTGCCTCTTTGATTTATCGAAATTTTTTCATTGTTTCCTGCATAGTTTATCCTCTCAGTCATTGCCCAGAGGACTCTGAACAGTCATAGGAATATGCAGGCACAGACACAAGGCCAAGCTTCTTCTGCAATGTTGTGACAAGGGACTGTACATCATGGAGCAGAGCCCTGTACTCCCCTATGCAGCCTGGACAAAGTCTGGGGAGAGTTACCTCCCAGGATATCCACATTAGATGATTTTTTTATTTTGTTATTTTGTCTCTATTTCATTGGTTTCTGCTCTGATCTTTATAATTCCTATCTTGTTCTAGCTTTGGATTTGGATTTTCTTGTTTTCCTAAGACATTGAGGTACATCATTAGCTTTATTTAGGCTCACTCTGTTTCAGTGATATGGCCTTTCACAGCTATAGACTTCTCTCTCAGGAGGACTGTTTACATTGTGTCCCATACTTTCTGTTGTACTGAATTCTCATTTAATTCTAGGAATTGACCTGTTTTTCCTTGATTTCTTGTAGAACCCACTGATTATTCAAGAGTTGTTTAATTATTCAAGAGTATGGTGTAGTTGCTGTTGCATAATTTCTGTGGTTTCTTTTGCCATTGGTTTCAAGTTTCATTGCACTGTTATCTTACAATATGCATGGTAAAAAATGATTATTTTACATTTATTTAAGCATGACTTATTGAATAGTATGTAGTTTATTTTTGAAGAGGTTTCCACATGCTGTGAAAAATGAATGTGTATTCTGTTTCTGTTGGGTGCAACACTATATATCTATTAAGTCCATTTTTCAAAGGTTTTGTCAATTCTGATATTTCTTTGTTGAATTTTTTGTTTAGTTGAGTAACCTATGTGTGATAGTGTGGTATTGAGTTTCCCCACTATAGCTGTATTGAAGGTTATTTGATCTTTCATGTCCAGTGCAATCATGGGTGGTGAATTGGAGGTGGCTGGATCTAGGGTATGTGATACTAGGATCAAGGATGTGATGCTGAGATTGACTCATGTTATGATGCTAGGATTACAGGTATGAGTGCTACCCACTATAAGGGTGGGTATCCTGGTTAGGATATAAGGGACAGAAAGAGCATAGTTGCTTGCCATTTGTCACTTGTTTCTGCTGCTGCTGCTGCTGCTGCTGCTGCAGCTGCTTGTCTTCTGCTACCCACTCTGTGATGCCCCTCTGCCATGTCACCCTGCCCTGGGACTAGCCAATGATGAACTGAAGCCTCTATAACTGTGAGCCAAATAAACCTTTCCTCCTTGAACTTTGGGTATCGGGTATTTCATCTCAGCAATGAGCAAAGTAACTAAGACACTCAAATTCTTTTCTATACTGGGCATTCAGATTTTGCAACTCTTTTTTTTTTTTTAAGTTCTGCTATGTTTTCATTGATGTCTTGCATAGACTCGCTGATTGCTTCATTAGTATCACTATCTGTTTGGTTACATTGTTTAATTCACCAAGCACCTTATTGATATATTTTGTTACCTCCACCATTTTCCTTTCAGATATTTTGGCTCTGTGGCTTTTGCTTTCCTACCCATCGATCCACCATGAATAAGCTTTGCACGAGTTGGAAGTTTTGGGAGGCATTTTTGCTGAACTGTCTTCTCACATTTCTGTTTTATATTTATTTGCTTATTTTCTGTGTTGAGGCTTGGGGTTAACTCTAGTAAGTAGGTTCTTGCTATCCTGGAGACCTTTAGTTAGTGTCTACTTTTCATAGAAATCTTCTGGGCATGGCTAACTATTGGTTTTTGGCTTTGTCCCAGGATCCCACCACCACCATTTATTTGGGAGTGGAGGTCCCGGCTTATTTGGCCCAGTACTCAGTTCTTTGGGAATTGGCCACAATATTAATTATGACCTCAGGCAATTGAGACATTGGCATACAAAGAAAATCAATTGATAGAAACAACTATGTCACGTAGGCTGTAGTAGAAAAATCATCAATATTAATAGTACCAAACACAAACTGGATATAGACAAACATTAAGAACCAATAATGTGCCACACTTAACCATAGAAGAAAAATCTATGATTATAGTATAAACACAAAGACAAACCAGATATTGACCTAGAGTAAATATCTACTCAAAGGAACAACTTTACCTCCACTAACAATAGAATGGTGTTCAACATTAGTAAGATATAGTTAACCATCTACAGATTCATAAACCTTAATGGTCATACTAGTAAGGATAGAGACTATAGGAATGGGAGAATGCAAAAAGTAGAATTTGAAAAATTAAGTGATGGAGATAAGAAGAGGAGAAAAGTTAAATAAAGGTTACTATTGAGAGGTAAAAAGAAATTAATAACATTAGATAAAGGTGACAGAATAAATAAAAAGAAGAGAAAAGAAAAATAGAAAGTAAATTAAAAGAAAAAGAAAAAATAAGGGAATAAATTAAAAGAGCAAGAAAAAGACAACAACATTTTTTAAATAATAATAATGAAGGGCCGGGGATTTAACTCAGTGGTTTGGTGACCTGCCTTGCAAGCGCAAAGACCTGAGTTCAATCCCCGGTACCAAAATAATAATAATAATAATAATAATAATAAAAGGGAAAAAAACAAAATAGGAACTAAAACTCCAAGCATCACCAAAAACTATAGAGAGAAATGAGAAAATAATGGGTCAATAGAAAAAAGAACTTAGGCATTTCCAAATGAGTGATTTCCTTTCAGGACCTGTAATCTTTGGAATCCAGAAAATCATGTTCCTTTCCATCCTGCTTTATAGCGTGTGAATTTGTGAGGTGATCCTCTCTCCTCAAGTGGTCTCCCTGCCTTTAAACCCCAGATTGTGGCACCATCCAAGCTGAGACACATCCTTGCTCATGTTAGTACATGGGGAAGCAATCAGACCACTTATCTCCACTCAATGCAGGCAGCAGGTGAAGAAGGCTCAAGCAGACCACAGGATTCAACACCATCACCTTTAGATCCAGCTCCCTCTGAAACCAACACCCAGTGAAGTGGGCCTCCCAGCATCGAACGCAGACCTTTTCAGCCTTTTTGGACTGAGTTTGAATTTCACAGGGGATCTATGTCTAGTTCTGACCCTGTCCCCCTCTGCTTCTTGTAGCTATCTCTCACCCAGTCTTTGTGGTAGGGTAACACTGAAAGTCCTGGAGTGAAATTATAGTGTAGGTGTTCTGTAGCTCAGTCCCATGGAAGAAAAGTAACTGTCCCAGGTTGTTAAAACCATGAAATGTCATAGAATTAGAACAGGGCCCTGTCTTATTTCTTCATCATTTAACTAAAACAAGGTAACCACTTCTTAAAATATTTACTAAAAGTTAAATAGTAAGGTAAATAGGAGCACTCCTCTTATGCTATTGTGATACTGTAGAATCTTTATTCCAGCCTCCTTCTATTAAAGGAACCAACCCAGTCCAACAAAGATAATGTCTTCCATTGTGTCTACCTGCCCAGAGCTTACTTCTGACCAATGAGATATAACTCATTCTCCTCCAGTCTTATACTCACCTAATTTCTATTTCTTTCCCTAGAGCAAAACTTTTTAAAGCATATGTGTTCACCTTCTCTAAGGCAATATACTAATAACTATCCACCAAAAGATTTTGTCTATGACTGTCAACTGAGACATTCCCTAAATGAACAGTATGTTTTTCCATGTTTGGATGGTTGGCTGTGTCCAGTAACTTCTGTAAGACTTTAAAGATCTGTTGCCACTTGGACTCATTTTAATAGGGAACCAGGGCTGTGTGGTCCCTCTGCAATCTTCAAAATTTCTGCTTAAGGGTCAGGTGTGATCGCACACACCTGTAATCCCAGCACTTAAGCGGCTAAGGCAGGATGATCACCGCAAGGTTGAGGCCAGCCTCTGCTACATAGGTCAGCCTGAACTGCATACCTAGACCCTGTCTAAAAAAAATGTGCTTAATCTCCTCTAAGCAGTTGTTTGAAGAAGACCATGCATATGTATTTCCAGGATCAAGCAATGAATATTTTGTCATGAAGTAATTTATATCTATACCTAAAGAAACAATTCTTTCTGTCCTTGTCTCTTTCCCCTTCAAGACTCAAAGGATCTTTAAGAACATTAAAGTGGCCCACTTTGTATCATCTTAAACAGAATATTTTTCTTTTTTGGAGTATCTGTATTCAATTTATTTTGTACTCTTTCCCCAAAACAATTGATGGATTAAGTATTTCCTAGAACTAAAAGAACTATGATTGTGTTTTTAGAGTGTTGTGTGTTTATTTAATTACATTTTTGTTGATGTTAGTTTTTATTCCCAAATCAAAGAATCATTCTCCCCCAAAGAAGAACTTAAGTCCTTGGGGGAACTTAGAAAACTGCAACTTAGAAATAGCAATACTTTTATATTCCCAGTGTAAAGGCCTAGTGTTAGCCTTTTACAATGGAAATGTTCAGATATATTCCTTCTTATTGTCTGCAGAGCTCTGATTACCTTGAAAGTGGACATAAGCAGATCTGAAAAGAAGTAATATGTTTTTCTATAATATGACACTTTGTACCCCCAGCATCTTGCACTATACAAATATTTGAAAAGTATAGCCTGGATGGATGGACAGACAAATAAAAGAATGAACAAATTGAATATAATTCATCTGTTATTGTTAACTGTTGCTCTATGCCTTAAATAGCAATAAATTGTTGTTTTTTAGAATGCTTTGAGCTGGCTGGATAGATTTTTCTGCTGTTATCATCCATTCAGCTACATATCACTACTGGATCCACTGGGATGAAAGATTCAAGATGGCGCCACTCAGATAGCTGATGCTGACTGACTACTCAGATGCCTTGGTTTCTCTCCCATGTTCTAAAAATCAATCTTTTGATATATTAGACAAACTTCCTTTTTGGTAGACTCTGGGCAACATTCCAAGAGTTTAGAAACAGAAACTGCAAGACACTAAGTCCTAGGCTTCAAACTTCATACATGACTTCTGCTGCATATGTTAGTCAAAGAAAGACACAGCCAAGCCCAGATTCAAGGAGTGGGGAGATGCACTCCACCTCTGGCAGGAAGGACCTGCAAAGTATTTCTTCCGGTCTTCTTTCTGACCACAATCATCTGCATTCCTTGCACATGCAAAATTTACTCATCCCTTCTTAATAGCTCAAAAAGTTGCAATCAGTTGCAATAGTTGCAATAATTTCAGTTAGATTTCAATATCTATAATTTGTACCCATGCTTACCTCACTCATGCACCATGAGATTAACACCTGATAAACGTAACCTGAAAGAACTCCAGCTCTCTTCATAACCAACGTATGAGCTCCATAACCTTACTGCTTCCTTGTCACACTGCTTCCCATACTGATACTGAATTTCCCCAGTGACTGACTTCTTGCATTCTATCCCACTTTTACCCCTACATTAGCCCTCTCATCAGCTGATACAATTTGCCTGACATACCCAAGGCTACCTCCATATAGTGACAGGTATATGTCAGAATAGTGAGAATAAAGTCATCTTTTGAAGTATTTATAAAGTTGTTTGGAAAAATCAAAGCAGTTGAATTGTATTTATGATTTCAGTAATGATTTGTAGTTTTACACTTCAGTGATTCCCTCACCTGTCTATAAAATAGAATAAACAATTTTGTTTAGGGCTACAATATGCCTCTCACCTGTTTTCATTTTGTTACTGGGAGGATATCCAAAGATATTGCTATCTATTTTCCTTTTCCATCCCATGGAAAAACTATGCTACCTTACATTTATTGTACATTTTAATTGGCAGCTTTAATTATATAGTATAATAGTTTTCTGCATTACATCTCAAAATATTTTAATCAAAAGGAATTATTTTATTAAATTTGAGACAACTCACAATTTAGTTGATTAGAGAATAACTTCTATTAAAATAAATCCCATTTGTATTCCATTTTGCACTCTTATTATGACCTTGGCCTTGACTCGTTGTGATAAAGAGAACTAAAAATGGCTATGTTTCTTTCTTTTCAGATTTCTTAAATGTTTATTTCTTATACTACAGCAACCTGAGTTAAATAACAAAACCATTACTGTGATTCTTGCTAAAAATAAGTTCAAAGCAGATAAATGAACTTCATTTTTCATGTGTATATTCTTAGTTTCCATAATCCATGAGTTCTGCCTAAAAGTAAAAGACCGTGCACTATAATTTATAATTGGAGCTATTTGTTTAGAAATTGCATTGATGATTTTCTGTGCCTAAAATAGTTTAAAGCTGTGAGACATCTTATGTCCTGGCTTTTTAACAATTTTACTTTGATTGTCTCTAGAGTTGTCATAATTGAATACTATCCTCAGGCATCACTTACCTCCAACTCTGTATTCTCAGTTATTTATGCAGAATAAATATTAAGATAACCATATTTATTTATTCAAAACATACATGTAACCCATACTCTAAACATTCTCACTAAACCAAATCTAACTGATTCATTTGTTTAACAAACATTTAGCTGCTAGGTGAGGGAGATACACATAAAACAAACCCCTTGCTCTTATTGAACTTACATTCTAATGTGTAGAGAAAATAAACAAGTGTAGAGGACACTAAGCAAAGATTAGTGCAGTAAGAAAATAATAAAAAGAGAATGAAAAGATAATGAGCACCAGGTTGGAGGAGACTACTATTTTGTGTATTAGTAGTAATATTTACTAGATACAGGTTAGGCTGTAATGCCTAACAAATTTATTTCAGCCCAGATAACTGACCTCTGAAATATGCCTCGAATTCTGGTAGAGCCCTTTTCCTCTCTCTAGGATTATATGGTAGATCAATGCTTACTTTGTCTCACATACTAATGATCTCAGCACACCAATACTGAACAATCATCTGGATGTGTAACCTCCTGAGCCAGCCTTAATTCCACTGCATTTAGTTCTCATAAAGCAACTGATACAACAACTTTCTTTCCCTTTAGAAACAATTTTCAAATATATTATCTTCTGGAAAGTGGTCAATCAGGTTCCTTGAATTTAGTAGGACCTCATTTGGATCGGACATTCAAGTTCTTCGTTGAGGTCATTATTGTTCCGTCTTTTTTCTTTGAAAATGTAGCAAATCAAAGCAGGCTGTTCAAAGCCAGAAAAAAAAAAAAACTGAAAAAAAAATGCCAGAGGGAAAAGGGTAAACAAGAAAAAACAAGAGAAAAAACCAATTATCCAATATGAGAATAATTTGTGTTGCTATTAAAATTAAATCACTGGTCTTTTATTTGGCTTGGAGACACCCAGGTGGTTGTTATTTGTGAATATTTACATTAATTCATAGCCAAAATTCACATTTATTTCCATCCTTTCCAAAATGTGCATCAGCATGGCATTTGCCATTTAAATTTTTGTTAGTATTTCTAAAACACAGTCATTTTCAGACCACCATTTTCACTGTTTCCTCATCAATTACTTCTTGTGCAATTGCTTTGAACTTCATGGAGGTTTGGACTTCTGATCTCTACTTCTTACCCATGGGAACTGAAATTGTAATTCTGTTTATCCTAATCACCCACCTGAGAAATTAATAATTTCTTGATCGCATTTTCCATTTCTAATCCTAAATCTGAAGACTGTGAATATTAATCAATTGGCAATATTCACAGCATGCTGAAAACATGAGATTGGTATGCTATGATTTAATCACATTATTTAAATATAAATGATTCATTTAGCATCTTTGAAGAAGAAATAACCTTCAACTATATGCAGGTGAACCACAAGTACAGCGCTGTTGGTAAAGATTGTTTGGAGGAGTGGAGAGAACCAGGTGAATTGCTCCAGAATCCACAGGGGTCTGTCCCCTGTAGTTACTAGTTTCTTCTGTTTTACACTGTGATATGACTGTGGATAAATACTTTGAAAGAAATGTTTAGTCTGGGCTTTTTCTGGATCACAACCACAAAAGTGATCAGCTAGAACAGAGAAAATTAAAAAGTTTAAGGATTAAAGAGTTTGTTAATTTCAGGGAGAATGAATTTTGTGAATAACTAAAAACTTTCCTTAATAGAAAATGTTTTTTGAGTTAGAGAAGCATTAGAATGAAAATTACTATTCCCTCCTACTCTGTTTCTTCACTGTATGATAAATGATAGATTTGCTGCACTGGCCAATTTCCATTTTTGTGAGATATTTTTCTGGTGGCCATTGTAACACAAAATCAGTTTATCATTTAAACTGCCCATTAATATATCTCTCCCCACTTTACCCCCCACCTCTGTCAGTCAAATACATACAACAGGAGTTTTTTTAACTATACTGAAAATTAAAACTTGAATATAATTATATTACTACTAATATATAGACTAGTCTAAAAGCAGTGTTAAAAACTCTTCCAGCCAAACAAATAGAAAATAAGATTAGCAGTTGCTCAGTTTTGGCTTTATTTTCAGCTGAAAAGAAGAAAGAAGTAGAGATTCAGGAGATAATATGGCTATGTATATAACTAGGTATATATATATATAACTAGAACATTTTATTTTAAACCTGTTTAGATTTATAATCGTAAAGAATGAATGACAAATAAGAATAGGGCAATTTTTTTCAAGAATCCTAGATTAACAAAGAAGCCATTATACCATGGTAATATTTATCTCTTGAAAGACAATTTTTTTAATTGAGTTTATTGGTACATTAGGGGCTAAAGGTGTAGGGAAAGACAATTTTTTAAAGTAAGAGAAATAAGAAAAGCAGTTGAAATTTTCACTGGAGAAAGTTTTATTATGGCAAACTTCACTTTCTCAAATTTAATTTAATGTTACACAAAAATGTAATATTGTAATATACTCTCTATGGATATCATCCCATACTGCAACTTCTCTAAACTGCTGAGAAGATCATTCTTTAGCTGGCTTTTGTTGTTTTTGGAACAGTGAAAAGGAGATAAGATATTATTTCATATATTTTCACTTCTGTTTCTGCAAACGTTGCTGGTTTGGATGAAATACAAAATGTTTGCAGGCCGAACATCTATGGTAACAGAGGTATTGTAGTCTACTAAATTCTTTTTTATTATCATCGTTTATTCAGCTCTTCTTCACACTTTGTGTAAAGCATTATCTTAATATTAATGGGAGTTATTGAGGACACTGTGACAACAGATTGCTCTTTTCCTCTTAAGAGAACAAATTTCAGGAAAGACGACTTTAGACCTTGCAGGCAGATTTGTCTCCTATGGTAATTCTGGTTTCCTGAAGCCCTCGGTGTCACAGACTATACTAGTTTCCAGGCAGATAAAACAGTATTAGCTACTCACCAGCAACAGGGCAACTGCACACTAAATACGTACCCTCTATTCTGGTACATATTTGATCTGAACCACCAAGATTCCAGGGTGATGTTAATTGATTGTAAAAATATAAATTAACATTTTCCCACTTTTCTCATTCATATATACTTGGGACCTAGAATCTTTTCTTCACAGGAACCATGAGGCATCTCTTGAAGATGAGATACTTGAATATGTGACCTAAAAAGTTCATGCAACTTCAAGTACCTAAAGCACTAGGGAAATCTGGCTCAACTTGCATTATTGTTTTTTAGCATATCACTTTATGCTTAGTCTCTTAACATTTTCTTCTCACCTATAGGTAAAGTTCCTGTCATCGGAGGATTCTGTTGTGTGAAGTCACCAAATATATTTAAAACTTTAAAATATGCTTTAATGGAATCATATCTGCTATCAGTATATTCTAAAACCCCAGCCTAACAGGACAATGGTAGAGTGGTATTTTTTAGCACTTGATTTAACAGCTGGATATAAATATAAACTCGAATAAGTGTTCGCTTCATAATGACCTCTGTTATCAAGACTCAGCCTAGTCACCAGATCTGTCAATACATCCTTCACCCTACATGTTCTTAAGTGACAAGATCCACTTCTCCAGTTTATCTATTTGTTAGCTTTATTGATTTGAATTCCCTCTCTGTGTCTATTCATATGTGAAGAGGAGATAGATATTTAGGCCACAGACTGTGACAAACACGCAATAAACAGTATAAAGTGATCACTGTGGGATCAATCTGTAAGGTCAGAGGAAAACAAAGCGTTTTAGTATATTAAGCTATATTTACTACTATTTTTGATTTATACCACGCCAACTGCCATGAATGTAATTTTCAAGTTTAGTTAACACTTTTTGTTCAGATAATAAAGAACCCACTCTCATCATTTAACAGACATTATTGTGGATCTACTATGTGCCACAGTGCTAAGTATTGGGGACAAAAGCATGAACAACACATGTTCTTTGTTCACAGTCTAGTCAGGGAAAGAGAAATTTTTTTAAATAATCGCACTACAGTATGATAAGTATTAAAGCAAAAATGTGAATGATTTAAGTTTGTTTTTGCAGATTTTAGTATATGTGCTGCCGAAGAGAGCACTATTTTTGTAGATTTTGATAAGCAAGTTTAGAGCCTCAACAGCTAAACTGCTCTGCATAATAGAGGAAGAATTCAACAATTCAGGAGATAGGTGTAAGACAGCTCGTCCATGAGAAATGTAATGTGAGTCTCATATGAAATTTCAAAATCTAGTACTCAATTTCTTTCAATTTTTAATTGGTATATGTTTGTGATACATAATGATTATATTTATTTTGGGAAATAAATATATTTCATTTTTTAAAATGAAATTAAAAAGGTAAAATCAGTCTTCATAATATATTTTAAGTCAATATATCCAAAGCATGTCACATCTACATATAATCAAGAAATATTTTTAAAATTATTAATAATTTTTTTTTCCAATTAAGTTTTCAAAATCTGTTGTATATTTGACACTTGCAGCACATCTGATCCTATACTAACTTCATTCAAGGTTGGCTTATTGGACAGAGCAAATACAATATGTTTATAGTGATTAGATTTCTACATATCATCTTTATTAGACGTTCCACAAGCACCTCAGACTCAAAACAATGAAAATTAAAGTCACTGAATCATTCCTTCAAATACCTTTCTATGCTTCTTAATTGTTCTTACTTCAATCTCCCAGGCTGCTTTCTATTACCCTACAAAGCTAGCTATTTGCTCTCTCCTGTCCTAACCCCATTCCAGGCCATCATCACTATCTAGCATCTGGATTACTACAACTGATCTTCTTTCAACTTGATTTATTTCGATTCACTTTCCACAGAAAGATAAATTTTTCTAAAATTTAAAATAAATCAACATTTTGTTTGTCTTCTTCTTTTCTCAGTAGAAATCCATAATCTCTTTAAATTGCCTTAGAATATACCATGCTGTTTGCCTCCTCATTATATCTAGAGGCTTATTCTAATTTTCTTTTTGCTCTTCACACTAAATGTATGAAACTTCTTTCAGTCGATCAAGTGCAGTCACCACTTAAAGCCTTTGACAATAGATATTTCTTTTGTATGGAGCATATTCCCTAATTTTTGGTCTAAGAAGTACAATCAAGTATCCCCAAGTCAGTTTGATTATCATTTTAGATGGTTATCTCATACCCTCTAATTCCCCTATCATAACATTTAATAGACTCTTTTATAATTTCCTATAAATATAATATTTACTGAGACTATTTTTTCAAAGAAGAGCCATGTTTTTCCCTCATGGTACCTCCATGTATACTATATCTGGCACAAATTAGGTACTCTGTAGATATATGTGGAATGATTAATTTACATCAATAGATTGTAGTATTAGAGAGATCAAAGGAAGGTATCAAGTTAGGATACTGCAATAGTCTATATACTAATAGATGTTGAAAGTGTTAAGTAAGAGTACTTATAATAGATAAAGAATGAGTGGGGCACAGCGAAAGACATTTGCATTGTAAATCTGGTAACTGATTGTATGTTGGAGGAAAGGAAGAAGAGCGAGTTGAGGATGGTTCCATATTTAAATCTTAGGTATTAGTGATGCCAATAAAGGACAAAAGACACATGCACACACACACGCACACACACACACACATACACACACACGCACACACACACACACACACACACACACACAAAAGCATCAAGCTTGCATATAGGAAAGGGACCAAAAATTATAGAGGAATGATGAGATTAATTTCAAATGCAACTAGTTTGAAAGCACAGGAGGAGATCCAACGTTGATTGAAAACTTCTAATTAGAGGCAAACCCCTAAAAATTCAGCAAAATAGAAAATGGATAAATAGTCGGAAGTCATGGGTCCTTTGACAATGGTTGAAGTCACAAGAGTGGATAAAGTTGAGAAGCAAGAATATACAGAATGAAAAGGCAATAAAAGTGATACTTGAAAAAACATCTATTTTAAATAGTAGGCTAAAAAATGAAAGCCATCCTACTTCCAGTCTAAGAGGATTAGGGCCAGGGATTTCGCTCAGTTGTTCCACCACCTGCCTCACAAGTGCAAGGACCTGAGTTCGATCCCTGGTACAAAAAAAAAAAAAAGAAAGAAAGAAAAAAAGAAATGGCAGATTGAACACATTCATCTCCCTTCAGTTCACTTGTCAATCACACAAAAATATAAATACAAGTAAAGGGTAACTCATATAACAAATAGAGTATAACAAGATAAGATATACCGATATAGCAAAAACTAAAGAGTATAAAACTTTAGAAGGTGGAAAATATTTGAGCAAATGGTAACTAACATTACAAGCTGAGGAAGAGGAAAACCCCACTGGGCTCCTAACCCAGTATGGAGGACGCCCAAGAAGCAGGCTAATTCATGGCACATCACACCATGAACAGGCAGTCCGATGCACTTCAGAGTCAGAGGAAAGCCCCACCTACATGTTCATGCTTCCATTTAAATTTTATTGCTCAGCTCTTAAGTTTGAGCAGATAAATTATTACCAGAGAACAAAAGAAAGTTTCCACTATAAAATACAAAAATCAAAACAAATAGATTAGATAAAATTTTAAGAAGACCAATTGTGCGGGGAGAATAAAACACCAAAGAGAACTAGCATTAAAATTAAGTAGAAAATAAGATAGAATATTGTGATTATAAAAATAAAAGAGAGCATCATTTTCCAAAAGAACATCCCAAGAACATTACAAGTAAGGGTATAAACTCCTAGGAAATAAAAATTAAAAATTCCAAAAAAAAGTTGAAAGAGGACTTAGGGAAATATTCTAGGAAGTTGGACAAAAAGAAAAATAGACTAAATGAAAGAAAATTATAGGTATGATCTAGAAATTATAATAAAATAGGAGTTACATAAAGGACAAAGGAAAGAGAAAGCCATTTGTATTCATTTCCTATGGCTGATGTAACAAAATCATTACAAATGTGGTGCCTTAAAACAATACAAATTTATCTCTTATAATTCTGAATGTCAGAGTTTAAAGTGAGTTTTAGCAAGCCAAAGTCAAGGTGTTGGCAGGACTGACTCCTTCAGGAGGTTCTAGGACGGTATTTATTTCTTTCCCTTTTTCAGCTTGTATTCCTCGACTCATTCCTTTTCCTCCATTCTCAAAGTGCCTCTGCTTCCTTAGTCACAGCTCCTGCTCTGATTCTGACTCTTCCTGTAACCCCCCCTTCTAATAACCACTGTAACTGTATGAGGCCCAACTAGATATCCAGGATTATCGTCCTGTTTGAGAGACTGAACCTGATCACATCTGCAAAGCCCCTTTTGCCATGTAAGGTAACAGCGCCAGATTCCAAGGATTATGATATGCACATCTTTGGTGGGCAGAGAGAGGGTGTTATTCAAGCTACTTCACTACTGGAAATTCATGAAAATTCCTACAACAGAAGGATCACAGTTTGGAGATTTAAGAAAAAAAAAAAGCCACTTAAATGCCCAGTAGCGAAATATTAGCAAACAAATACAGCAATATGTTGACAGGGAAGACAATACCACCAAGCAAGAGTTTCTGCAACATCTGAAACACGATCAGTGATACATACAATATTTTCTCAATAAATAATGCTGGGAATTGGGCATCTGCTGTGGCTTATACCTAGATCTCCCTCCAAAGCCTCATGCACTGGTAGGTGGGGCTTTGGGGAGTGGTTAGATCATGGGTGTGAAATACTGAATTTGCCCACTGATTAGTTTAGCCTTGTTCCGGCGCGACTGAATGGATTTACCCAAGATGAAAGACACACCATGGGTGTGGGGGGAACCAACCAGTAGGCTTGTAGCCTGGATTGAATAAAAGGGAAATGAAAAAAGAAGGCTGCCGCTTTCTGCCTGCCGCGCCATGGACTGATTCTCCTCTGCCTTGCCACCCTGCCTTGCAGCATCCAACGGACTGAGACACCTATAAACTGTGAACTAAAATAATCTTTTCCTCCTTTATTTTATGAGTGTCAGGTATTTTGTCCCAGCAAGAGAAAGTAACTAAGACAGCATCCATATGGAAAAACAGTAAACCTTCATCCCTACATTATGCTGTATGTAACAATTACTTTTAGGTAAGTCACAGATATCTTAAGTCTACTTAAAAGTTTCCAGAAAAAAATATAACATGACAGCTTATGATCTCATCATATAGTATTGGGCAGCATTTTTATTGCTTATTGACATTTTAAGGGTCAAGGCAGAACAAAATCATTTTTGGACATATAAAGTCAAAAACTTGTATGCTTAGTATGAAAAGCTACTTGGGATGTACTCTATAAAATGGAAGAGCAAACCTGAAGGGAAGAAGACCTGGGACAAAAAAAAATGGATATTAACAAAGTAGAAGTGGTAAAAGAATTGCCAGCAGAGTGGTAAATAATTATAGAATGTCAGCTGTACCTAAATGTGGAGGGAAACAGCACATATTAGAGTGAACTGTGTGAGTATTGCCTGCAGAAATACTAATTTGATAGGGCATCTGATATATCCAAACTACTAGAGAGATTAAGGCTTAAGCAGTAAAGGACACATAGAAGAGTAAACAGTTGAGTAAATGAGACATTTATTTCCAGAAAAATCAAAAGTTGTATAGTAAAAGTAATGTGAACATAGCTTAATATCTAACTTGACTCTTTGAACATTATTTATATAGCTATAATCATATAATTACTGAATAGTTTTCTACCCAATTTTATAAAATAATCACACTGGAAAGGTGGTAGAGTTGTGTATATGTACAAGGGAAGGGGCAAAGAAAAGAGAGTTGAAGACTTACCCTGTAATAGGAAGTTAATAGATGATGCCTAAAACAGAAGAGTAAATGCAATGTGATAAGCATTCCATTGGGTGCATCTTATAAATAGCAAAATAATCAGCAAAGGGGAGAGAGGGGCTACCTCCAGGATAGAGGCAGTGGGGAAAATACCTGGGAACTGATTGTAGTAAACCTGGAAGAATACTTCAGTTCCTTAAATGATAAGAATGTATGATTTTGATTTTAAATAAAGGCTTCTATTTTTTTTTTTCAAAAAGAGGATAGGAGCCAAGCAAAATGTACTAAGAAGAGATCATCAGAGTTAAGAGATAAACTTCAGAAATACTTATGGCTGGAATGAGTGATAGATTGCTGCTGATAATGGTCTAGACAGAATATCTTGAGGTTTTCAAATTAAGTTTTCAATGCTGTATCCTTGCATTTTAAACCTATCGTTTTTTCAGAGCAAGACAACCTTTCCTTTTGAAACTCCTTCTTTTAATGCAAAATGCTTTAAATAATGTGTGAAGCATTCTATCAGCATTTTATGCTTGCTGGAAAAAGAAATTTCCTTCTCTCCTACTATTATGGCTAGCTCTCAACACATTGAGCAGATAATTTATTACTTATTAAGGCAGATGACATTCCCTGAGAGTTTTCAGGGATTATAAACAATTATAAGAAAGAGAAATGTTTCCATTACCAAAGAAGCAATAATGATGGAACCCACCGTTGAATATGCCAGCAAGATCATAAAGTTTAGAGAACAAGCAGTAGTTTAACCTTTATTCCAGCTGATAGAAGATGATGCAGTATTCTATTATCCACAATGACAGGTGATTTATTAGGATACTTTCTCTCTTCCAAATGGTTTTAAACCATTGTTTTTTTCTCCAATTGCACTGATTTTTCATCTTAGTGCATGTATAGGACTATCAGTATCTGAGTGATCATTTAGAAAAAAATTTCTCAGCTCTGGAGATACTCACTCTGTTCATTCTATGTCACAAATGAGGTTTGCCATATTACATGCCAGAACAGTTTTTATTTAAAAATAATTTTAATAGCCTAGTCTAAAAGTAATCAAAGGTTTACTGCTAACATTTCCCAAAAGTCTGCTTCCTAAACTATGAAGGAAAAACCACTGGGTATGGAGCCCTATATTTTTGCCAAAAGAGAAAATTATTTTTAAATGGGGTTCCCAAACACTGAAGGATACAGCAGCAGATTAAAGGCTGCTGATGGAGCTGTGATGGTTATGTATGGAGCCATTTTTCAGGTCTGAAATCTTAATGTATGTTTCTCTGGCCCTCAAGGGATATGAGATTGCTAGTCTTGTGGTAATGGATCAGAAAACCATCAGACAAGCAGCTTTGCTGAGGTTCTGAAGTGAAAACAAAACATTTAAGAACCTTTTCTCCTAAGGTTCTTCTCCAGTGGAGAGAAAGAACCATACTTCAGGTCACTGCTAGAGTGGCAGATTATTATTTAGTTTTCAGGTAGGGAGTTGGTGAGGAGTACTGGAATGCTGAGTCCAGTGATGCTTTGTAGCACTTATATTTTTTTGACAAACTGCCCAGATTTCATGGTTAATGAGCCATGATTATCTGCTCCATAGATGTACAAAATTAAAGTTCTGAAAGACTGAAGATTGCCACTCTAGTGCATTTTCTATTATCAAATGCCCTTTGCAATTTTGTTATATACTAAAATTTAGAACTGAATATGCACTAAATGCAGACATTTTTAAAGTATACATTTCAAAGCTAAATGTAAAATTTCAGATTTTATTTTAAAACAATGTAAGAAGGAAGATGTTTAAAATATTGATATTTAAACTTAGACTAGGTACCAAAATATTGGACTCTAATTATTTAACTAGAGTTGGTTTGAGTAAAATACTTAATCCTTGTGCATAAAGGGCTTTATCGACTGTCAAAAAAACAGTGGAAAAGACTAGGAGAATTTAACTGCAAAAGTTCTAACATCCAAAATATTTGCTTTTATTTTCAAAATATCACAATTACTACAGAATATCAATCTGTGATTTTATCTGTTTAAATATGCTAAGATTCATTTCTGTGCCCATTTTTATAAATTTTATATTTTACTATTAACCATTTGATTTACAGAGAATTAGAAGTCACACATAAAGCATATTAAAAAATTTGTGGATTATCAAATGTATTTTAGGTGATTTTAAAAGTTAAATGTTAAATGAATAAAATGTATGTAGAAGCACTTTGAATGAGGGTAAAATGAATATAATCTTGATTTCAAAAATATCCTTCTAAGCTTATGTGAAGGTACAAATTACAAAGAAAAAGATGGGTGACATTGTTTTCTAAAAGTTAAAAGGTGAAATATCTGTGCCAATGTGCCAAAAATGATAGTATTTTCAAAACTGACAGGTGATAAACATTCTACATTAGCATGAGTAAATTCAGAAAGAAAATATTCAATCCCACATGTTGATAATATTTTTAAATATTTCTGTATACAAACTAGTAACTTTTTAATGTTTTATAGTAACATTTAGTGAGAAGAGATTCAGGAAATGGGTATTCATTACGTGGAAAAAATTCATGAATATTTTGACAATATGGATCAAAAGCCTGAAATTTTTATGTTCCACTTGGTCCAGCAATTCTATCTTGGAGGCCATGGCCTAAAACAAATTATCATAGACGTGATTTACCTGAACATGGTGTGTACCAGGAGGGTTTGTACACAGGAATGGAATGATCACTGTGTTGAGAGCAGATGCCAAGGGGCAAAAGAGAGAAGCAGTGGGGGAAGTTACAACACGAAGGGTAATGGTGGCTCAGAAGGAGAATATTTCAGAGAAATGAAATAATTTAGTCTTAAACTCAAAAAGTAAACTAGGTTACAAAGCACCATGCATTTTCTGCCTATATATACAGCCCCTTCTTTCACAATCACGTGTTTGTAAACAGTTCAATTCTCAAACAAGTCCCTTCTGGAAAAATTGTGCTTCTGTTTGAACTCCGCAGTGGTTGAGGAACACAGCTGCACCCATCTTTCCCACATGAACACAAACGTGGCCATCTTCCCTAGAATGGTGGAATGAATTAAGTGTGTGAACCAAGGTACTATTTATGTATTTCCAAACTTGTATGTGTAATACCTTTTACAGTAACTAGAAAATACAGAAAGATTTTACAGATATCACTATATAGCTGAATAAGAAGCTCCAAGACATAGTGTGCTCAGCTACAATTTAAGGAGCACAGATTGATCCAGGGCAATGAATTTATCTCAACAAAGTAAAGAAAAAGTCACAATTTTTAAGCCATGCGATTAAAGCCATGCAACCAAAGTATGAACATAAGAGATCCTAAAGAGACATTCAGAAACCACTTAACCATCCTTACAAATATAAAATTCCAAGCTTTCTTTCATGCAGAATTTGGAAATTTGGAGTTAGTAAACAAAATACAAGGACTAGAGAGACAAGTTCAGGTTGCTAGAAAAAGGGATCAGTAGAGAAAAACAAACTTCATAAGAAGTGAAGGTACAGGTATTGCTGGGTGGAATAATTTTTATTTGATATTAAAACTACAGCATTAAATTCTTTTAATATTACAAAATATGTCATCCATATTTCAAAGTGTAGAAACAATGAGCATATACCACCCAGTTTAAGAAAAACTTCACCCCTTTCCATAACTCAGAATAGTCATTTTCCTAAATTTGGAATTTTCCCAACGCCAGCCATAAACTTGAAAGACACTATCCCAAACATGATAATCCCAAATGTTGATTTCCCAAAAAGATCAAAATCCCTGCAACAGGGAGTTCTCACAAGCTAGGTAGCAAGAACACCTACAAACTGTCTAAAGCATTATTTTGGCTGTGTCTCCTAAGGTATTTCCAAAGATTAGTGTGTTAGTCCAGCCAAGCAATAGCCAGAATTTCAAATGGAAAATAAATTTACAAAGTTTGTAGTCCCCAACCAATCTCCAAATACAAGTTTAGCAAATGTTTTGAAGGTCACAGATGTGAAAACACAGTAAAAAATAAATTTCCCCTGCCAAATTACTCAGCTGTGTGTTACTTTTGCCCCTGCACGCATAGGACCATGTTTATGTCAAAAAAAAAAAAAAAAAAAAGCTTTCTGTCACAAAAGTAAAAAGAATTCAACAAGCTCAGTGACTTTCTGAAGAAAGCCGGCTTTAAATTTTTTTTTTAACTTTGGATTAGGCATGTGTTGATTGAACACATTAATGGGATTCAATGTTACATTTCAAGGCATACTCATGGCAGGCATATTGTTCTTCATAACAGTTGTACTAAACTACAGTCCCACCAGCAGTATCTGAGAGTTCCTTCTTCTCCACATCCTCAGCAGCATTTGTTATGCTTGTTTTAAATAATTAGCCATCTAGAATCAAAATGAGAATATTTCATTGTAGTTTTTATTTGTATTTCCTTGATGGTTAATGACAATGAGCATTTTTTCAGATACTTAGTAGCCACGTGCTCATCTTCTTTTGAAAAGATCTAGTCAGTCATTTGCCCATTTATTACCTGGACTACTTGGGGGTTTTTTGCTATTACAGTTTTTTCATTCTTTATTTTATTTTATTCTTTATTTCCAAATTTTAAGGTTAAATGTTTGGGATAACAGGATAGTTTCCTCAAAAAAACAGAAATAGCACTATTTGTGATCTAACAATTTAATTACTGAGTACATATCTAAGATAAAATAAATGTGCATGTTGGAGAAGGAGCTGTGGTTCCATGTTTATATGCATAGTCCAGATAAGGGATAAACTGGGGTGTCCATCAATAGGTGAAGAGCTAAAATAATGTGATATATATAATTGCTATCTACCTACAACAAAATGAAATATGTTTGGCAATGTGAATAGAATTAGAGGGCATTAAATGAAATAAGACAGGAACAGAACAAAAAATAGATGTTCTCAATTATGAGTAGAAACTTAAAGCACTAACATCATAGAGATAGAAAGTAGAACAGTGGTTATCAGAAACTGGGAAGAAAAGGGACAGGGACATGGAATTAATGTGGTTAATGGATATAGGGATGAATTTAATAGGAGAAATATTTTCTAACTTTCTATAGCATAGTAGAATAATTATGGTTGACAAGAATTAATTGTATATTTCAAAATAGATGAAGACAATTGTAAATGTTTCCAACACAGATAGATGATATATACCTGAGGTGATAAATATACCCATTACCATGATCAGATCATTACACATTTCATACATGTATCGAAATGCTACACTGTACCCCATGAAATTGTAGGTGATTTGAATGAGGAATGCTCATGTTGGTATATATGGAATCAAAGAATTTCAAAAAGAGCACCATCATGTAAAATATTCTTCAAGGAACACCATGCTTTACTAGGAAAAAAAGCATCTATTCATCACAATGCAAGAGTTCAAAATATACTTAATGACTGTGAGTCATCCAGCTTTGGGGGACTATCTCTGGCCAATTGCCCATGCTGTATTCCTGAAAATGCTTTTTCATATGTTGAATTTTTTGTTTGTTTTTTTCTGTTTGTAGCTTTTTTCCAACCATTTTAAATTATCAGCATTATTTTTTATCATTACTGTACTGTGTGTTCCATTTCCAACACTGGAGTCAGAAATTGCATAAAGACATTTAGAGAATTCTAACTTTGGTGCACTTTGGTTAATTTGACCCAATGAAAGTGCACTATCACAACCTTAATTTTGTGTGAAAGCCTTGTGTATGTACATAAAATGCTGGAGCATCCTCAATAATCAAAGATATTTGCTTTTTCTACATCCACAAACATGAAAAATAAAATTTCTCAAGATCTTGTTACACATGGTTGGGTGACTGTATTCAATAAACTGTATGCAATAAACTGGGAGTTTAACTGTATGAAACAGTCTGTACAGATGTTATAGAATACAGTAATGGAATACATACTGTATGGACTATATGAAATAAAATTGTTTCATGCAGTTGGGTGACTGTACATGAGGTAGTAACTCTCTGATATTACAAGATTTAGGTCCTAGTATTCCAGATGATCACCATTATAAAGCTGGGTACACACAGTTAATAGACATAGTGATATGTACTGATCCACGTTGTTTTTCCCCTATTTATGAATGCAGTTCATCTGCTCACACTGTTGTACCTTTGTTATTGTTAGTTTACCTGAGTGTTTTAGTTACCAACACCCAACATTAAAGGAGCTCAGTTTGTAGAGGTTTCAGTTTGTAGTTGACTGGCTGCAAGGCAGGAAAACATGGCAGACAGGCATCACAGAGGAAAAACAGTTCATGGCGTGGCAGACAGAAGGCAGAAAAGAACAAGCAGAAGAAGAAGAAGCAGCCTGCCTTCCCTCTCTCCCTTTATATTCCACACAATCTGTAAACCTATTGACTGGTGCCACCCACACCCAGGGTGGGGTCTCCATTACTTACGTGTTTAATCCCAACATCATAACCCCCGTGCAAATGAAGTTAAACACTTCCAACATACAATGGCACAAGATAAATAATCCCATTCCAAATGGGATAAAAATGAATAGGACCAAACCAAGTACAAAATCGTTCAGGTCAAACATTAAGTCCCAAACGTAGTTCCATGTCCGTGGCAAGATGTAAACTCCAAAGGGCTTCTGTGCTCCACCCCTACGATACTGCGGGTGGTTGCAACCCCCATGGCTTTTCTCTTGGGCTGACTTTGTTCACTCCATGCAGTTTTCCTCAGACAATCCATGTCCCAGCTTCTCCAACTTTTTGGGAAACTACGCACTCTGGGGGTACTGCTATGGTGAAGTACAACTGGATGTCTCCTCCTCGTGTGTTACTGGAAAACTCTAGAACAGAGAGAAGCTCCCTCTTACAATGCTTCTCCAGTGCCCTCTACTGGTGTAGTTTAACTCTGTGGCTGCTGAGAAAAGAAGGAACCAGCTCCACTGGCACAGACAATGAAAAGTGGATTGAAGCTGAGCACAACAAAAAATATAAATTGTGTTGCATTCCTGTTAATCTCAATTTAGGAGCAGATTTCCTAATACTTGAAAGGTAGAAAATCATGTTATAAAGTGAGGAGGTAAATTTGAATTTAAAATATTGTAAAATTCTTTCAAACAGATTACTATTCAGTGACCTATAATTTCATTATATTCATATAGTAGTGCAATGCATTATGTGATTTCAATCTACTTTATAATTTTGTAGTTGGGAAATATATTTTTACTTTTCTATATATGTTCCAGTTTCCATTTTTAATAACTGTCACAGGATACTTATTTGGGAGAAAATAGATCGGTGATTTAAAAATTAAATAGCATCTAGTGCCTGGAATAATACAATAAACCACACAGTCCCATCTCAAGGAATTTACTTGAATAAACTGGCATAGAATGCTAGCACTAAAATAACATATTCCTTAATTAACAGAATGAAGATCTGTTCTCTGGTATTATCCCTTTGGATTTTGCTATTTACTTACTAAATTTTTTTCGGTTATACTTAAGGCATATGAAAGTCTCTTGCACAATTAGGCAGCATACCATACTGGTTAAAATCATAAATTTTAGAGCTACACTGAGTTGGTTTGAATCTTGGCTATCTCATTTGTTATGTGACTTTGGGTAACTTGGTTAAGTCCTCTGCTTTCTTAATTTTGACCTCTATAAAATGAGGATGAAGTGCCTACTTCATAAGGTTTTTGAATGTGTTAAATGATCTTAGTCAAGTAAAGTATTTAGGACTTTGCCAAGAGCATAATAATTGCTCAATAAAAATTCACTATTGTTGTTTTTCCCACATCTATATGCTTGAGAATAACTGTCAAATACTTGATTGATTATGGTGACTGTGTTAAGAAGAAACAACTCATTTCTGCTAAAACTCTTTAATCACCGCATCAGAGAACACAGAGATAAATTAAAGTGAACTCTCTCTCCCTTTAGAATTTCAGTACCACTTAACTGCTTTTTTCAAAATGGGGCCAAGCATATTTTTGTACCTATCCTAACATCTTGTCAAGATATTCACAACTGATTTATCTCTATCACTCAAACTTTTAATCTACAAACATGAAACAGATTACATATGCTTATATTTATATTCTTCCTCATCCACTTAATGCTCAGAAAAATCTACTAAAGCCCTAGCATATAAAATTCTTTAGCTTTCTGATTTTAAGGCTTGTTAGGATTCCTGTTTCAAGTCATGTGTAGGAATGCTAAAGAAGTTATTCATACAAAGTTACTTTAAGGAATAATCTGCTCTTAAGAATGTACAATGGAGGAGACACGTGGTAGAACATTTTTTCCTGCCAGCCTTAATACATTCATGTACCAGTAGTTCAATTCATAATCATTTAATAAAGTGAACATTTGTAGTCTTAAATATTAAGAAAGAAACAGGCTATTAAAAAACTTAAAATCCTACTTGCATTTAACTAGTTTTAAAAAAAATAATCCCAAGAATATTGTAATGAGGTCTAGGCTTAGGAGTGAGGACTGTGGGAGTTAATGTAAGTAATGAACCTTTCATCTGAAATGATGTAGTGTCACAACTCATTTGCATCCCACTTAAAGTGTAATTAAGTTTCCCTGACAGCATGGCTTATGGCTGAAAGAACAGACCTGGATGCTAAATTAATCCAGAGTCCCTTAGTTAATAAAACTCAGCGAAGAAAACTTTACCCACTCTTAAAGTTCCCAAACTCCCATTTACGGAGTATATGACAAGACAACTCTACAGAGAAACCTTTGTATGAAACTGAGGGCCTCTCACCAGACACATTCAATCAGTACAATACCAAAAGCAGGACTTTGAAAAATCAGAACACTTAAAAATGCTATTTGTGCTGCAGATAGAAAGGCGGATGGTCTGGAAGGGACATTTTCATGTTTAACTTCCACCATTCCATATTTTCAAACTATAGTATGTTTTCAAACTTAAATTTGAAGTGTTGATAGTCTTAGGATTTATACCAGCACTATCTTTCCATAGTAAGTGCTCAGAAATAATGAAATTCATTTTTTATTCATTCTTTCAGGTCTTGAGTACTTCTCGTAAGTTTCCATGAACAGTTATTACTCAATAAATTCACTGCCATTGTTATTGCTTATCTGTCTTGTTAAGAATACTGATCTTTTGCAGTCCACTGATTATGATGCTGCCACAAAATTAGGACTACACTGTGTTATTTAAAGTTTAAGCAAACAAAGATTCAATTTATAATCTACAGAAAATTTCTTAGAATAAGATTCCACTGCTCCAACAGGGTAACATAGAAACCTTTGTGCAATAGTTATGCACTGTTATTGCTTGATGATGTCATCCTGTAGTCTTTCTAGTCATCCCAGTGTAATGGAAAGTATGAAAAGACCTTAGGCCGTTATGTCCTCAAAACTGACTACTATTGCCAGAGGAATAAGGTAGTTTTTGTGTTTTGTTTTTTTTTTCAGGGAGTTAAAGTGCTGGTAGCAGGAAGAAGACAATTGGAAACATTTCTAAAACACAAGACATTCTTGAAACGTATGAGTGCCAGGCCTGATTATACCTAATGGATTTATTCAGTCCTCCTAAGCCAAGACTGCTCAGAGTCTTTCAGGCTGTTAGCATTTATTCAGATGCTGTGACTGCCATGAAAGTTGTCACATCTGGAAATCAGATAATATATTAAAGTGTAACATTGAGTAGAAACTATAATATTTGCCTCCATATCTGCACAGCACTGAACAATCCCTAAGGCAAATTGTGGCAGCTCATCTGTCCAGATTGTCTCAGCTCTGTGCAGTGGATCATTGGCATTTTAACAGAAACAGTGTGTGCTCCTTTCCTGACTTCACACACACACACACACACACACACACACACACACAAACTCTTTCGAGGATTAAAATCCTTCCATAAAGCGCAAGTTGATGGGAAAAAGGCACCCTAACATATTTTTCTTATCACTATTAAAAGATCATAATGTAATAAAACATAAAGGGTAAAAGGTTTTTTTGTTTTTATTTTTAGTACCGGGGATTGAACTTGGGTCCTTGCGTTTGCAAGGCAGGCCACCGAACCGCTGAGCTAAATCTCCAGCCCCATAAAGGGTAAAAGTAATGTTGGATTTAATGATGTATTTTTGTCCTGTGGGTCGATCATTTACAGTGGCAGCAATGCTTTACTTCAGCCAGACAACTGAGGCCCAGAGGTGGTGGGACACAGAGTTCTAGTAAAAAATATCTAACATCATGGCTTTCTTTATGAATTATAACCCATGTTATCAGGAGGCAAAGGATCCCAGAAAAGCTTTCTCCAGGGCTCTGGGTCTGGCTGCACCCAATCATCTCTTATAATCCACTGTCAAGTTTTTATTAATTAGAGAAAAAATTAGAATAAAACATTATACATATTTATATTTGCTTTAATTCCTGTAGGATTTGTGCACTAGCATATGCGTGTTACAGTACTTTAATAGATTTATATTAGCATTGTAGTTTATATATAATTTTTCTAATGTAAAATGTATAGTCTTACCACAATAATTCATTGAAGAGTGATAAATCATTCTAATGCTAATGATTATAAACCCACACATATATAATTTATAAAATATATATATTTATATTTAATTCAAATCGCATCTGAAAAGTTCATGTAAGCAGTTGGTATACATGTTAAGGTTTCAAATCTAAACCTTATCATGTAATATTAGATGCCCTCTTATGTGCTGTTTATACTTTCTTTGGGTCCCTGATTTCTGGAAAACACACACTAATCAATTCACATAGCCATGCTATGTAATCTTTAAATACTTTCATTTATAAGCTCTCTTATAACATGAGCTTTGCCTACATATTATCAAAGTATGTGAGCTTTTACTACCAATAGCAGTGCTACTACAACTATGCATAAAAACAAATAGAAAGCATGCAGCCCTGTATGACTGCAATAGCCCAAAGGAGTATGGTTCAAATTGACTGCTGATTCATTTCCATTTACCTTGGAGTTAAATAAAAAAGATGAATTGTTAAAGTATAAAGTATAAAAAAATAAAGTATGAAGTATAAGCAGTAGTTTAAACAAACATACTGAAAATATTCACCGGTGCTGTACACAAAGCTATATATTAATATTAAAGTATATCTTTATAGTTGTGTGTATATATAGAGATATACATTATATATATAATATATGTAATGTGTACATTATATATAGTGGCATATAATCTTTTAGAATTTTGAAGCACTACATAGGGTATATCTCTGTCCCCAGCTCCCTCCTTCTCCTTATGTTTCCTGGCTGCTATGGGTTGAGCAGCTTTCCTCACCATGTCCTTCCACTATGCCTTTTGGCCCTGGAGCCTCCTGACCACATGGACTGATACCTCTGAAACCATGAGCCAAAATATACCTCTCGTTCTCTAAGATGTTGTTGTTGGTCTTTTTGTCCCAGCAATGAGAAAGTGACTAATATACAAGCTATTATACATACTAATATACACACATATTAAACTTCTGTGCATTCTCAGTCTCTTCATCTTCATAATTGCTTCTAACTCCAGATCTAGGAATTGCATATGAGTTCACCTTGTCAATACTAATTGGAGAGCCAGGCATGGTGGGGCACACCTGTAATCCCAGCACTCAGGAGACTGAGGCAGGAGGATTGCTGTGAGTTCAAGACCAGCCTGGGCTACATAGTGAGTTCCAGGTCAGTCTCAACTACAAAGTGAGACTCTGTCTCAAAAACAAAGCAAAATATATAGACATATTAATTAGAAATATATACCCAAGGAAGAAATGCAATCCCATTCCACTGGTTCCAAGTAATACTGAATATTTTATTTTATTTATTTGGGTTTTTTTTTTTTTTTTGAAACAAGGTCTCTTGTCTGGCCTTGAACTCATTATGTAGTCCAGGCTGACTTCAAACTCAGGACGATCCTCCTGCTTCAGTCTCCTGAGTGATGGGATTACAGGTGTGTGTCACCATGCCCAGCTCAATTTTGACTTTAAATCGTAAACTCAATTCTTTCTTATTTCTCCATAGACTTTCCTCTCCTATTCCCAAAGCAGGTCTTGTCAACCTTAATGAAGAATGTAACCTTAATGGAAGTCACCAGAATCATTGGTGATACCATTCTAAAAATTAACCATTTGGAAAATGGCAATGATCAAGAGCCAAATTACCTTTTCTGCTCTTCAGACTCCACTCCTTCAGGGAATCAAGATCATTTAATCTTTAAAAATGCTCAGGGAACTTTTGCAACAGTGTTGTCCAAGGGACAATTTACAACTTCTGTGACCAGACCCATAAACCAAAATCTATAGTTTCTGTAAGTACAATCCCTGATAATAATGATTTTAAAACTTTATTCTGCATCTAAAGAAATAAGTATGAAAGTTTTTAGCCCACGAACCTTGAAACCTATTGCGCTGTAATTCCACAGAGCTACCAATAGTTGTCTCCCTTTCAGAATTGTTTTGTTTTTTGAAGACAATTTTATAAATAAAGGGTCCATCAACAAATGGAGTCCTATGTACTGTCTAGATGCCAGAACAAGTCTGAGTAACTAATTAACCTCTCTTCAAAATAGGAATTCAAAAGAGTTCTGTCATTGCTAGAATTTCTTGGTTCATTCTGAGACATAAGAATGTTACAAAAAATAAGCATTAAATAGCAGGGATGTATTTTTTCCAAAAGCAGTCTTCAAAAAAGATTTTTTATGGGCTGGGGATTTAGTTCAGTAGTTCCGCCTCCAGCCTCACAAGCACAAGGTCCCAAGTTTGATCCCTGGTACCAAAAAAAAAAAAAAATTATTTATAATCAGGCTTCAAAAAATGTTAGAGTCTAAACAAAATATTGTTGTTCCTCTATTCTTTGTACTTGTTTCTGTGTCAACAAATTAAAATTAATCCAATTTATCAAGCTCTGGGTTGTTATTCAGCAAGGTTTTTTTTTTCTTTCAAGAAACTGGACATATGTACTCAGCAAAAGCAAAGTTGTTGCCTTCATAGAGTTTATAGTCTAGTTACCTTCATAAGAAAGACTCAAGTATTAGCAGACACCTAGGGTGAGCGTCTTAAATTCCTTCAACCATTTACCAGAAGAACAGGCATTTTTGACTTGCTTAACAATGATTAACATTGAGAACTCAGACTATACCAATAAATCATCCAGCTGAATAATCATTTTATTTGTCATCTACTATTCCTTTCTGCTCAAGAAGAAAATAATTCTAAGGGGTCAGAAACCATGTCTATCTTGTATACCAACATGCCCTCTTGCCCAGCATACTTAATATTTGTTGAATAACTAAAGAAGCAATAAGCCAAGTAATGAATGAATAAATAATATCATTGAAGTATCTATTCACAGTTATTGAATCAATAACTGTGGCTCTTTTAGCACTCTTAATTTTAACAACTAACTTTCTTCTTGCTTTCCAAAGTCACTATGACAAATGCCTCTCCTGTTATACTGTTTAGCAGATCAAGTCCTAAGAAAAAACTGTAAATGCACCATAGATTAAGATAGCTATTTCTGTGCTCTTTAACCCCTTCCCTTACTTTCCATTCCAAACCTGTGGCCCTTCTGCTGCACAATTCTTTAGGCCTTGCCTTGGGTAGTGGGTGAAAGACTACATTTATGATGGTGCCTCAGTTCATGGATGCTTTTGCTTGTGAACAACTTGGTTTGCAACTGATTTGCCAAAGCATTTGGAAAATTTTGTTTCTGTTTGCAAACTCTGTATTGGGTGACAAATATAACCACGGCCATCTTTCCCGCATAAACACAAATATAGTCATCTTTTCCAAAATAGTGGAATAAATTAAGTTTGTGAACCAAGGCACCACTGGAATAGCTGCAAGGAGGAACCAATACTTCATTTATATTATTGTCACAAAGGATAGCTACCTGCTTTCCTAATCCACTGCCTACCCTCTCAACCCCTACTCTAGTTTTCTGTACTACATTGTTCAGGAGCCACTTTAAGATCCAGCCCTCAAAGGTGCTCCAGATCAATTTCTCAAAGGCTTATAGTGAATAATTCTATGACTTTGAACAAGTTCTCACTTAAGCATTTAAGTAGAATAAGAGTTGTGAAAAGCTTTGGCTCTACCTGAAGCATTCCTACACAGATTCTTTGTAAAAATAAGTCAGACTTTTTATTTCAGTGTGAAAAGAAAAGTCTCTTGAATATTCCTTCTGAAACACCATCTCAGCCACCAGTTTGCTTGATTAAGATCACAACATTTTTCTATCAATCAGCAACACAAAGTAGAAAGCATGATCATACTGTGCTCACTATTGCTTCCTGCTGGGAATTTTTTTTTCATATAGTTCTTACCGAACCCAGCTGTGATCATTTATATTCAAAAGTAATTGATTGAGGCCGGGGTTGTTGGTGCACTCCTGTAATCCCAGCACTCGGGAAGCTGAGGCAGGACGATTGTTGTGAGTTTGAGACCAGCCTGGGCTACAATAGTGAGTTCCAGGTCAGTCTCAACTATGTAGTGAGACCCTATCTCAAAAAACAAACAAACAAACAAAAAGTAATTGATTGAAGTAGTCAATTCAAGACTATGTCTAATTATAAACTCACCCCAGGCACTTATGAAAAACTGGATCCTAATATCTATTCTAGATATCCCAAATCTGAATATCAAGGGCATATCCAGTACCTAAAACACTGACTTGCGGACAGCACGTACATAATATGGATCTATTAAGAATAAATATATAACTTTTGTGTTCCCATACTGAAATGAAGAAAAACTTTGTTTACTCGTGTTCCGAAGCATCAGAACAATACCTTATACATTAAAAGTGCTTACAAAGTGGCTGCAGGGGAGGCCGCGGGAAAACGGCGTACAGAGAGGTGAGAAAGGAGAAGCCGGAGAAGCCAAAGCAAGCTGGAGAGGCTGGGGGACCTGAAGAAGAAGCAGAAAAAGCTGTGAAAACTAAGACTGTTTCTTCCAGTAATGGAGGGCCAAGTTCCAGTCGCAGCGATGAGAAGCGATCAGCTGAAGAAGAAGCTGCAGACCTCCCCGCAAAGCCTACAGAGATCTTCAAGTTTGGATTTGCCATCGGTAGTCAGACAACAAAGAAAGCACCAGGTATCTCCATCAAACTTGGGTCAGGGAAGCCTGAAGAAACTGTTCCAGCTCTTGCTCCAAAAACCCTTTCAGTAGCAGCAACTTTTAATGAAGATGAAAACAGTGAACCAGAGGAAAGGCCTCCAGAAGCAAAGATGAGCATGAACGATATTGGAAGGAATGCACCAACATCAGCCGGACCAAACTCTTTCAATAAAGAAAAACATGGGTTTTCTGATAACCGGAAGCTATGGGAATGAAATATAAAATATCGTCTTGGAAAGGTCCATGACCAAGACAATTAAATGATGTGTTTTGAACTGGGGTGCAAGGCAAGTGTAAAGTTAAAAGGAACAGTTGCCTTTTTTAAAGAATGGTTTAAGACTATCTTTGGAGCCACATTTTCTTTTTCTTTCTCATTTTCTTTAAGACTGAGTGGTACACTAATAAGTCAGAGTTTGAAATTAGAGGTAATTTATACAGATTTCAAGACATTTGCTAATTTTGTAGTTTCATGTTATTAGTTTCCAAAGGTTACAGCTAATAAAGAAATCAGAAATGGTACCTTTTTAAGAATTGGATATTTTTCTAGACACAACTATTAGCACATTAAGAGGGAAGCAAAAAGTTACAGTCTATTTAAAACTGTAAGCATTTCCAGGGACAGCCTTATGAGAGAAAGCGGGGAGTATCTCATTGAAAGAAAAATGTTCTGGACTATTGACTGAAAGTAAATTTAGATGAAATTAAAAGTTTTTTCCTTGTGATATTTGTTTTGTTATCATATTATTAGGTATTGCGTTGCTAACATTGATACAGATGCTTAGCTCTTTTACAAAAAAAGATTTTAAAAAAAAATTTCTATGTGAAGTATAAATATTTGAAATAGCCCATTTCACTTTAATGGTCTTGTCTACCTTCATTAGTCTTCAAAGAACAGCCATTTGCTAGCAAAGTAAATCAGTATTTTGAATGTGCTTCTCTTGGGTTTTTTTGTTTGTTTGTTAGCTAGTTCCTTGTAAGCATTTCCACCAGAACTTGAGACAAATTATAAGAAAATTATTTCTTTAAAAATACAAGCCACCACCAAAAATCTAAATGTACATACTGTTTAAGTATTTGGCTGGTTCTTATTTTTTAAAAGGTATAAACACACATTAAAAAATGTAACACTGTAGAAGATGGAAAACAAGATGCATTTTCTATAACTTTGTCTACTTATTTACATTACTAAGTTGTTAAATCCAATGAATTGAACTCACTACATAATTTCTTCTTAGAACAATTATATTGTTTATTTTAAGTGTATACCTACTGCCCACTGGCCTCTCAAAAGCATACTGTAGGTACTGAAAATAAAAGGAAAGAAAATGCATCTTAAAACACATTTCATGGAATTGTTCATCACAGATACTGTTAAATCTGTGTACTGTAGCGTGTTTTGTTTTGTATTTTTGTATTGTATATGAACTTTTTTAATGTGACAGTTAAACACATCTTTGAAAGCATAGTCACAGACAAAAGAAAAATGATACAGTAATTTCCTTCACAATTCATACAATGTTAAATTTGGAGGCAGTTTAAGACTATATTTTTGGTGGTAGTTACTTGCTGATCTCTTTTAATAGGTAGTAACTCCAGAGAAGAAACCTGCAAATGTGCCTAATAAGTTGTTCTTTTACATTATAAGTTTAGAGTAAGCCCCAAATAAAACAATAGAAATGTATATAGAATTACTAGTTCTTACATGATTTAACTATATCAAGATACATGAATTTAACTTTAACTTACTTTTATGTAGGCAAACTATTCATTTTTGTCCGTTTTACTGTTTATTAAAATAACACCCCTCTAGCCAGGGATTTTGCTCAGTGGTTCTGCTGCCTGCTTTGTAAGCACGAGGGCCTGAGTTCTATCCCCTGAACCAAATAAATAAATAATAAATAAATAAAAGAACATCCCTCTTCACGGACTCTTTTCTTGACCCAAATGAAGTACTAATCTAAGGTCAAGATGAGGAGAGAAACAACTGAGATGAATGACTTTATTAAAATAACCAATGAATTTTGGCAAACCAAAAAAAAGTGCTTATAAAATATTTGTTGAATGGATTATTCTATGAAATTCCATATGTATCAAACTCCACTTATAAAACATAGATGAATTTCTGCCAGAAAAATTGAAAATTGACAGCAATGACTTTCACACATTTCAATGACTTTCCTACCTTCTTTCTTCAAAATATTTCCAATTCCCTATGGGAGTATTATAATGTCTATCGTTTAGAAAAGAATTTAGTTTTAATTAATGGGTATCATATCTTGCAGAACTGTATATCTACAACTGTAAAAAGTATTAGTTTAACATTATGACAGATTTCACAGGTAACACAATTAACTCCATAAACTTCTAAATCAAAAACCAACCATAATAGAAAAGTAGACTCCTTAACATAGAAGGACTTTTTGCGCCAAGGATTTTCGTTTATTCTGAGAACTCCCGTGGGATAGAGTGATGCTTTGAATATGGATGCTCGGGTATTAAAGGTTCAGTCCCCAGTGCAGCACTGTGCATCGGTGGGACCTTTGGCAGATAATTGGATCACAAAAACTGTAACTTCATAATCGATTGGTGGATTGTGAATTCATAATTTAATGGAATATTGGAAAGTAGTGGAAACTTTAGGAAGCGAGTCCCAGTTGGAGGAAGCAGGTCACTGGGATGTGCCCTGGAAGATTATCTCACTCCTGGCTCCCTATTTGTCCCCCTTCCCGCCCTCCTGTCTGCCCTGAATTGACTTCTCTGCTGTACCACTGCCTCCTTGCCATGACGTTTGCTTCATCACGGGCCCAGAAGCAAGAGTGACCGTGGACTGAAACCTCTAAGACCATAAGCCAAAATAAACCTTTCCTCCAGTAAGCTGTTTTTCACAATTTTTTTTTGTTTTAGCAATGAAAAACTAATAAACACAAGTAACATAAATTTATGTTGTTCATTTTTCTGTCTTCGTTTTGTATTAAAAAATAGAAGAGACTGGGGATTTAGCTCAGTGGTTTCGCTGCCTGTCTTGCAAGCACAAGGGCCTGAGTTAGAGACCCGGAACTAAAAAAAAAAAGAAAAAAGAAAGAAAGAAAGAAAGAAGAGATACCTAAAGCATATAGAAAACATATGTCAAAAAGTAGGAGAAATCTTTTTTTTTTGTACCAGGGATCAAGTCCTTGCACTTGTGAGACAGGCGCCGGAACCACTGAGCTAAATCCCCGGCCCAAGAAATCTTATTTTTAAGAACCCCATGAATATTAACCAAATTAACAAAATGTTTTGAAAAGATGAATACATTTCAGTAGAGTGAAACTCCCAAAAGAGCACTAACACATTATTTATATTTGTGTCCTCTTCTCCTAACATAGAGCTAAGCCCATAGCATCACTCAATACATTTGATAAATGCATCAATGAATGAATCAGTGAATAAAAACATTTTAAAAACTCACTTGTTTTTATTAATCAAACTCACTTTACTCTAGTAGCATACCATTTCAGTAGCAATCTGCTTGATACTCAAATGCACATATATTTTCCACATATTATAACAAAACTCTGCTCCAATTTTCAGTGTTGATTATGCTTGATACTACAGTACTATAATGACAAACCATTTTAAGAATTCCAAAAATCACTTAGCTCTGACATTTAAATAAATAGCAGAGTTAAATCTCATTTTATTTTTGTTACCTCCACTACTGATCTTGGGCTCTTGATGCAGTTGGCAGCCACTTAACAAACAATATACTCGGAGTCCTCAATGTTCTTTATTTCCCCTCTTTTACAAAGTAGAAAGTCAAATAGTAAAAGTTAATAGAGCTGTAACACATATACTACCAATTTTATTTTTATGACAGTGTGAGTGGCATTGATTTAGGACAGCTGCTCTCTGAATAAATAGTAAGAGCCCAATAACTGCACAGAAAAAGGCCAAGAAATTGTCCAGACCTGGGGCTCTAGTCGGGCTGACAGACTATTGCCCACTGAGGTTTATTGGTCTCCGCTACAGTTTTCTTGTAGCTCCAACTGCCCAGCTGCTTTCATATGCAGAGGCTGCTGAATCAATTTCTTACTGGAATAGATCTCTTACAAACAAGGATAATCCTTTATTTGAGGTTTAGTCACTTGAATTCCTCTCTGTATTCTTCACTGTCAGGCTTTGCAATTTTTATTTATACTTGGTAGAATGCACTTACTATTGTAGTTATGGCACTTTTCGCTCTAAGCCCTTCTTTCCAGGGCCACAGAGAAAGAAAAGTCTTTAGCTAGAAATGTTTCATATTGGCTGACAGTTTGGAAATGATTTATTTTAGAAAAGGACAGAGATGAAAGGAGTAGAAAGAACAATCATTTATTCCACCATCTTTGAGAACTTGATTATCAGTTAATCACAGGTCTATTGTTAAGTGAAATGTGGTGGCTTCCAACATTAATTTTTAATTCAAAAATAAGCTTTTGTCTTTCAGAAGTAACACTGAAATATTTTAAAATCTCATGGATAGAGTGGACCAAATAAGCTTTAAAAATTCCCTGTGGCTAAAGAAATGTTAACTTATTCTCCCCCATATTAATATAATCAAATAGATTACTGTAACACCAGCCAACAAAAACATGCTTTAATCTGTATGTACTTACAAGTGTATGTTTATTTATATCTAGATCTATATATACACCAATATTTATTCATTTGGAGGGTTCTTTTCAGATGTTTTCAACACTTAGGTAAAAATTGTCATTGTTCAAAACATTGACTTAATACCTTAACATTTTAACTCATTGCTTTCCAAAGTTTTTCTCCATAAGAATTACTGAGTATAGGGACAGGGATTTAGCTCAGTGGCACCGTGCCTGCCTCATAAGCACAAAGTACTGAATTCAATCTCCAGTACCAGAAAAAAAAAAAGAATTATTGAATATGTACTTAGGACTAAATTATATAATGGTGATTTCAACAATTACTCAACAGTATTTCAAAATCCATCAAACTCACTGAGATGCTCTCAGATTTTGCTACTTAGAAATATAATATTTTGATAAATTCTTTAGAGATAGTAAGATTCAAGCCAATCTACGGTTCTATTTTAATAAAAGAATACTTCAAAGTAACATTGCTAATTACTTAAACATATCTAAGAAGGAGAAGAAAAAGAATAGAGAGTAGGGTTGCTTAAGAGATTATTCTAACTTCCAAGTGTGCAGTATTCAATATTATCTATTAAGCAGTACAGAAATTATAGTAGAAAATATACAGATTGAAATTAGATATAATTACTAGAATTTAAAGGCAACTTGTTATTATCTTCTTAATAAGATGCCAAGAGCATAAGTTTATGAATATTAAGATCCTACACTTATTTCTAACTTCTGCTAAACTCAGTATCTCTTCTGTGAATAAAACCACTGAAATAGTGAATGCACATTCAGATGATGACTTTTCAAAAACAAGTTTATATACCAGAAACAGTAATCAGGAGAAATCTACACAAAAATACAAAGTTACATAATGTCCTTATTATATTTTTATTTGGAGCCCTAAATCTTCATTCTGCCTCAGATTTGTGTATTAAAATTAAAATATGCAACATTTATTTTTTTTCCCTGAGAATATTTTACTTGGTGTGAGACGGAGAGTGACCCATTACAAAAATTTTCATTCTCCTTCTCCTTCTCCTCCTTCTCCTTCCTTCTCCTTTTTCTTCTTTAGGCAGAACTAGTAAGTAAGAGGTGAGCTGGACAAGAATCTGTTTTTGTCAATAAATTCCCAAAAGAATAAACCATATCCAAGACAGAGCTCAAGCTGTCGCTTAAATAGTGTACGGTAGCCAGACATAGGTGACCTAGAGTTGTCTTAGCTGTTCTCCAGGGAGCACAAGCAGGGGCATCAGGAAAGTACATGACAAAAGATTGTCTTTCTTCCCTATTCACATTGAAATCACCTTTATAGGTACCAGGGAAAAATTACAAGTGACTCTTGACTAACTTCACATTATTGAAAACTATTATATTCACTTGAAAACTATTCTGTTAACACAAAAACATTACTTTTCACAATTCTCAAATGGTATATAATTTTATGTTTAATCAGATGTTATGATTACTATATATTGAGCACAGTAGGACCATCTGGCAGGCTTATTATCTAGGACACAAATCTCTCCCTGTGTTTAAAAAAAGCATTAAGTTAAAAAAAAAAAAGCATTAAGTAAAATGCTCAGTAAGATATTACCCATAGTTCAAAATGAAAACATATTCACAAGCCATTCAGAATGTACAAATAAATAAAACTGGAAAGGTCAGCAATGTTTTTCCTTCCTCGGTATTACAAAGCCTTTGAAATAAGCTCAGGAAATGTGTGCAGGTGGTTTTTTGATTAATTTGATAGAGGTACATCCACGGAACCAATTTACAAGTGATTTGCAGGCAGACTGGCATTACTGAAATAAACGGTGCTATTACTATGATTTATGCTACTCTTCCTAACACAAATGATAAAGTGAAATTTACAGTCCTTAATTACCACCATGAAAAATTGGGAGGGAGAGAAAAAAGCAGAGATTGGCAATTTGCAAACTTGTCAGTAAAGCAAGATGCAAAAATCCATTTTCTTTTTTTCTTTTTTTTTGCAAAAAGATATTGTATTAATGGGCTTTACTATATTGTTATCAATTCACTGAGGGAGTTCAAAACTACAAATGACCAGAACTTAACCTTGAGATGCCAGAGGTGTAGCTTTAGAAAGCAACTAAGAAATATAGCCCATATTTTAAAAAATTAGGGAGGTGACAAAACACAATGCTGTTCATTATTCTGGGCCACAAACAAGATCCAGTTGGGCTCTTCAAATCTCTTCCTGTCCATGATTTTTTTTTTAATATTTTAAAGCTGGGGGAAAGTAAATTGTGAAAATCTGATCTTTAATTTTTAACTAGATGTTTTCCCTGGTCTTGTTAATACCTAATTAGTACCAGAGCTCTGTTAGGATATTCAAAGATGTTCATAGAAACGTTGTTGTACAAAGCGTAAGAGGAGAGCTTTTTCTGACAGACTCACACACTGCAGTTTGAGACTGGGAGTATTGTGAACACCCCCTGCACTCACGGGCCACTCCTCTTTCCCTCTTTCCATCACTTCCTACTTATCTTAGGTTTCCATCACTATGACAAATATCTAAGATAATCCGCTTAAATAAAAGTAAGAGAAAGCTTATTTTAGATCGTGGTTTCAGAAGCTTCAGGCTGTGGCCCCGTGACAAAGCAGAACACTGTGGTAGGGAGTAGGTGGTAAAGTAAAATCCCTCACCTCATGATGACAAGGAAGCAAAAAAAGAGAGAAAGAGAAGGAGCTGTGGTCCCAGTATCTTCTTCAAGGGATTGCCCCAAAGATCTGACTTACTTCCACTAAGCTTTATCTCCTACCAGTTTCACCACCTCCTGCCATAGGGCCATAGGCTGGCCACCAAGCTTTTAATTAATAGGCCTCTGAGGATACATCCAAATCATAGCACTGCTTATAAAATAAAGCACGTGCTTCATTTCCAACACCTGTTCCCTTATATAGCTAGCATACTAGCAGCAAAGGCACACAATCCTAATGGACCTTGTAATCACTACTGGCTAAATTTGACTCAATCTATGGTAATTCCATGCACTGGTCATTCACACTTTCGCAGAGTGCTTCATAGCAAAACACAAAAATTATGAAAGCTGGCAACTATATATGAAGAACAAGAGAATGGAAGAATCAGGGATGACAGAAGTTTCTTGTCTACTTTATTTAAAAATAATGAATATAGCCAAGCGTGGTGGCTCACGCCTATAATCCTAGCACTTGGGAAGCTGAGGCAGGAGGATCACTGTGAGTTTGAGACCGTCCTGGGCTACATAGTGAGTTCCAGTTCAGTCACAACTACATAGTCAGACCCTGTCTCAAAGAACCAAAAATAAATAAATAATAATAACAATAATGAATGTAAACAAAGGGAAGCCACCACCAAAAACTGATGATTAGTTTTAGAAATCTTAAATTAGAGAACTAGAGTTGAAGGGATGGCAGAGAGGAGGGTCAAATGACAGAAGGCAGACCAAAGGGAAATAAAAAACTGAAGACGTTCCACCTCCCCACAATGAACGCAGTCATTGTGCACAGCAAACATTAAAAAATCAAAAAATGTTAAGTTTGGGCTGTTAGCCAGATACCAAACTATACATACCTAATACTGTAGGAACAGAGGACTGAACCTCAGGGCAGAGCTCAATCCAAGATGTAGATTTGAGAGAAATATGAATAGAAATAAAGTTTGAAATGGTGGGTTAGTATCAGACTGTCTTTAAAAAGAACATAAAGGAGAGGATTTGGCTCAGTGGCGCCGTGCCTGCCTTGCAACCCCAAAGTCCTGAGTTCAATCTCCGGTACCAAAAAAATGAAAATACAAAAGAATATAAAGAAAAGAGATCTGAAAGTAAAAAACTTTTTTAAAAAGTTAGACTTAGCAGAAAAAAAAAAAAAGAGAAAGGAATGTAGCAAAGAAGAATTGCCGGTGTGAAGGAAGGAACGATCACCAATGCCACACGCTGCAAAGAAATTAAGAATGAGAGGATTCCATTACATTTGATGATCAAGATAAAAACCAAAATATAAACATGGGCTTATACTCCTCTCCAAGTGTAAATTGTATACATTGAACATTTGCAACTTTTTTGTACATCAGTCATTCTTCAAAAAAAATGAATAAGCAAAACCACCAGAGCAGTATGTGGAGGTTTACAAATGGATCTCGGTTCTGCCCGGACCAAGGATACGCCTGATGTCTCTGACGTTAGCTTGAGATGAGCCAGGTACATTCCAACATGGATAAAGCCACTTTTGTCCTCACCACTACATATGCCCCTTCTTTTAACCCTAATTATAAGGATAGATTGGTCTTGCTACACACAGGACCATGCTTCGGTTAGTAGGACTCTCAGAAAAACTCAAAAGTTTATTTTTGCCTCTTTCTACACCGGGTGTCAAACAATGTGCATCTTATTTTAATTGACAATGGAGCCATATGCAATACAGATGTTGACTAAATATTTCATATTTTCAGTTGCCTGCCATTCAGTTAATAACAGAAGTGCAGCTGAGGCAACATTGAAATGAATCTAAGACCTTTTTGCTCAAAGATATTGTCTGCAGACTAACAGTATCAGCATCAGATGGCAGCTTATTAGTAATACAAAATACCAAGTACCCCGCCCAGATTTACTGAACTGGAACATGCATATTAACGATATCCTTCAGTGATTTGAGAAGCACCCATCTGAGAATTTTGTGGAATGTATTAAGCATACGTTTAAGTTAGATCTTACATATCTAGATACTATCTCAGCTTCTTAAGACAAAGTGAAATGTTAGTTATAGTTTAGGAATGTACTGTTTTGCATGCATTAATTCATCCACTCTTCCCAGAAGCCTTACAGAGTAAGTGACTGTCACTTTACAATGAAGAACCCAAGACTGAAAGAAATTCAAGGCCAATGAGTGATGGTTTCAGTATTTGAAATAATTTTAAGACCAAAGATCTGAGTTCTAACCTCACTGTTCTAGATAACAATTCCAGTGCTAAAGCTTTTTTGCCTTTTCATTTTATCAGCAACTAATTCAAGAAAATTTTATGTAAATGCTTATTTCCCTTTATAAAATTAGAATTAGACATAAATTCAAAAATTGTATTCACATTATTTTATTCATACCAGTTTTAAGACCAGGGAAAACTAGAAGAAGAAAAAAGTCAATAAACTTTCAAAGAGCAGAAACTATTTAAAGAAAACGTAATGCATTGACATAGCACAGCATAGATCTGGAAATTTAAGGGCAAGTATGGTGATAGAACAATGAAAATTAAGTTAATTTATTCTTCAGAATCTCTGAACAGCTCAGGTCTTGAGAAAACCGCAGATACTTTGAAAGACAAGGGTAAGGCTCAGTACCCAGAAGATTAGTTTTCTAATCTAATATTTAAATTCTCAAATCTCCTTTATAAATCCAAGCAGCCAAAATATATTGCCTCACCAGGAGAGCAGTGGTTTACTTTTTGTTTTTGTTTTTTTACAGAATTAAACCAAAAAGTCCCTCATAGTGACTGTACAGAGGGAGGCTATTAGAGTTAACAAACAACAAAAAAAAAAAGATAAAATACAGTGGATTAAATAAGTCTTCAAACTAAAAATTTGGAACTCTAACCCGTTTATTGGTCTGCTTGTAGTTCTGACAGGAAATCAACCTTAAAGTAAGCTGATTCTAAACATCCCAGAGAAAACCACATATATCAAGTGACTACTGATGGTTTTCCAATAAAAACAAAATCTAGGGCCAGGACTTTAGGTCAGTGGCACTGCACCTGCCTCGAAAGCTCAAGGTCCTGAGTTTGATCCTCAGTACAAAAAAAAAATCTATGCACTCAGATCTTCCAATACAAAATAGATAAGCAACAATCACCAAGTATTTGAAGAAAGCTTGTAACTTAATAACAGGAACAAAAGTAGGCATACTAATAAAATCCAGAGAAAATAGAAAAATACTAGACAAAAAGTTAAAATCTGTTAAAAGTTCTCGCATTTTGATGAAGCAAAGAGAGGTGCTGTATTTATGAAAAAATGCTAGCTGTCAGTCCTTTTCAAAGTGCATACTTATAGAATAGCTTTTCTAAATCATATTATAATCAAATAAAAATATAACTATAGAAATTGGGGAAATAAAGTCCAGAAAATCTCATGGAAAGTGGTATGACATTATAAAAATATGGAAATAATATGTTGAATTAAAAACACAGAAAGAGCAGGAAAATTAATTTACATAATCCAATATATATCTATCAAATAGTTTTTAGGAAAATAAAACAGAAAGAAGAAAGTGAGTAAAGAAATAATGGAAGAAAAATTTCCCAAAACTAAATAACATGAGTCTCCAGATTACAGGTTCCCTGAAGTACCCAGGATGAATGAAAGGAGATTCATGTTTGTTCAAAGTTTTGGAAATTTCAGCACTCCAGAGATAAAGAAATAATAGCAAATGTTTCAGAAAGAAAAAAATAAAGTGTTTATCAAACACACACTAAAAAAGAATTGAGCATCTCATCAATAATAATAGAAGCTAGAAGACTATGAAACAATGTACTTACAATTGGGGGAATATAATTAACAGTTTTAATTGACAATTTAAGGCCCAGAATTTTTGGTCAAAAATTAGACAACCATAACCCTTGCTTAAGAAGCATCTGGATGATGTACTTCAGAAAAGTATGGAAGTAAATCAAGAAAGAAACAAGGGATCCAACCCAGTACAGACTGAAGAGGAATCCCTGAGGGCCACTAACGGACAACAGGCAATGAGGGGGAAGCAGCCAAACCAAAGCAGAGCAGGACTGAGAGCAATTAGACAAAAGCCGAACAGCAGAATGGAAGAAACTTGGGTGTGAATATGTGTAAAAATTACAACATGTTGGGCCGGGGATTTAGCTCAGTTATTCCACTGCCTGCCTCATAAGCACAAGGTCCCTAGTTCAATCCCT
>NW_022900950.1:3571161-3602672 GCF_012274545.1 Fukomys damarensis | reverse complement strand
AAAAAAAAAAAAAAAAAAAAAAAAAATTACAATATGTTTGTTTATAACACATCTATGGGAACATTGAAAAAATAACTTATTTTTCAATAGAAAAGTAGTCTCATAAAAAATAAGGCATGGGCCGGGGATTTAGCTCAGTGGTTCCACTGCCTGCCTCACAAGCTCAAGGACCCGAGTTCAATCCCCGGCACACACACACACACACACACACACACACAAATAATAATAATAATAATAATAATAATAAGGCAATTACAATTTTCAGGAAAAAAGTTAAACAAGCAATAAAGAAAATGACATTGAGAGTCTGGCGAGGAGGTGTACGTCTGTAATCCCAGCACTCAGGAGGCTGAGGCAGGAGGATTGCTGTGAGTTTGAGAGCAGCCTGGGCTACATGGTGAGTTCCAGGTCAGTCTCAACTACATAGCGAGACCCTGTCTCAAAAAACAAAAACAAACAAACAAAAAAAAAAATGACATTGAACACAGTACTTTCCTCTGTGGTGAACAATAATTACAAATCATAGTACAATATGATTTAGCTAAACTCAGTAATGTAAGTTTTCTTAAAGAATGAGGTCTGGGGTAAAGATGATAAAAGAAGAAAGAAGATAAAAGAAGAAAGCTAAATCTTCAAGTCAGTGGATAAGGCTTTAATTCGATAAATTAGGAAAGACCACCATGTGTGTATTATTTAGAAGTGAGGGGAAAAAAATACCAGGAAACAAAGCTAAAACACTTGAAAGCAATTGCCTGACACAAAAACTAAAGTGGGGAATAAAGAGGTGAAGGATGGCTCTGAGTTCTTTATATATTCTCAATAGTAGTCCTGTCGGAGGAGCAGCTGGTAAAAACTTTTTCCCACATTGTGGGCTGTCTCTTAGTTCTGTTGATGGTTTCTTTTGCAGTACAGAAGCTTTTTTTAAAAAATTAAATAATTGAATTTATTGGTACATTTTAGGGATACAGTACAGTTACATTCGTTGTTGGGATCTTGTACCTCTACATGACAGGTCTTGGTTCTCATTTTTCCCCTTGTCCCTGCCCCCTTTCACCCCTCCTCCCCTTCCCATTTACAAACACTTTATTTCCATCTTTTCATTTTCTCACATTTTCTCTTTTCCTTTATTACCCTTCCCCTACCCATCCCTCCTTACCTACACCTTTAGCTCCTTGCTTCCCATTTCACAATGTCAGTTCAGAAGCTTTTTAATAAGATGAGATCCCACTTGTTGATTCTTTGTGCTAGTTCCCGTGCTACTGAGGATTTGTTCCTATGCCAATGTGTTCAAGAGTTCTGCCTAACTTATCTTCCGGCAAGTTTAGTGTTTCTGTTTTAATGTTTAGATCTTTAATCCACGTGGATTTTAATTTAGTGCATGGTGAAAGACAAAGGTCCAGTTTTAATCTTTAGCAGGTTGACATCCAGTTTTTCCAACACCATTTATTAAAGAAGCTATCTTTCCTCCACTGAGGATGGTCAGCTCCTTTGTCAAAGATGATGTAGCTTAGTACATCTGGAGTTGTTTTTGTGTCTTCCAATCTGTTCCACTGATCCTCAGGTCTGTTTCCTTGCCAGTACCATTCTGTTTTTATCACAGTGGCTTTGGAGTATAGTTTCAAATTGGGAATTGTTATACCAGCTGCCATGTGTTTGTTGCCTAGGATTGCTTTTGTTATTCTAGGTCTCTTATGGTTCCAAATGAATTTTTGGATTCTATTTTCTAGTTCTGTGAAATATAGTGTTGGAATTTCAATTGGCATTGCATTGAATCTGTATAGCAGTTTTGGTAGTATGACCATTTTCACTATGCTGATTCTTCCTACCCAGGAGCAGGGGATATCTTTCTATTTTCTTATGTCCTCTTAGATCTCTTTTTTTCAGAGTGCTGTAGTTTTCAGTGTAGAGGTCTTTTGCTTCTTTTGTTAGATTGATTCCTAGATACTTCATTTTTTTGGATGCTATTGTGAAAGAACTCAGAACAATCAGCCCCCCAAATATAAAGACCCGATTCAAAAATGGACATCTGCAATGAACAGATATTTCTCAGACAAAGAAATAAAAGTAGCAAGTAAATATATGAAAAAATGTTCCACATCACTGGTTATTCAAGAGATGCAGATGAAAACAACACCGAGATTCCACCTCACCCCACAAAGAATGGCTGCTAGCAAGAAATCACACAATAACAAATGTTGGCAGGGTTGTGGGGAGAAAGGAACCCTTCTCCATTGTTGGTGGGAGTGCAGACTGGTGCAACCACTATGGAAATCAATATGAAGATACCTCAAAGAGCTGGGACTACAGTTTCCATTTGACCCAGCCATCCCTCTGCTGGGTATCTTTCCAAAAGAATTAAAAGAATAATACCACATGATATATGCACACCAGTGTTTATAGTGGCACAGATTGTAATAGCTAAAACTTGGAAACAGCCCATTTGCCCATCAGTTGGAAACTGGATAAGGAAGATGTGGTTTTTCTATAAAATGGAATATTACTCAGCCATAAAGAAAGAGAAATTAGATTCATTCATAGGAAGATGGATACATATTGAAGATATACTCCTAAGTGAAATGAATAAGTCACACATGTAAAGACTGAATAGTTTCTCTGGTGTGAAAAACTATAACAGAGGTAAAGGACAGCTGCATTTATTCATAATGCCATCAAGTAATAATTTCAACAATGTATATTTTTAAAATAATTTTGAAAATGAATTATTCTAAGAAAACCTACGGAAATGACCTGACTGCCATTAGTTAAGAGAAATATGAATTCATATATTGAAATAAAATACAGCAATTAAAATAAGTGCAAACTAACTTTGAAAAATATTTTACTTTTGCCATACATATGTACAGAATAATCATCATAGATATATATTCCAGATAGATAAATACATAGATAGATAGATAGATCTATTTTCTCTTAGTTGTAGTTTTAGTTACCCATGGGCACCCATGGTCAGCTACGGTTCAGTGTGGTCCAAAATCATTAAATGGAAAATTTCAGAAATAAACAAGTCATAATTTTTAATTTAGATGTCATTTAAGTAGCATGATGAATGCTTGCACCTTCTCTTTCTGTTCCACCTAGAATGTGAATCATCCCCCTGATGTATCTGTGTTGTTTTTTAGTCACTTAGTAAGCATCTACGTTATCAGGTCAACTGTTTAGTATCACAGTGTGTTCAGGTACCTTCACGTAGCAGCTTAATGCTATGTCATGATACATTATTTACCTACTTCATCTCATCAAGTGGGCATTTTGTCAGTGCACATCACCAAAAAAAGTATGAGAGCAGTACAAAAAGATACTTTTCAGAGAGACAAAGAGAGAGCACATTCACATAATTTTCATTACAGGGTGTTGTTGCAACTGTTCTATCATCAGTGTTAATCTCTTACCGTGTCTGTCACAAATTAAATTTTATCACACATGTGTTACATATAGAAAAAAAAACAATGTATACAGGCTTTGGTACAATCTGTGGCTTGAAAGATACACTGGACGTCTAGGAACATACCCCCTGCAGGTACATGAAGCTACACATCTGCTTTATAGATTTACAAAAGCATTTTGATTAGTGACACTTCCCGATTGATTAAGTATAATATATCATTCCTGAACTTTAAAAAGTCAACAACTTGTGTTGGATACACACATTAAATAACATGAAAGTACTATAGAATGATACAGACCAACCCTAGAGTAGTGAAAGTAGAAAAACTGGAAAAGGGGTAATAGGAAAAAGGGAAGGAAGAGAGAGATATTGAAGGGTGGGATCTGGATATGTCCATAATGATTTATTTTTTATTATCTATTAAATCTAGTAGTATGTGTTATATTAAGGGAATGATGTCATTATTGTCGGTGACTTTCAGTCATTTTGAAATATTTTAATTTTAAAAAACAACTTTCTTCTTTTGCATTATTGAAAGCATACATACTCAGCTTATGTAAAAATTTCCAACCAAGTATGCAACATTCTCTGTTGCTTCCTTTATGGAGCTGAGCATAATATCTATTCTGAGAAGAAGTTATCATTATGAAATCCAATGTACAAAAGCCATGTAAACCAGTAAGTCTTATTAAAGACTCATCCATAAATCATACAAATCTGTGGTTCATTCAAAAAATATAAATATATTTATTAGTGTGATTGGCCTATAGTTCTCTTTTTTGGTTGGGTCTTTCTCTGTTTTGGGGATCAAGGTGATGCTTGCTTCCCTTTCAATTTCAATTTCACTGAAGAGTAAACAATAGTGACAATAGTTTCTCTCTAAATGTCTTGGAGAATTCAATCATGAATCCATCAGGGCCCAGGCTTTTCTTACTTGATAAGTTTTAAATTACATTTTCAATTTTGTTGATTGATATTGGGTCGTTTAGAACTTTTAGGTCTTCTTCATTCAACTTTGGTAATTCATATGTATCTATGTTTTCCATCTTACCAGAGTATAGGTTCTCAAAGTAGATGTGATGATCCTCTGGATTTCTGCCAGGTCTGTTTTAATTTCACCCTTTTCATTCCTAATTTCATGAATTTGGACATTTTCTTTCCTTTTTTTTTTTTTGATAAGGTTGGCTAAGGGTTAGTCAATTTTGTTTATTCTTTCAAAGAGCCAAGTCTTTGCTTCATTGATTTTTTTTTTGTATTATTCTCTTACTCTCCATCGCATTGATTTCTGCTCTGATCTCTATAATTTCCTCTCTTGTAAAAGCTTTGTATTTGTCCTGCTCTTCTTTTTGTGAAAGCTTGAGGCTCAGCATCAGGTAGTTTATTTGTGCTCACTCTGTTTTCCTAACATGAGAATTCACTGCTATGAATTTCCCTCATAAGACTGTTTTCATTGTGTCCCAAAGATTCTGATATGTTGTAATAACATTGTCATTTAATTGTAGAAACTATGTTCAACATCACTGGTCATTCGAGTTATGCAAATGAGAACAATGCTGAGATTCCACCTAACCCCAGAAAGAATGGCTGCTATCATGAAATCAACCAATAACAAATGCTGGCAGGGCTATGGGGAAAAAGGAACCCTGCTCCACTGCTGGTGGGAGTGCAGACTGGTGCAACCACTGTAGAAATCAGTATGGAGATAACTCAAAGAAGTAGGATTGGAAGTCCCACTTGACTCAGCTATTCCCTGGCTGGGGATCTTCCCAAAAGAATTAAAAGAATTATGCCATAGTGATATATATGCACCCATGTTCATAGCGGCACAGTTTGTAATAGCTAAAACTTGGAAACAGCCCAATTGCCCATCAACTGGAGACTGGATAAAGAAAATGTGGTTTGTTTGCTTTTTATAAAATGGAGTACTACTCAGAAATAAAGACTGACAAATTAGAGACATCTATAGCTAATTGAATGCACACTGAGGTGACACTCAAGTGAAATAAATAGGACACACATGTATAAATACCAAATAGTTTCTCTGGTATAAGAAATTGAAAATGTAAATAAGGATCAAAATTTATAACAGATAATATGAAATAGGAAGAAAAGGTGCAAAGGGGAGGGAGTAGTGGAAGGGGTAGGGGAAAGGAAGAAAGGGAATGGAATTAACATGAAAAAATGAAAAACTTGAAACAAAGTCTTTGTAAATAGGGAGGGGTGGAGGGCAGAGGAATGGGGAACAAATAAGAACCAAGATATATTGTATAAAGGTACCAATTTCCAATGTGAATGAATGAATGTCATTATATTGCATACCTAGAATGTACCAATAAAATTAATAAAACAAAATGAAAACATAATAGCTATCTTTATTCACACAACCCTTTGGGGTCCTTGACTTCTCTCATTTTGCTTTCTTGGAGAAGAAATTCAGTGTTAAAAACCAAGAGTATAAATATTCAAATTTCTAAAAACCCTGACACATGCATTTCAAAATATAATGATTAACACAACAGTCAAATCAGTTGAGTAAAGATTTGCATTACTCACTGCAAATGCCTCACCATTGCAAAGCAGTGGAAAGAGGTGCTGTCCATGCCTAACTACACAAAAGAGAATCACAATGACACAGTTGGTATTGGGTTGATAGCTAAGGCCTTTTCAAATTGCCATCCAATTTTTATTTTTTAATCTAATCTTACCCATAATATTCTAGTAGTTTAGTCTCAGATAATAGCATGATACTTAACTAAAAACAAATGAAGGAATGGAGGATGTACATTTACATATTTAAAAGGAAGAGGTTTATCTTGTCTTTCTTCTATTTGTGTAAATTATCTACATCTTCACATTTTAAGACCTCACTGTTAAGGGTGTGCTAAACATTGTCCATAAATCTAAACTTCGCCTAAATGTTAAGCTCTCCTGCTAAAAGAGGAAGTTAATCATCTGAAGGAAGAACATCATTTTCAGGACCAGCTCTTTGGATTCATGTTAATAATGTTCATTACAATATACATAATACCTGGCCATATTCCATTCACAAAATAAGAGATGGCAATGTACCAGCTTCTACCCAAACTACAATCACTTTACTGCCTTTCACAAAAAAGACATGCATTTCAACCAAAGTCTGCTGTAAAATCATATTTATCAGAAACTAAATGTCTCATCAAAAGAGTTGAAAAACATTATAGAAGTGACTCTTAAAAATTGAGATTCAATATTTTTAAAAGAAAACTAATAGTAACAGTGTTGGAATTTCATAACAAGCAAATTAAACTGCAGAATTTTAATTCCTTATTTCTTCATTTCATTATTTATATTCAGTTTACTTATAGGAAGAGCAAAAAATAATGACCCTCTAGTTAGTACCATTTAACCTAATTTTTAAAATATCTCACAGTGACATATGTATGGCTTACACTTTCTGTATATTATGATGATTTGATGCCTTAAATATCTATCTGAATGGAGAGAGACTGCCTCTGCAGGTATTAGCCAATTCTTACAGAGAGCAAAGAGCTCAGCTGGGAGAATGTCTTTGATATACAAACTGACCAACCCAGAGCCAAATCTCTCTCAGGTGTATATAGTCCGGGAAGCAAGATATCTGCCACAAATATTCCAGGTCTAGGTTCCTGACAATTAGGCAATATCCGTTTTTTTTTTTGTTACTGGGGATTGAACTCCGGTCCTTACGCTTGCAAGGCAGGCCACCGAACCGCTGAGCTAAATCCCCAGCAAGGCGATATCCTTAAAGCTTAGACCTTGGTAAACTTTTCAAGCTAGCCAATACTAAACTGTTTAACCTGCCCTGTCTTTCCTGAAGAAACTCCGATAAAAAGCAATGGCATACAATCTCCCCAATATCTTCTCTTTTTGCCTTCTATTTCTAGTTCTTTCCTCTGTGCCCTGAAGGGCATGTTGTGCCCCCTGTTTTTAGGACCCCTGAATATAATATGCTTTGTTTCCCTGAGCCTCTCCTGAGTCTTTTCTTACTATACCTATCACACAAAAGAACAGAGAACAGAATGTTTATGATTCACTTGCTGTCTTGTTTCCTGTTTTGAACCTTACTGTTGATTGGCCATCAGAATCTGTTCTCCCCTCTCATCTACATACTGCTGGGCCTTGGTAAAGATGATATTCCCAGCCTCCCTTCCAGCTAGATGTAGCCTTTTACCAGGTTTCAGCCAAATTTATCACATAGATAAGAAATAAAGCCACAATAAGATGAAAGAGGAGATTTCTGAACTGAGTAAAAGTTTGAAATAAAAGACCTTTAAAGTCTCTTCTAGGCCTAATACCTCTATTTTATAATTTTCTATCACATAGCAAAAAGAAAGTTAAGAAGAGGGAAAGAAAATAGGATTCAAAAGGACAGGAGAGAAGGAGAAGATATGAAAGGAGTAAAGACAATTTCATATCTAAGTAATTTAAAACAAATCAACAGATTACTTGGAAATAAGGCTTTAATTATAATTTTATATAGTACCAAGTTTCACATGCCCCTACCCTTTTAAAAACAAAAATAACCATATCACTCTTACAAAATGTTTGAGAATCTAGAGGGTCAGAACTACATTTGGAGTGTAGTAATAAAATTATGTCTCAAGGATTCAGGATTAATTTAATTAAAATTTACAATCCCTTTCATTTATCATTTATAGTAGCAGTTTTGAACTCCTTGATTGATTCATGTTATAATCATTAAGTAATTTTACAATCCTAATTTATAACAGGTTGTCTGTTGACTTTTCCATGCTGCTATTTATGCCTGCCCTCGATTCTGTCATTTTATAGGCATGTTAGTTAATGACTCTCTCCAGTTTATTAATAAGTTTAACTAAAGAAAATAAGGTAAAAGACTGTGTCATGCTCATTTTTACATTATCTCTGGTGCACGGAGCTCAGAAATACTTTTATTCATCAATTGTGTTTGAGCCTCTACTCTGCACTTGCCAATCCTCTGGCCATGGTTAACAGAGTGGCTTTTCAAGTGAGAGAAATCTGTGTTTAAATCCCTTTTCTTCCTCAGTTTCTTATTCCTCAGTTTCCTCATCTATAAAATGGACAAAATAATATAAGGACTTCTTTCCCAGGTGAATATTGAACAAGATAATAAAGGTAAAGTACTTAACAGAGTCCGGCACATAGTAAGTATTCAACAAATGTTATCTATAAGTGAATCACATAGTATTTATTAGATGATGCCAATAATATAATCATTAATAATATAATGTATGTACTATAAAATGATTGAATGAACATTTCATAAAGAGAGGACTTTTTGTCATTTTTTTCCTTTGGTGTATCTCTAGTTCCTATAGCAGAGTAGATGCTCAAAAAGAGTTATAAATAAGTGACCCAGTAGTCAAAATATATATATTCAGTCCCCAACTTACAAACATTCAAGTTGTGAACTTTCACAGAAACAAACAGATCCTGCATTATGAACATTTGTAGATGCAAACAAATCATGGAAGAATTATAGATAAATGAGCTAGGTAGAAATGTTAGAGGCAATCAGACAGGGATAGGTCCTCCAGAGTGTCCGGACAAAGGTGAAACACACCACATCTGCACGAGAGATACATCAGCTGAAGACCAGGCCTCAAGATAAAGACAAGATGACCAGGCTTACATAGTTCTTCAAAGAACAAACACTGGGCCTAATGAAGCCTAGATAGACACCAGCCACTCAGGTGGGTTGCCAGAGATGTCTGGACCTACCACTTCCTAGGAGAATCTTTGTTCTTTCAATTCATGCTTGTTACATGACTTGTTTCCCAATTGGATCACCAGTACCTGAGTGACTGTACTTGAAACCTTACTGGATGTTCATGGCTGTGGCCCATGTTGAACTCACATGGGTTTCACCCTCTAAAATTCCCTGTAGAGTGGGATCCCCAGCTCTCCATTCAGGACCCCTCCTTCCCCTCAGGAGCTTTCCTATCAATAAATATCTTCCTACTCTTAACCTCTGTTGCTCCTAGGACAACAGATTCCTGGAGAACAAGAACTTGGCATATCATACAGTAAACAGGTTGGGAGATATAATATTTCATATTTCATCTTCTTTATTATTTCCAGTGACAGAAGTAGCTCATGTGTCTTCCAGACACTGTCACAGTTGTGCTGTTGTGTGCTTATGTGCAGTTCAAAACTATACAGTAGTATAGGGCTCAAACAGAGCTCAGGATGTCTGGAAGCATTATTCACAGTATTTTGTGTGTATGTTTGGTTTTTTATGCTTTCCATTGTATATTTTTTCTTTTATTGAGTTTATTGGTACATTTTAGGTATACAGTACAATTGCATTCATTATTGGGATATTGTACCTTTACAGGACAGGTCTTGATTCTCATTTTTTCCCCTTGTCCCTGCCCTCCCTTCACCCCCCCCTCCTCTCCCCATTTACAAACACTTTATTTCAATTTTTTCATTTTGTCATATATTTTTCTTTTCCCTTATTACCTTTCCCTTATTACCTTTCCCCTACCCTTCCCACTTTCCCTACACCTTTAGCCCTTTCTCATTGTGTATTTTTGTCAAGAGTGTATAAGATTCACACGGTTGAACTTATGAATCCAACTTACAAACAATTTTCAGAAGTGGAATTCATTCATAAGTCGAGGACTTACAGTAATCTTACTTAATATGAAAAATGATTTCATATTCCTTCTAAAAGACAGACATATATACATGTGAAAGAGAAGTAGAAATGAATGGGGTGAGGGTATGGGTGTATGAGAGGGTAACAAACCAAGAGAGAAATACTGAAAGCAATCTACTCTTTGGATTAAAGCAGGTTTGAGGTAAGCCAGCAAGTTAACTCAGATCTTATTAGCAAACTGAGTGAATAATTCTGTTTTTGCTCAAATTTCCTTGAGGTATACTTCTTTTATTGATAGTAAAATAATTCTATTAAACACAGGAGACTTTAGATTTCACTTAGTGACAAAACATCTAGTATATTACAATATAAGTTTACACATCAAAATATGTCAAAACTGACAAATATTTAAGCTTTTCAAATATCAGCATTATTTTTGTTTTCTGTTTTTAAGGTTCTAGACATTTCTGAGTAAAAATGCAAAATATAAGAAAGCAAAACATTTGTTTTACTCATTAAGGCTCTTTTTTGAAATGTGAATTTCTGCACAATTAATAAAAATCACATTACAAAATAACTGATTTATTTTGAATAAATATTCTTAGTAACTCTAATTTATTATTAAATTGATAAGTTACTAAGTTAAATCAAAGTATTGTTATCAACTGTGGTAGTATAGCAAAGAGTTAAAGAGCATGTACTCTACATTACATCTTCATCAATAGATCCTGCAGTTGAAAAGATGAACAAAGAAAAATGAGAGTTAAGCTATACAAAATAGACCTAATAGTCATTTGCAAAACATTTCATTCAACAGCTGAAGAATACATGTTCTTATCAGCACATGAAATATGCTCCAAGATAGACTATATGTGAGGTCAAAAATTAAGTTTCACAAGTTCAAAAAAATTGAAATATGGCATGTGTGTTCACTGAACATAACAGAAAAAAACTAGAAATTACCAACCAGGTCTTTAGAAATTATAAAAATACATATAAACTAAGCTACATGCCTTTGAATTACCAAGGGGCTAGTAAAGAAATGAAAAATAAAAGGGTAGGGGAAAGGAAATAAGAGAAAAGAATATGAGAAAATGAAAAAAATGGAAATAAAGTTTTTATAAATAGAGAAAGGAGGAGGGGGTGAAGAGAGGGTAGAGGTATGGGGAAAAAAATGAGAACCAAGACCTGTCACGTAAAGGTACAAATCCCAATACTGAATGTAACTGTACTGTATACCTAAAATGTACCAATAAACTCAATGAGAAAAAAAATTTTTATAAAAGAAATGAAAATGGAAAAAAAACTTTTGGAATGAAAATGGCCTTATTCTTTTCCTGTTCAAGACATTTTAATGATGATCTCTATAAATTCTTTTTTAAATTAATTTTATTGGGGCTGGAAATTTAGCTCAGTTGTTCCGCCACCTGCCTCGCAAGCACAAGGTCCTGAGTTTGATCACCGGTACCAAAAAAAAATTTTTTTTTAATTTTATTGATACACTTTAGGTATACAATATAGTGACATTCATCATTGGAAATTTGTACCTTTACATAATATATCTTGATTCTTATTTTTCCCATTCCCTGCTCTCCCTTCAACTCCTCTACTGCTTTCTATTTACAAAGACTTTCTTTACATTTTTTCATTTCCTCACATTAATTCCTTTTTCTTTCCTTTACCCTACCTATCTCACTTCCCCTTCCCCTTTGAATCTTTTCTTCCTATTTCACAATATCTGTTACACATTTTTATCGTTATTTACACTTTCAGTTTCTCACAACAAAAAAAATCAGTATTTACATATGTGTGTCCTATTTATTTCACTAAGAGTATCACCTCAATGTGCATCCATTTAGCTATAAAGGTCTCTATAGTTTCTCATACTTTATTGTACTCCATTTTATTTAAAAAAAAAAACACATTTTCTTTATCCAGTCTCCAGTTGATTGGCAATTGGACTGTTTCCAAGTTTTAGCTATTACAAACTGCACTGCTATGAACATGGTTACTCGTATATAACTGTGCATATGTCACTTTGGGGGAGAAACCCAGCAGGGGAATAGCTGGGTCAAGAGGGACTTCCAATCCTAATTCTCTGAGTTATCTCCATACTGATTTCCACAGTGGTTGCACCAGTCTACACTCCACCAACAGTGGAAAAGGATTTCTTTTTCCCCCATGGCCCCACCAGCATTTGTTATTGTGTGAAGAGACAACCCACAATGTGGGAGAAAATTCTAACCAACTGTTCCTCAGACAAAGAATGTATAAATTTTTTTAAAAATCAGACCTCCCAAAGTTAAAGACCCAATCCAAAAATGGGCATCTGAAATGAACAGATATTTCTCAGACAAAGAAGTAGTGATAGCAAATAAACATGAAAAAATGTTCAACATCAATGAAATTTTAAAATATATTGAAATAAAGGAAAATGAAAACAACATGTGAGCAGTACTAAAAGAAGACAGCTTACTGCAGTACATTCCTAATAGAAAAATAGAATAACTTAAAATAAACAATCTGCTGATACAACTCAATTAACTAGAAAGGCCAAAAAAATCAAAAATAAAATTAATAGAAGAAATAATAAATATGGCTACAGAAAAAAATTAGACACTAAAAACATTACAAAATATCAATGAATGAAGAACTGTTTTTGTGGGCTAGGGATTTAGCTCAGTGGTGCCCCTTGCCTGCCTTGCAAGCAAGCACAAGGTCCTGAGTTCAATTCCCGGTACCAAAAACGAAAAAAAAAATTGTTTCTGGAAAAATAAAAATTTTAACTAGGCTACCCAAAGAAAACAAAGAGAAGACCCAAAATTTTTTAAAAATAGAGATGAAAAAGGAGACCAGTGATGTGACAGAAATACAAAAAAAAAAAATTATTAGAGACTATTATGAACAACTATATGGCAACAAATTTGAAAACCTAGAAGAAATAAATATATTTCAGGATACATAAAGCCTACCAAATTGAAACATGAATATATAGAAAACCTGAATAGCCATGAGAATAAATCAGTAACCAAAACAAATGAAAAAAAAAGGATTACAAACAGAAAACCCCACGTTGGAATGACTTTAAAGATGAACTAACACCAAGGGGGGAAGTGAGGGGAGCCCATCCAAACTCATTCTATGATGCTAGGATTACCCTGACACCAAAACAAGACACAAATACAAAAATGGAAAACTATACACCAGCATCCCTAATAAACACAGACGCAAAAATTCTCAGTGGGGCTGATGATTTAGCTCAGTGGTTCTGCTGCCCATCTTGCAAGTGCAAGGAATGGAGTTTGATCCCGGTACCAAAAAAGAAAAAAATGTAGCATAAGCAAAAACAGATACAACAATCAATGGGACAGAAGTTAATCCATGCATTTACAGCCTACTCATTTCCAACAAAGAAATCAAGAAAATACATTGAAGAAGAGACTGTCTCTTTAATAAATGGTACTGGAAAAACTGGATGTACACATACAGAAGAAAGTAACTAGATCCCTACCTCTCACTGTACACCCCCCAAAAAAAGAAGGACCTAAATATAAGAACAGAAATTATAAGACTACTAGACAAAATACAGAGAGAACACCTCAAGACACTTGGTTAGGCAATGATTTTTAAAGTAAGATCCCAACAGCACAAGCAACAAAAACAAAACTAGACACATGAGATTACATCAAATTAAGCTTTTTGCACAGCAAAAAAAAAACAGAGTTAAGAGATAAACTACAAATTGGGAAAAATATTTGCAAACTATTCAGCTGACAAAGGGATAATATCCAGAATATTTAAAGAACTCAAGCAACTCAACAATAAAAATAATAATAATATTAAACATCATCATCATCATCTGATTTTAAAGTGGATAAATGATCTGAATACTCATTTCTCAAAGGAAGATACATATATTGCTGATAATTATATGGAAAATGTTCAGTATTGCTAATTATCAGGGAAATGGAATCATTAGGAAATGGAATGATAAATCTTCTCATTCAGGTTAAATAGCTATTATCAAAAAGACAAAAAAACAACAAATGGCAAGGATGTGAAGAAAGGGTTGTTCGCATACATGATTAGGGAAATGTACACTAGGGTGGAAAACAGCATGGAGATCCTCAAAATACTGAAAATAGAACTTGTATCTGTTTTATAAATCCCAATATTAGGTATACATTCAAAAGAAATAAAGTCATTGCATCAAAGAGAGATCTGCAAGGCCACATTTATTGTAACAATATTTCACTATTCACAGTAGCCAATATATGGGCTCAACCAGGATATCTCTTGTTCATCAGTGGATGGATGAACTTTTTTTATTTGTTTGTTTTTTGAGACACGGTCTCACTATGTAGTTGAGAATGACCTGGAACTCACTATGTAGCCCAGGCTGGTCTTGAACTCACAGAGATCCTCCTGCCTCCGCCTCCTGAGTGTCTGGATTACAGATATGTGCCACCATGCCCAGCTGATGAATGAATTTTCTAATGTGACAATGAATGTTATTCAGTCAAAAAAGAGGATGAAATCTGGTCATTCGTGGCCACATGGATGAAATGTGAGGACATCATGTTAAATGAATAAACCAGACACGTAAAAACAATTACTGCATGCTTATACTCATTTGTCATATGGGAAAAAAAAGTAGAATAGAGATTACTAGAGCAAGTTAGGGGGAAGGAGGATAGAGAATGTGAATAATGGGTACCAAATATAGTTAGGCAGGTGGAAATGCAAATTACTCTGATTTGATCATTATACATTATTTACATGTATTGAATCAGAATACTGTACCTTATAAGATAAATATAAATGTTATATATAGTTGTAAAATAAACATTAAAATAACACTATTGGACAAACTGTACTATGCAAGACCAAAACTGAGTAACCTGGATTTTAGAAATCAGAAAATAACCATAGATTTTTATACTAAGGTATTCCCAGATGGATTACCAATATGAAGTATATAGTACATTAACATTTTAGTAACTACATAGTCAAATATTTTGATGTTGAACTAAACTGTACTCATCAGAGTTACCATATGCCATTTATTCTTCTAAACAACTATACCATTTGTGCCTGCCTCTCCATTGCTGGGAAGGGCATATTTAAACTGAAATTATCCAGATGAATGAAGAAACAGTCTAATGAATCACTGTAAATTCTTACGGCAATAAGATAAAAATTCATACCCAACTCTAATATGTTCTAACAATGTCTGCATTTCTTTAATATAAAAAGAGGTATAAATTATGAAACAAGTTCCTTTTTGTAACATGTATAAATATGACTGACCAATATTAAGTATTAGTAGAATATTATGTAAACAATCCTGAAGTACCCTAAGACTGTGAAAATAAACTAATTCACGAAAAACAAAGATCATTTCCTCTGAAGCCAGATTGCCTGGATTAAAAATTAGGCTCTGCCATTTATTATCTATAATAACGTGATCAAATTATTTAACAGACATACATTTCCTCTCCTATAAAATGAATTACAGAGCGGTGAAAAGATTTGAAATGTGGAAAGTGCTTAAAACAGTATTGAGACATATTAAGCTTTTACATCAGTGTTGGTATTCTTGGTTTGTTATCTAAAATAACTGCAATAAACAGATCCTATATTTCATCAGCATAACTTAACTTTAAAACACTTCATGGTTGGTTTAACGTCTCATACTTTGCTTCATTTAAAGAATTGAGGACCAGATCTTCCTGCCAGACTCTCAAACCTTCATGTGTACACATCCAAATTAATGAAGCAATTCAGCAATGTTAGTAATGACAAAGCCGAAAAATAGCATGGTGATTCCCTTTGCTGCTTGTCCTTTTCCTGCTAATGGAGATTTATGCAATGGAAAACAAATTATCTGAATAGGAAATTGGGACTTGAGCCTGAAAGAGTCTAGTGCTAAATGCATCTAATCATTTTCTACAGTATAATAATGTTCTTGGAAAAAATGCTGCACCATGATCCTAGGACTCTCAAGTTCAAATGTGTATGGGACCAGGCAAGCACTACGGCCATGTGAAGCACCCTGACTATAAACAGTTAAGTTATTCAAAATTGTAAAATCACACAATATAAGCTTTTTAAAAAATCTGCTGACCATATCGAGCCATTAAGATGCCCAACTGAGACCCTGAGTTATGTATCTAAAAGTGAAAAGTGACTTTAACTGCTTAGTAATGTTACAGATAATTTTTATTTTGTGTGCCTTTTATCATTTTCTAAATGTTTTACAACATACAAGATTTCCTTTAATGCCAATGAATAACAAGTACACATAATATGTGACTTTTAGGGGGAAAGAGAATAAGCATTTTTGTCGCAAGTGTCAAAATAAACAACCTGCTATGTCTTAGAACGTTACATAGCAAGCCTTGTGAGAAGGGGCCAAAATGATCGAATACCTTAAGGAACAAGAGGGAGAGAAATCTGTGGATGAGGTTAATTTGGGGAGACTAAGAACATCCTTAGATGTCTGTCTGATTTAGAAAAAAGTCCAGCCTATCATTTTTAACAGGCAGAATTTACAATGACTAAAATACAGTCAACATTCTAAGTGCTTTTTTAAAGTGGTGAGATTGTATTTAACTATCCAAAATGACCAAAAAAATCATTCTTTCTTTAAAACTCGAATTCTGCAATGCCTCTCTAAATCACACCGCTTGACTGAGCATCTTTCCAGAACCAACAGCATTTCTTCATCAAATGCCAGAGGAAATGTGAAGGTCAGTGAGGGCCAGAAGAGTCCATATCCTTGAGCAGACTTTGTGCAGGTCTTTCCGGGGCTTTGCACAAGCATGTTCCAGAGAGAGCCAAATAAATTGCTTTAAACTTTAGAAGTTTTAAATTAAAATAAAGAATCTACAATCCCCAATTCATCTCATTAGGAAAGTTTCTCCTTATCAACTCAAAGACAGAGTATACATAGCAAAAGGAGAATGTGCATTTGTGTATGCATGATCTATTTTTTTCCTCATTAAGTTTATTGGTACATTTTAGGTATACAGTACAGTTACATTCATCATTGGGATCTTGTACCTTTACATGATAGGTCTTGGTTCTCATTTTTCCCCTTGTCCCTGCTCTCCCTTCAACCCCTCCTCCCTTCCCTATTTACAAATATTTTATTTCTATTTTTTCATTTTCTCATTTTTTTATTTTCCCTTATTACCTTTCCCCTTCCCTTACCACTTTCCCTACACCTTTAGCCCTGTCCTTCCTATTTCACATTGTCAATTATACCATTACTATCATATGTACCATTATAGTTTTTCACACCAGTGAAACTATTCAGTATTTAAACGTGTGACTTATTTATTTCACTTAAAAGTATATCCTCAATATGCATCCATTTTCCTATGAATGACTCTAATTTATCATTCTTTATGGCTGAGTAATATTCCATTTTATAGAAAAACCACATCTTCTTTATCCAGTCTCCAACTGATGGGCAAATGGGCAGTTTCCAAGTTTTATGTATTACAAACTGTGCTGCTATAAACATGGGTGCACATATATCACTGTGATATGATTCTTTTAGTTCTTTTGGAAAGATACCCAGCAGAGGGATGGCTGGGTCAAATGGAACCTCTAGTCCTAGTTCTTTGAGGTATCTCCATGTTGATTTCCATAGTGGTTGCACCAATCTGCATTTGCACCAACAATGAAGAAGGGTTCCTTTCTACGCACACCCCTGCCAACATTTGTTATTGTGGGATTTCTTGATAGTAGCCATTCTTTGTGGGGTGAGGTGGAATCTCAGTGTTGTTTTCATCTGCATCTCTCGAATGATCAGTGATGTGGAACATTTTTTCATGTATTTACTTGCTGCTTTTACTTCTTTGTCTGATAAATGTCTGTTCATTTCAGATGCCCATTTCTGAATCAGGTCTTTATATTTGGGGGGCTGTTTTTCTTAGTTCTTTATATATTCTAGATAAAAGTCCTTTGTCTGAGGAGCAGCTGGTAAAAATTTTTTCCTACATTGTAGGTTGTCTCTGAGTTCTGTTGATGGCTTCTTTTGCAGTGCAGAAACTTTTTTGTGTGATTTATTTAGGAAAGTTAAAATAGCATCATAAATGCCATCCGTCATAACTACACTAAAAGCTCTCTTTCATTTTGAAATCCACTGGATAAGTTTCAGAAAAAGGCACCAGTCGTGATGAACCTAAATCAGGAAGTGGGTCGGTCCTAGGAAAACATTATAATCCCACTCTTCTGTGTAATTTTGCATTTCAGAGGAAACAGAATGTCCCTCTACTTTAATGCTTTGAAATTTGATAATAAATATGAATGGGACTCATACATATTTTGCAAACCAAATAGAATGTTTCAGAGTTTATGATTTTTCAAAACTATATAGAAAGCCAGTCAAAAGGAGTACACAAATTTTAGTATGCATTCAAAGGAGACTAAACAGTGACCGCTTCGACAGCACATATACTAAAATTGAAAGGGAATTTATAGGCAGAATTCCAATTTGAGGTACCATTTAGACTTGCTGTTCAAAAAAGAAAAAAAAAAGATTCAAAACCTGCAAATAAGAAACTACTATCATATTAATAAGTTTAATTCAGGAAAATTCAAGAAAGTGAACGTTTGTGAAGGGTTATGGACTGTTGTGGTTGATGTCTACATATCCTCCATGTCATGCACTTCTGGTGAGGCTTTGAGAAGGTGATTGCATTGTGAGGTCACTGTAGCTGACTTACAGGCGATAGAGTCTGGTCAGAAGAGGCAGGTTGCTAGGAGCATGACCTACACAGGTGTATCGCCCTTCCTCACCCCTCCCTCTCGGTTTCCAGTCTGCCACGTGGTAAGCAGCTTTCCTCCAACGGCCCTTCCCCATTTGCATTTTGGACTGGAGCCAGATGACTAGGGACTGAAACCTCTACAATCAGAGGCAAAATAAACCTTTCCCCCTTTCAGTTGTGGGTATCACGTCTTGTGACTTAGCAACAAGTAACGTGACTAAGACACACCAAAGAAGGGAAGTCCAGTATCACCTTATAGAGTGAAAATTTTATATTCAACATTTTTGCAAGCTGTTTTAGCCAATGCACTTGCATTAGTAAAGTACACTTCTGGGTGTATCTGAGTGGGTGGTGTAGGTGTGACCTTAGGGTTTATGTCTGGTCTCTTGTTCCTTCCTCTCTTGTGCTGTTTTCCTACTCTGCTTCCTGGTCGCCATGGACTAAGCAGCTTTGCTCTGCCAAACTCTTCCTCCATAATGTTCCCGGCTTGGTGCCAGCTAACCATAGACTGAATCTTCTGAAACTGTAACCAACAATAAACCTCTCTGCCTTTAAAATTCGAGTGTCAAGTAGTTTGTCCCAGCAACGGGAAATCTGTCTGACATACCTTGTTAGCATTAAAAGTGAAAGCGATTTATCTATTGTTTATACAAAATATTCTGCCCCAATTATGTCCCAGAACAATTTCCTAGAAACATCAATTCCACAGAATTACTATGTAGAATAGGCAGTAAATGTGGGAATTATTTTAACATAGTAGTGTAGAGTGAAGGCTGTGTGTTCAGAGAAATGGAGTTCAGAATCACACTACTCACATGATGTTGGATGAATTTCTTCACAGCTTCGTAACTTAGTTTTCCAATCTGTGAAACATGGAAAAAAAATTGTGTCTACATCATAGAATTAATGGATGAAGTTTTCAGAAACCAAAACAAACAAACAAAAAATGCAAAGTTCTTAGAATAGTGTCTGGTACATAATGCATACTCAAAAAATGATGATTGTCATTGTTATTAGTAATAGTGCTAGCATTACTATTATATTAACTATTATAACTGTCAAGTCTGTTTTGGATATGTTGGGCTAATAAAGTAAAACAAATTTCTTTTCTGAAGGACTTTGGTGTTACTGATATTCATTGTTATTCTCCAAGGGACAGTTTTCAGTGTTTTCCAAACTGATTTTCACCGTGGAGTTTTTTGTTTGCCGCTATACATTTTTCAAAACTAATGTCAATGAACAGGCTTGAGAAATATAAATGAGTAAAAAGAGAATTACAAAAAGGATGTTTAAAAAAGATAATAAACTTGTCTTTCCAGTACTATCACTGTGGTGAGGAATTTTTTTTTTTTCTCACACAGAGATTTGCATGGTGGAGGAGTTCTTGTTCTAAAATCGAGCGATATGGCTATGTGCACCAGCTCCCTCGTTTAACACTCTATGACCTTAGGCAAGATACTTGACTTCTCTGCTTTCACATTTGTAAAATCATAGGATTACTGTGGGAATTAATGGAACAATCCTAGTAAAGCATCTGCGAGAATGCTATCAAGTTAGGAAGGGGGTTGTGCTCAGGGATCCTGGGCATTGATGGGTCTCCATCGCTGCACTCCAACCTCAATGGTCTTATGACTCTCAGATGTGGACTTGGATCTGAGAACCAGGAAGACACAAATATCACCAAATATTTCTAGCTAACAATGTATCATTGCTGGTATATGAGCTGTGACGTACCAATGCATTCTGCTTCTCAGGCCTTCATGACTGAGCCCAGCTCAGTCACTACTAGGACTTCGGCACCAACAGAACCTGCTGTAATATAACCTCTACTTTTTTATTGCCTTGTACGCCTTCCCTCTGATAGATTTCCATATTCTTGTTTGGCTTATATCCAGAAATTAACATAGGTATCTTAGGGTTTAAAAAGGGGAAAATAAGAAAGTTCTAATGTAGCTAAATGGAAATAATAAACCAAAACAGTGCCCCAACACTAGACACACGATAAATGTCAAAGTCTAGCAAGCCTTCCCACCCAAGAGTTTGTGTCACCAAAATCCTTACAATTTGGGGGTGATTCTGTCTGGGGGGAAAAAGTAAATATAAAATATAAATTTATGGAAAAATTAGAACAGACACATACAAGTAAGCTGTGAACCATAAGCTTCATTAGCATTGCTCTAAATCCATTCAAGAAGGTTGGGAGTGTAGCTCAATGGTGAGGCCCTGGCTTCAATCCCCAGCACCGCAAAGAAAAAACAATTCCTGGGACAGAAACATATAAGGCCCTGTTTTCAAGGGCTTTAAATATAAGGGAAACAAGACTGCATGTAAGAGTTTAAATAGTAACAAAAATATGTAGAAAAAACATTTAGAATGATACATGAATGACAGAAAGCAATATATAATAAATCTACAGGAATGGCACAACTAGTAAGTATTATGAGAATTCAAAAGAGAATCACCATGAAACTGGATTATCCTAAATGGCTTCACACAAAAAGTGATGTATTAGATCAATAATGGAGAATTCAGAATGAGAAATTAGAATCTTTCATAGGAAAATGGATACATATTGAGGATATACTCCTAAGTGAAATAAATAGGTCACACAAGTATAAATACCGAATAGTTTCTCTGGTGTGAAAAACTATAATGGTGCATAAAATACTAATGATATAATTGATAATGTGAAATAGGAAGAAAAGGGCTAAAGGTGTAGGGGAAGTGGGAAGGGTAGGAGAAAGGCAATAAGGGAAAAGGAAAAAAATGAGAAAATGAAAAAATGGAAATAAAGTATTTGTAAATAGGGAAGGGAGGAGAGGGTTAAGGGAGAGCAGGGATAAGGGGAAAAAATGAGAACCAAGACCTGTCCTGTAAAGGTACAAGATTCCAATGATGAATGTAACTGTACTGTATACCTATTCAATGAGAAAAAAACAAAAAATTATGTATTTAAAATAATGAAGAATTTATGTAAGCAAAAAGGACAATTATATGTCCAGAGGTTCATATGGAACCTCTACCTGTCCCACACACAATGACCTGGATCACCATAACAAAACACCACTCTGATGATTTCACTCTACTTTTTTTTTTTCAAGATTTGTAGTTTCATTGTACTTTTAAGGTGAAGCTCAAAGTTGTTAGATGGACATTTAATGTCTTTAATTGGTTATTCACAGCTTATATCCAATTAAAATCCTTCCAGAAACCCCTGTCCTATCTGAACAAGAACAGGAGACACGCATAGCAGGTGCTTGCAAACCAGTGGCTCAAGGGAAAGTGATAGCAGGTCACAGTGATAGCAAATTTCTAGAGACCAAGTGCCCAAAGTGCAACCCAAAGCACACTTACCACAAAGTGCCAAGATTGCAATGCAATCTGAATGTTGAGGTTTTAATTTAGTAAAGAACAAACAACAGCTGTTATCTGATGCTCAGCTGCTGGGACAGCTTGGCTCACACAAGGGCAGAAAGGGCTCTTCATGCTCATGCAGCACAAGTACAACAGGCTCGGCACCCCCGTATGAGCCAGCAGGACAAGCTCATACACAGATGAGTAAGGTTTAGAGTAAAGAAAGAACATAGTCAGGTCTTTGTGTCCACAAAAATGCTGTAAATATGGCTTCAAAAATGTTTAAACGACAAATTTGTCAATTAAATTTTAGTAGTTTAAATGAAAATATCTTTTACCAGAATATCAGCATCTACTGGGAAGTTTTGACTTGAAATCAAGAAGACACAGGTAGGATTGAGAGAGATAAATATTGCATCTCTCCCAGGCAGAGTTCCAATATGGTTTAATTCCAAGAAAACAGTGCTCGCTTCAGCAGCACATATAATTCCATGAAAACATCCCCCTATATTCCCTAAATTGCTTAATGAAATCTATAAATTACAAAAACATAAAATGCCTAGAAATAAAGTCTTTCTTCAAAAGATATTGCAGTCTTTTAGAAATAAGGATCACAATACTGCTATGGTTTTTAGAGTCCAGTCTTAATTTGTAACTCCCAGAACTACAGAGAACACTTACAATTTAAACTCAACAATGCAAGCTTTACAAATACCACTCAATAACTAAAATAAAACAATTATCTGTATTTATTACTTGGACTAGCATTTTCACATGGATCGCTAATAACTCTGCTTCTTGGATAATTTTCCTAAATGCTTATCAGATGTAGTTAGTTTGCTTAAATATGTCAAACCCCTACATCTCAATTCCAGCTCACACTATTTTTCACCCCAGTTTTCTGTATAACTGAATTTCCAGATGCTCATTGAATATTTGAAAACTGAGAGGAGTAACAGATATAATAAGAAAGCACTGTCATATATTATAAAGTATGTTCTTCATTTTTCTCAGCTTTAACACTCAAAATAGAAAACCTCTCACCTTCATACCCCAAGAGTCCATTAAAAGGTTGTCCTGGTGCTCCTGAAGGTGCTAGGGGCCATCAAAACAAAAGATCATTTACATGTATCAGTAAGCTGTGAGACACAGCTTTAAAAAGTAGAGAGTCACAGGCCTCTCCATCACTTCTATAATGTCCCAAGTTGGAATAATTCTATATTTCCATCATCAAAATGAAACAGAGGAGAAAATACCATAATAGAAGTAGAGCAGTGTATTTTTTGTTCTGTTGGCCTTGGTAAATTACACTCAAATAAAAATAGTTTACTAATATACCCAAGGGAATTAATACTTCATACATTTTAAAGAATTATATTAATTTCAGTATAACACTTCTGTCCATAGAAAAATATATACAAAAATATTTTGAGGAATTGTTTTTTTAAATAGGCCATTATACAATATTACAATGCTTTTTTTTAAAAGATGAGACAGAATATATTAGGCACAGATACAAATTCCATATGATGAGTGCAATCATTATGTATATCTAAAATGTACCAATAAATGTTTTGCTCAAAAAAAATGTTTAATGTCAAGAGTCTGTTTTTATTCATCCTTCGAATACTTACTGAAGATATCCTATGTGTGCAGCTTCTCACTGGGTCCTGCAGAGGAAATTCAAAGAAGTTAAGATGTAAGCCCTGTCCTAAAAGACACTGCAATCTTTATAATTAGAAAAAATGCATATCTACAAACTAATGAACAGTTTGACAATGCATCAGTTAAGGACCAGGTGATGTAAAATGTAATTGGAACATAGAGATAAATATAAGGTGAAGTAGTCAGAAAATATGTCCTAAATATGTCCTAGGTTCTGGAACATAGGAATAAAAAAAACAAATAAACAAACAAACAAAAGGAAAAATACATGCATTGACCAGAACTACTGTATCTTGTGGATAATTATTTTGCATACTTCAATTTCAAACTTTCAGAAGGGTGAAAATGGCATAAAAGAATCAGCACTTAATGCTCATATTCCATCTTAGCTGATTTCTGCGTATTCCCCCCAAAATATATTAGAATATTATTCTTACATAGATATACATTAAATGCTTAGCCAGTGCTAATTAGTAATGAAATAATCATTTCTTGCATAACCAGGCCTTTTCTGTACTGGATAATGGAGTTACCAAAAAAAAAATAAAAAACATTCCTTGTCTTCCAGCAACTCATAATCTAGTAGAGAGCAGAGCTGTAGCCAACACCTGAGAAGAGTGTGAAAAATGACACAATGCAAGAATGGACACTCAATACCAAGCCTCTAGTTCTGATAGTTGTTCTGATAGCAGCAAAGGCAGCAAAGACATCAAAAGATGTATAAGAACACAACAGGAAAGGAAATAAGTATAGGAAAACAGTATATTACAACTGGAGGAAAGAGCATGAGCAAAAGCTGAAAGTGGCATGAGAATTGAAGGAGACAGGATACAGAAAGCGCATGGGGAACAGGTTCTGAGAAGTTGTATTAAAGAAGGGGTACCATCCATGAGGCCAACAGTAGAGTTTATGCTCAAGCCAAGTAGAACACAATGGTTTTAAGCAGGGAATTTACTGGTGTGGTTCATATTTTAGAAAAATTTCTCTGAAGTACAAATAAAAGAACAAAAATACTCCAAGAAATTGGAAGTGTTATTTAAAACTTATTTGTCTATCCTAATGTTCCCTAACTACATTGGTAAGCTTTTATTTCCAAAGTTATGGTCTTTATTTCAAATGGTTCTTATGCAATGTCTGTTAGAGAAAAGGATGTGAAAGAATAAAATTGATGTCAATTCAATGAAACTCTTTATTCTGTCTTTGTAACATAATGCTTTTTGAACCTCCCAGTGTTAGATACACTCATGCCTTCTCAATTATTCATTTCTCATTATGTAAAGAAAATTAAGCAAAACGATTCTGACTGAAGGAGAAAAAAACCAAATATAGAGCCAAGAATAACTTACCGTAAGCAGCGAGTGGTATAAGTTTAAACAACCATTTAGAAAATTATCTTATCATAAAAGCAAAAAAAATTTACATGCACGAAAGTTTAAAACTCCATGTATTCATTGTATGATTGTTCTCCTTCTCCTGAACATTTTCAAATCGTGTCTATCTCTGAGACACTTTTACCTAGAAAAAAAGATGGAATAATTTTTAATGTATTATGTTGAATTATTTTTTTATTTCTTTATAAACATATTTTTTCTAATATTCCTATGAAGTCAAATGTGTTCCTTTGGCAGCTTGCAGATTTCAGAAAAACTGTCACCTTTACTAAAAATTCACTGTCAAAATAACATTTAAGTTTAGTAGGAAATTTCAGTTGTTTTGTTATATCAGAAATGTCAACTAAAAATTCATGGAATATAATAAAATGAATATGTGTGACAAGTAGCATATTTCTTTAATTTTACTATTCAAATATTATCTGGAAGGAAAATTCTTAAGGGAGCTTCCTGTTTTATAAAACCCTTCTTATATATAAAGTTTAAGGGTAAAAAGAAAAATAACATATACAGTCTTGGACACACTAATGTTTAATCCTTGGCAGAATTATTATTTTGACCCCTTTATAAAATAGCTTCATGTTTATAAAATTCTCAACTACTTAAAGTATACTTTCTATTAAATTTTTGGAACTCCCATTTGATATCTGTACTACATCATACGGAATTTGATCTGATGACTTGATTTTGGTGAGTTTTTGTCATTGTTTAAACCAAATTTCTATAAAGGAGTATATACTACCTATAGTGTGAAAAAAGTGTTTTTTGACCAAAAATGCAATGATTCCTGAAAGACAAAACTGAATTTCCCTAAACCAGAAACTTCTAAAAATCAATAAAAGAGCACTTAGTGCTCTTTTAATGGGTATGTTCTGTTTAGTTATGTAACTTTTTAAAAACATATTTCTGTTTTTTTAAACTCCCTGTAGGAAAATCATCAATAATTTTCAATAATAAAATAATAATAATAATTATTATTACTATTATTATTGTAGGAAACCAAGTTGCATTAAAGTTCACTAAGTTGTTTATTCCTGAAAGACAAAACTGAATTTCCCTAAACCAGAAACTTCTAAAAATCAATAAAAGAGCACTTAGTGCTCTTTTAATGGGTATGTTCTGTTTAGTTATGTAACTTTTTAAAAACATATTTCTGTTTTTTTAAACTCCCTGTAGGAAAATCATCAATAATTTTCAATAATAAAATAATAATAATAATTATTATTACTATTATTATTGTAGGAAACCAAGTTGCATTAAAGTTCAAGCTAAGTTGTTCTGAAGTGACAGATTTTTATTTCTAGATTTTCCACCTATAAGACTTACAGAGACTTGTGTAATTATATTGGGTCAATAGAATCGATGTAAATGTAGTGTGGATAACTAGATGAAAGCTCATGCTATAACATTTCTTCAATTACAGAGTTTTAAATTTTTGCTCACCTTATTTCAAATAATTGCCTCTATTTTCTACCTTGGCTATATATATAAAACTTTAAAAAGAATCAATAATTCATGTAGGCTTCTCTAGCCAACTTTTCTCCTTCTGAAAAATGGATTTGAAGTTATTTCTTTCATATTTAATACTAGTATAAGTTATGATTCTTTTTTAAAGATTTTAGTTGTAGATGGCAGAAAAGACTTAAAATTAGCCTATATCACTCTTCTTGTAGGAGAATCAGCTTGTTTTATGAAGTATATGAAGGGATAGCAAAATAAAATTATTAATTTTAATGAGATCCAATCATGGCTAATATCATTTTGTACATATATTAAAATTACTGGAATTATTTTTGAATTCAGAAAATAGGCATATATAAATAATAAAACAAAATTCCTTTGAAGAATAAAAAGTGAGGTTTTTAACCTCAATTTATTAATTTATTAATATATTTGTAAGCATGTATACTATATTTTCTAGCTAATCTAGTGATTTTATATAATGTCAGACATATTATGTCTAAATAGGATTTCATGCATCACATTTTTACTCATTAAATGTAAAATAATATTTAACTTTGTCTTACTTGAAAGCAAGGTATAAATCACAGAAGGAAAATGAGGCCTAAAATTATAACAAAGTGTCAAAAGAACCTTTTAATTAAAAAATTACATAAAGCCTCATATATTTCTAGCAATTAAAATAGTGATGAACTAGATAAATGCAATATCACAGGATAATATAAATCTGAATTTGGAAAAGAAAAAGTTATAAGATCTTCATCGAGCTATACAAAATTGTAATACTATAAAGCTTATCCCACTATTGAACAAGGTGATCTCTGAAATTACAAGGCAGTGAATTCAGAGTTATAAAAAGGAAATATTACTTCATAACCTTTAGTTAACTTGTAGCTACAGTTCCACAGGAGGTCATAAAATAAAATTCTGTGGTTGGATTTAAAAGCTGGATAATTTTATAGCCACTCATAATATCAGAGTTCAAGCTCATTTCTTTCAGCAGGTAGAATAGCATTCTTTGATCATACATATAAATATACTACAAAGGAAGAAGGTAGGTGGTACAAGGTGTTGTCTTAAAGGTTAAATATTGGTTGGGCTAGGGATTTAGCTCAGTGGTGCTGCTGCCCGCCCCGCAAGTGCAAGGTCCTGAGTTTGATCCCTGGTACCAAAAAAACCCCAAAAAAAAACCAAAAAAAAGGTTAAATATTGGTTACTTGGAGTTAAGTGACACTTTAGTCTGCTTTCCAACATACAGAGACTAATGAAGGAGAATAGAGACCACAGGAAGCAGCCTTTGTAAGTCAGGATTTATAACTGCCCATAGCATCTGTCCATCAGTTTTCAGACGCACACATACAATAAGCGCACATCTGACATAAAACTATCAAGTTATTTCATTTTGGGTGATCTTCCACTTCCAAAATTAAGCTTCACTTTTCAGAATGCCTTTTCTTCTTCTCTGTATGGTGTTTTAGCTTAGGAGAGTTCCATTATCATCTGTTTAAAAAATACAAAATAACAATGTCTTGTCTAAGCAAACTTTGAACCGCTTTTAAACACATACATTCTGTTCACCTTTAAACACTTTTTTGAATTGCCACTTTCTGTATCTGTGCCTTTGCTCATTCTGCCTCTGCCCCTGGAATGCCATTCCCTGCTCCTCTTGCTTCTTAATTCCAGTTTCTTCATGAAGTTATCCCTGTTATTTTCAGATGAAAATAATACTTAAATTACCCTCTCCACCCACCATATACACCCAAAATATTAGATCTGTATTTTTGGTTTTTATGCATTTCTATCTTACTGTAAAATTATACATGAATACATTTGGCTTACTCCTTGCTTACCTCTTGTTTTACAAAAATGAAAAATCTTGCAAGCAGGAGCCATACTGAAGTTATACATTGTGTGTTTCACAGCACCTCACTTAATATCTTCAGGGTGTCAAGTGTTCACATTTATGGCACGATGAAATAACTGAATTAATGTGGTTTGATGTTTATATGGATGGGTGCTTCCTTGGACAGTAATGTATGGTAAGAATTACTTTTTGATATACCTGTTGCCTTTATCTTTATATAATTCTTACCTCTCACATACCGGCTGACAATTGTTTTCTTTCTTGCTTGCTTTTGAAATTTGCAATCCTTCAAATTAATAAAAATAAAATTAATTTCTATAAAAATACCATTCTCAGATCCACTATACAAATGAAAAAATAATGTAATAAAAGTGATAAATAAAGTATTGCTGAGAGTGCCCTTATTTTAAAGAGGTTTATGATTGTTTCTGGGTAGAGTTGAATGAAGAACCAAAAATATCATTTTGTTAACCTGCTTCTTCCATCTAGTGGCAAAAAGCAGTAAGAAACAAAGTCCTAAAAACAACACCATGATCATATAGTTATAAATACCATTTTAGGAAACATGGATGTGACAGTACAACGTAAGACATTAAATTCTAAGTATCTACTAATTATTTTTTCAGATTAGCACATTGGCAGTGTCCTGCTGGGAAATTTGTCAAAGTTATTTAAAATCATATATGTATTTGCATGTTTTCACAAAGACTTCAGCTACCTACATATCCCTCTGTATCAATGCTTCACATTAAATTGGATGGTTTATTTGGGAATACACAGTTACATATCCGGAACAAGTTGTTGGAAAACTACTTAGAATTCTATTATTTCACTAGCTATGGACAAAAATATGGCACCCGGCAATTAAAAGTTTTCAAAGGTACCACTGAGAAGCACTGAAATTGAACTGTCTCATTGTAATTGAGAGGTAGAAAACTTTCACAATGATAGGCGGTGAAATATTTTATGACCTGAGACATGGGGTCAATTGGAGGAGCTGAAAGAGGCAAAGATGAAAGAAGGTCAAAGCAGTACTCTGCAGTTAGAACTTGAAACATTAATGAAAAAGTCATACGCAGGGCATAACATAATTGTGCATTCTCAAAGGCTACCAGCTTATCCCTAATACATGAGATTTGATTGCCCTCTAATAATTTGTTTGCCTCACTGCAGATGTAATTAATGTTTTAGAAGTTAAATGTGGGTTGCACAGAAATGGAAAAAAAAAAATCTCTGAAACTGAAAGCTTTTTCCTTTCCCAAATTTGAGTGCATCCATTAATAATGTGTAATGGTCATAAATTAAGAGAGTCAGCGTTTTTGAATATGTTAAGACTATAAGGAGAAATCCATTCATTAATATAACGATTATTTCAAATGCAATATTTCTATTTTAAAAATCTACACGTTTATTTCTTAATTTTTAAAGAGAGAAAAATTAACACCCTCACCCCCTAAAGAAAATTTGAGTAGAGTAGGATTGTCTGTTAGTTTCTCTCCTCTCCCTCAAATGCAAACAGGCTCTAGTTTTTATTTTCGGCTGCATATGAGATGATTGTGGTAGAAATAGGGCGGCAGGAGAAATAGGTGGTGATTAAAAGGAAAGGGTGAGGCAAAGAAGTTGGAATCAGTGGACAACTCTACCTGAGAAAACAGAGAAGCAGGAGTTGGCTCCAACGTCTCTGGTGTTCTGGTGGACAGTCTTGCTGAAGAGTTCTAAGGAAAGGGAGCCAACTACCTGAGAGACTGTGGAGCCATTGCCACTGTGTAAACGTGCAAGCAGCCAACAGACTCCAAAGCCCTACCTATTTGTTACCATTTGGCACAAGCAAGAGCCAGAACAGGGACAGAATCTGGTGTCCCAAAAGGATCGCTAACACCTATGATGGAACCTAACCTGGTTCTCATCATTTCATTTACTTTGCAGCCAAGTGTCCCCACATTACTGGCAATTACAATGTGTGGGTCCCTCGTATGTGTTTCAAGGTGCTTTCACTAAAGATAGAGATTTTTGGTATTTAAAAATTTTCAACAATGGAGAAAGTGAATTTCAGGCAAATTGTCTACATCACCACTGATGTTAATATTTCATTCATTATTTTTAAGGACAAAAGAGAAAGGAAGAGGATATACAGTAGTAGTCAGGAATGAATACTGCAGTACAGCTTCTTTGGCTGGAGTCTTGGTTTTCATTATCAGCTCTGTGAGATTGGACAAATTACACAACAATTTGAGTCTTTCTTTACTCTTCTATAAAACAGGAAAATGATAATACTGACCACATAAAGTTGTTATGGATCAATTAAATGAGAAAATGTTTATAAACTACTTGAGAAATAATAGTAGGTACTTAGTAAGAAATATTACTTACAGGGCACATAATATATACCAAGCATTTTTGCAGTTATTAACATGAAACATTTACATAATATATGTAACAAAGAGCTCTCTTTGTTACAAACAGTTCCTTATCATAGTTTACCTTTCTAAACAGGCATGGTGATTTTTCTGAATGAGTTTTAAACTGCCTTCAACTCTTTAGGTAGCCAATAAACAATAATAATAATAAATTATTGTATGTGTCTGTTTTTTTTTAATTTCTTCAAAAATAGCTGAAAAGTTCAAGGTTTTTGCAAGGAACCTTAAAGAGCATAACTGAAAACAAAAGAAGCATATGAGCAAATAAAAACAAAACATCTCTCATTAAAAACAATCCCTCCCTCCTCCATTGTTGGTGGGAGTGCAGACTAGTGCAACCACTATGGAAATCAATATGGAGATACCTCAAAGAGCTTGGACTGGAGGTTCCATTTGACCCAGCCATCCCTCTGTTGGGTATCTTTCCAAGAGAACTAAAAGAATCATATCACAGAGAAGTATGTGCACCCATGTTTATAGCGGCACAGTTTGTAATAGCTAAATCTTGGAAACAACCTATTTGCCCATCCGTTGGAAACTGGATAAAGAAG
>NW_022900950.1:3504268-3570871 GCF_012274545.1 Fukomys damarensis | reverse complement strand
ATATACATATATCCAATCCCTATAAAAATAAAAGCTATTATACATTTCTAAAGTATAGCAGTCTGTACTTTGTATCATATTATAAGCCTAGAAAATTAAAAAACAGAAAACATTCCAAAGCACTTGATTTTTCTGTCTTCATGTAAGGCTGTTAGAGTGACATTGAAATATGATTTAAATTTTTTTTTGTAAAAACAGAGAATGGGCAAATTTTTATATTTGCATAGAATGCATGCAATATTAAGTGCCTATCCAAGAAAAGAAACTGTTCTTTCTAATTAAGGAGAAAGTAAAAAGAAACTGCCAACATTTTCATGTACTGCCTGGGAGTGAGGATGCCTGCTCTTGTTCACTCTTCTGAAGCCAATTTACAATTAATTGGTGACCTTTCACATGCAAACTATTTCTGAAGTACTCTCAAGACAAAAGTACAAGAGGAGGTTAGAATATTAGGGGCCAGGGATTTAGCTCTGTGGTGCCACTGCCTGCCTCGCAAGCACAAGGTCCCAAGTTTGACCCCTGGTACCAAACAAACAAACAAATAATAGAATATTCTAGATCCACTACATAAGAGATTTTGTATTGGATGCCAAATACTTACTTTTTTTTTCTACCCAGTTATAAATAATATCAAGAGTAATAGACATGCTTCAGTTTTGACTGAAATGACTAGACTTTACATAGAATTCTTTTTGCAGAACATCAAACCTCTTGACTTTTCCCACCACGAAAGACAAAATTTTGTGCTGAACATTCTTTGACAGTTCTAAATTCTTCTGCTAACTATACACTAGCAAAAGGGCCTCTGGCACCCAGCTTTCTTCTCATCTTTTAAAATGAAAATTCTTTTAGAAGCTCTTTCAGGTGCTCTTGAAAAACATTACTCCAACTCAACAACCACTTAAAAGCAATCCTTTCACAATAAAACTGTAATAATCTAATGATTGGAAGTATTTACCCTTATAACCAATGTTTCATTTCTCTATAATATCCAATAATACATTTACTGCACCAATTTTGTTATAACCAAAGAATGAAAAGGGAAAAATAAGCAGGATTTTCATAGGACAGAAAGAAGTATACCCTTCTTAACAAAGAGTCACTTCCTTGCTGGACTGAAAAATGACAAAAAATGAGTCAAATACCTCTTTGGAAAAAAATAGCCTGCAGGGCCTTCACAGCTGCTGCCATAAGAATCAGGATCAGGACTGCCTTCATTTTTAAATGTCTAAAACAAAAATATATTTTCTATCTTATTTATGCTTTAATATCTTTTATCAAGGTTAGGGTATTGAGTTTCATTATTTACTAGGAAGCTTATGATTCATAGTATTTACTGTCCTTGGTTGTATTCATTTTTTTGTAATGGCAACAGATGTATGTGGTAAATAAATGGTCAAAATAAGGTGGCAAGACCAGCATCACAGAGCCTAACTCTGAGAAGGCAGTTTATGGGCCATAGAAATAATATTTACTTCTTTTAAGATTCTTTGTTCTTTAAAAATCATGAGAACATTATCTTTTCCATATCTGCATAAGTTTCAAGAAATATTTTCAGCAACTCCCACACTCAGCCTCTGGTCTCTAGTATGACTTTTTTTTTTGAACCAGGGACCAAACTCAGGACCTTGTGCTTGCAAGGCAGGCAGCAGAACCATTGAGCTAAATCCCTGGCTAGGATGACATTTTATATACTCTACACTCAAATTGGGAAGAGTTTCATTAATTAAATTACTTTTATTTCTCCAAAAATTTTTCCAGGGCCTACTGATTGCAGAAACTCCTAGTTTATATTGAAGTGAGGCAAGGGCAACTTAGGTACAAATCCTGTTCCCAAGGAGCTCATAATCTAAGAAGGGAAATATCTGAATAGATTAGATGCAGAATAAAAACAATAAACTATAGCAAGAAAGACATGCATAGGAAAAGTTTTATGGAATTCTTGGAAAGAGACTTTTTGGCATTAGAATATTCATGATTGAATAGATATGTTCTAATAAAAAGGTTCATTAATTCATTCACTCATGTTTGAGCCAAGGACTTTACTGCGATAGTAATTTACATTTGTCCACATTGTAGGAAGAAATTTAGGGGGGAAAAGTGGTAATTTCTCTTTTCACTAATCAGAATATAGCCAGGCTATGTGCATAGTTCTGAATTTATTGTGTTGTAGGGCTGAAAGTAGAAGTTTCCAGGAAACCAACATTTTCAATTGTGTGTGTGTGTGTGTGTGTGTGTACACAAAAACAAAAGCAAGACTGGGAGTCATTTAAGTGCCAATTTGCTGAAATAGGGAAGGTTTAGAGAGTTTTTTGAATGAAAACCACAGACAGAAGCTTAAGGAACTACAGGATTTTGTACAGAAGTGGGCCACATCTCACTCCTTGAAAGGTGACAGAGCCTTTGATTGGAAACTCAAGGAGGCAGAACACAGGAAGGATTAAAGACTTCTGTGTCTAAACTCGGATAAAAAGCAGTGAAGTCTAAAACTTGGGGAAACAATCTATGTTTGGACTATCAAATTTGAATGGTAACTAAGGCAGATGGAAGATCAGAGGACAATCCCATAAGTAATATGGACTAACAAAACTCTTAAAACTTTCAAAAGATCCTAGGTAGGGAAAGGAGACATATTACAAGGAAAATTTTTTAAAGATACAAATACAGTGTACTTAATCTGAATTTATTTGTTTGTTTGTTTGTTTGTTTATAGAAAGAGTCTCACTAGGTAGTTGAGGAACTCACTATGTAGCCCAGGCTAGTCTCAAACTTATAGCCATCCTCCTGCCTCAGCCCCCTGAGTGCTGGGATTACAGGCATGCACAACCATTCCTGGCTAATCTGAATTTATATAGACCAAAGTCCATGGAATTTCACCTTCATAATATTTACTGTACTGATTTCTCTAAGAGATTTTACCGTGACTTTCTTGGTTGATCAATGATTCTGAACATCTCTCTATGTGCTTAGGTGGATTCATATATTTTCCTTTTGAAACATCCACATCTTTTGGCCATTTCTTGTTTGTTTATAATTGAGTTGGGGTTTTTTTTTTTTCACCATAAATACTCAGGATACACATTTTGGGCAAATATGTGTACTGCACATATTTTCTCCTAATTTATGACTGGCATGCCTTTTTATTTTCTTAAATGTGTCCTTTGGAGGGTAAATGTTATTTAACTTCTACCCTTTGAATTCACACTACACCCTATTATTAGAGCACATGTTTTCTCTTGTACTGACATACTTTAAATTTTGTTGGATATAGATTATATTTCATGAAAACATAAAAATGGAAAAATTATTTTTACATATGCCACATAGTCACTATTCCTGGAATTCTTCATTCTACTGAGATTCATGTTTTTTTCATTGATATCATTTTCTTCTGCCTCAATAACTTCCTTTAATATTTAATATAGTACAGACAGGAATTCTTCCAAAAGTCATTTTAATTTTTAAAGGATAGTTTCATTGGCATGAAATTTCTGGTTAACTATTTTTTTTAAGCATCATAAGGGTGAAATTCTGTTCTAAAATAAAAGAATTAGAAGGAAAACTGAGAAAGTCATGTTCCAGAGACAAATGAGATAAATGTTTATATAAAGGAATCATTAATATTGTCAAATTACTTTGCTGTATAAGTACTATGATGTCTGACTAGTTTATAATAAATAAAATGAAAATTATACAATATATAATTTCTTACCATTGGGATAGCAAAAGTTTTATTGGAGACGCTTTGGTACATAAGAACTGTTATTTGATGAGGGAAATATAAATTCACTCATGGAGAATAATTTTGTACTTTCTAGTAAAATTGTGTATATATTTTCCCTTTGTCTCAGAATATAGCACTCTTAGGAATATAGCCCAATAATATATTGGCAAAAATTCAAAAGTCTTCATGAAGTAAATAGCCTGCATATTGTAATTTGGATCTTGAATGTTCCTTAGGACACCAGGTGTTGAAGGACAGGTCTCCAGCCGGAAGCACTACTGGAAAGTGGTGGAACTTTTATAGGTGGGGCCTCATAGGAGGAAATGAGACTATCAGGAACATGCCAATAAAGGGGATATCAGATCCCAGCCCCTTTCCATCTTATCGTCATTTCCTGGCAACAGTGAATAAAAGATTTCCTCTGCCACACACCCCTGCCAATGTACCATGCCACCAGTGGACAAAAGCAATAGTGTCCGTGTACTGAAATTTCTAAAACTGAGCCAAAACAAACCTGTCCTCCTTTTAAGTTGATTGCCTTAGTTATTTTTTGGGTAACAGAAACTTGACTAGCACACAGCAGAATAACAGCCTATTTTTTTTTTCTTTTAGATTGGGGAACTCCTGGAAAAGAAAGAAATTAGTCAAATCTTGTAAACTAGATCATAACAAACCTCTTGGAAAACAAACTAATATTTGCTAGCAAAATGTTCTTGCCTAAGTTATCCTACTTTTAGCAGGATATATTTGATTGGCTTAAGACTGCTTAATATAAAAAAGACTGTCCCACTTATTTATGGAGATTAAGTCCCTAGAAAATATGACAAAAGCAATCCAATTATCTGAATATAAAGTGGACATGTTTATTGATTAAAATAGAGCATTTATTGTGCTAAGTCATATAAACATAAATCACATCATCTTTGACTTCTCTACAAGGCATATTGCCTAAGCCCACTCTTTGCTCAATTTTAATTTGCCATGCTAACTGAGAAATCTTGGAATTGACTGAATCCTGTTCCATAGCAAACACTAATGAACATGAAATTCCATGAGGGCAACAGTAGATCACTATTCTAACTAAGGAAAAGACTGAGGTAGGAATTTTGATCCCACTAACTTTCTTTTTAACTATTTCTCCAGCTACTACATAAGGCAGATGGATATCGAAAGTAAACGCTACACTGTTAAGGTGGGTTCCTCTGACTGCTTCATCTTCAGCTACACCTAAGATGATGAAGACTGTATAAGAAATACAACAGACCAAAGGATTGGTGTTTAGTATGGATTCCTGCATATAATACTACTTTCCTCTTCAATCCCAATTCAGTGTCCTACCAGGTGTAATTTGTATTTTCAAGGAGTGGAAATTATTGTAAATCTATTGTACTACCACAGCAATACTGTAACTTCCCTAGTTTAGTACCACAATCTCCTGAGTCAGTCTAAGAAGACTTAGTAAACATTAAGAACAAGTTAGTACACTGCACTGATGCTGCCATGTTAGTTGCCTCCTCAGAGGAAGAGTTAAGACTCATAATCATCAGCAGAAAATCAAGTCCAGACCAATCTGAGAAATTCCTCAAGACCTTAGAGGTATTTCTCAAAGTCTGAGAAATGTCACTGGCTCTCCAAGACCCTTCTAACAAGCAAGGAGCTCAGAGATAACAGGGCTCTTTGAGTTTTGACAAAAATCTCATTACTCCTAAAAGAATACTGTTACAGATTATCACAACACCATAAAAAATAAATGTTATATTAAGTAGAGTCCCAAGGAGAAACTAGAGTTACAAGACAGAGGCTAGTGACACAGGAAACCCTGGTAAGGTTTGTTAATCCCAATTGTTCAGATTATGCTAGAATATTTGCCTCTAGAACATGTACACATTTGAAGGCTGTGGGAGAAATTAAACAGGACTACTTGACAAAGACCTCCTGGAGTTTGGACTTGAAAATAGAGGCAGTTGTTCACTGTAGCTCAATGGAAAACAATTGCTACGTCATTAGTGAGAGTTGATCAAAACTGTACCCAACACAGTAGGGCATCAAATAATTCTAAGCAAATGCTAGTCTTGCCTTGAATGATGTCACGGACAATGACTAGGAAAGGGGCAGTGCACAGAAAATCTCCTTGACAAAGAAGAAATGCTACGTAGAGAAGTGCCCTAAGGTGGGAAATTTAGGGAGACTGCACTATGTCCCTGAATAAGTTGCCCTCATACTGGGGACCCCTGAAACGTTTCTGGAAACCTCTGCAGCAGACCCCAATCTCCAGCTCAATGTATGACACAGGCCTGAGAGAAAACTAAAAGACAAAGAGAGAGAAAGCAAGGTGCCAGGACAACCAACGCTGGTGTAACCAACAAAGGCACTGGCCAGTCCAAGCCACTGATTTTTTTTTGGTAATCAACTGTGATAAAAGTGAGCTACAGGTAAGGGCAGAACTATGTGCAAGGATGAACAATCATGAGGTTTCTATGGAAACTAATGTAAGCAAGCCTTAATGTAAAGGGCAAGACAAAGGATTCTCCAATTAGGAACAGAATAGATAAAACATATAGTTATAATTAGAACATAGTCCTTCTAGTAAGGAAGTTTTAGTTGTGGGAACAGAATTTGGGTGTGAGTTACTCTGACCTTGGCATGTAGGCTTCAGTCAGACTCCTTTCTCAAAACAAACTAATAGTGGGGTCAACTCTTCACTACTTACAGCCTGTAGTACTTACAGCCTGTTTTGGGCATAATCAATATTGCAGTCCCCTGCATCTCCCCCTTCTGTTTGGGAACAGCAGCAGCTGTATCAGGGTGAGCTGCACCTCAAAACACAATGACAGAGTCCTCCGAGGGGCTCCCTTTTCCACAATGTTTTGCAGCCCAAGCTCTGTGATTCTTTCACAGCTGAGGCAGAGCACCTGTCTGTTTCACTGATAGGACTCCCTAGCTTGAGCTTAGAAATTTGCAGCTGTGTGCCTTACTGGTATAAAAAAAACAAAAACCTTTGAGTGGAGAAGGAATGGGCAAGAATACAAATTTAGCAGAGTAAAGAGCTGCTAATTTAGCGATGAGAGAAGAATTAGGGCTTGATCTCAGTGGAACATTTGGCTATTTAAAGCCTTTGGACTGCTGCCAATGCCAAATGGGTGCTAGGTGACTGAACAACAGAGATCACCCTAGATGGCACTCAATTAAAAAAAGTCTCTGTGAGAATTAAGAATTAAAGTGGTTCCTGTGAATATTCAGAAATATGATTGAAATGCTAAGGCAGATACCTTAATCAGATTCCTGAGCCAGCTAAGCTACCTGGCTTACTGAAACCAGCAGGTTTCAGACATAGGAGCAATGCCTTACTCCCCTAGCTGAGGGTAGATGTTACATAATGATACCAGTGACAACCTTTTTAACTATATGTGAAACAGATCAGTGAGAGCCAGGATTTCATGATCAATTGTCTCCAATTGCTACCCATATAGTAGGGAATATGCTGTAATGAAAGAATTCATTTCTTTGGAAAGGGATAGTATCATCCTGAAATATTACCTGATGTATGACATTTCATTAATTTCTGTTCAATCTATATAGTGCAACAAACGATATGTAAATTTAGACTATAAGATTAAAAGCAAGACTTATCTAAACAATAATTCCCCAGGATGAGACAATAATGTGGGAAATGAATTAGACCTCCAATAGATGTAATTTGCCTTTGAAAGAATTGTATATTCAAGTTAAATGCCTCCATTAATACGGTATAAAACATATCAAATAATTGTAGTTAGAGGAATGAAAAAAACTGCGATTGTAAAAGAATATCAAAAAATCTATGAGGCAGTGTGATCACTAAGTTTTTTAAAAGAGGGAAGCCCTACTCCTTAAAATGAGCTTAAATCCTGATGGTCAAAACAGTTAATAGATTTCAGATAAAATAGGTTACAGGGAACACTCATGGAAAGAATAAAGGTAAGTGTTGCACTCTAATCGCATAAACATGTTAAGTGACTTCCTTAGGCTAGTAATATTTGCTAGTAGACAGATCCTTGTCGATGGAATGCTTTTAGCTGGATTGCAGCAAGACCAATAGTGGTGAATCTATGGCAGGTGTGATGCAGTGGGCACACAACTCTTTTTCGGCTGACAAGCCAAGTTGCCCCAGCAGCTGAGCATCAGATATTCAGGTTTAATTGCAGTGTGGGCACTCTGAGATAACTATGTGAGTTTAGGGTTGCAGTTTGGGTACCCAGTCTAAAAGGTTCACTATCACTGCCCTAGAATCTGAATTTACAAGGCATGTTTCCCAGGAAAATGTCAGATAAGTCCTTTACTATTCTGAATATGAAACCGAAATGCTTCATAACTTTATCTCTATTGTTATGTGAGGTCACTCACAAAATTCATTTAAAGTCTTCATCTATGTCTCTAGGCCAAAGAAGGTATCCATTGCAAAAATAAAAGGAAAATATTAAAGACTACTAGAGCCAGATGAAAAAAACATGAACCAATTTAGATTCCCACTGGCAAAGATGGAAAAATTCAACATCAATAAGAAAACTATAATGGACTGGTACACATTGATTTTTATATCCTTGAGTTCATAATCCTATTTTATAAACGCTCATTGGTCATTTTTGCAGGATGCTAGAAAATCAATTAATTCCGACAACTCTAAGTAAAATGAAAGAATCAAGCATTTATCCTATAAAAGCAGTGCTTCATGGTACCCAAGAAAGTATATTTGTAAGAAATACTGAATGAAAAAAATTAGAATAACAACATTTTACAAGCTCTAATGAATTCATGGATCTAGGCAATGCTCATCAATGCTTTCTAACACCACACAATGAGAGATGTTATACATCTCAAGATAGAAAAATACACCATTTGTGAAATATTCTTATCAAAAATTAAATTAGAATGTGATCAATCTTGCAGATTTAATTCACAGAAAATACAGGCAACAGTCAAATATTTGAAGGCAGACTACAGAAAACTCTATAGTTTTCTTTTTTTAAAATTGAGTTTATTGGTACTTTAGGGATATGCTTTCTAACACCACACAATGAGAGATGTTATACATCTCAAGATAGAAAAATACACCATTTGTGAAATATTCTTATCAAAAATTAAATTAGAATGTGATCAATCTTGCAGATTTAATTCACAGAAAATACAGGCAACAGTCAAATATTTGAAGGCAGACTACAGAAAACTCTATAGTTTTCTTTTTTTAAAATTGAGTTTATTGGTACATTTTAGGGATACAGTACAGCTACATTCATTGTTGGGATTTTGTACCTCTGCATGACAGGTCTTGGTTCTCATTTTTTCCCCTTGTCCCTGCACACCCTTCACCCCCTCTTCCCCTCCCCATTTACAAACACTTTGTTTCCATCTTTTCATTTTCTCCCATTTTTTCTTTTCCCTTATTTACCCTTCCCCTACCCATCCCACCTTCCCTACACCTTTAGCCCTTTTCTTCCCATTATACAATGTCAGTTATCTCATTAGGATATTATGTACTATTACAGTTTATTCACACCAGAGAAACTATTTGGTATTTACACGTGTGACTTATTTATTTCACTTAGGAGTATATCCTCAATATGTATCCATTTTCCTATGAATGAATCTAATTTCTCATTCTTTATGGCTGAGTAATATTCCATTTTACAGAAAAACCACATCTTCTTTATCCAGTTTCCAACAGATGGGCAAATGGGCTGTTTCCAAGTTTTAGCTATTATAAACTGTGCTGCTATAAACATGGGTGCACATATATATATCACTGTGATATGATTCTTTTAGTTCTTTTGGAAAGATACCCAGCAGAGGGATGGCTGGGTCAAATGCAACCTCTAGTCCTAGTTCTCTGAGGTATCTCCATATTGATTTCCATAGTGGTTGCACCAGTCTGCACTCCCACTAGCAATGGAGAAGGGTTCCTTTCTCTCCCCACCCCTGCCAACATTTGTTATTGTGTGATTTCCTGATAGCAGCCATTCTTTGTGGGGTGAGGTGGAATCTCAGTGTTGTTTTCATCTGCATCTCTTGAATGACCAGTGATGTGGAACATTTCTTCAAATAATTACATGCTGCTTTTACTTCTTTGTCTGAGAAATGTCTGTTCATTTCAGATGCCCATTTTTGAATCAGGTCTTTATATTTGGGAGGCTGGTTGTTTTGAGTTCTTTATATATTCTAGATAATAGTCCTTTGTCTGAGGAAAACTATAGTTTTCTAAGATGCGTAGAAAACATTTAGACTGGGATCACAAATCACTATTTTCTCTTGTGCTACCTTGATATTTTATAATTGTGAGACCTGCACTAGCCATAGACATTTTGTCTACATGAAGAAAAGCTCACTTTGGATTAAAAAGATCTGAAAAAGCAGAGCAAGAAAATCATACATAAAGGGAGCCAGAGACACAATATCTCTAGATTGACAGTTGGAAGTCCACCAAACCCCATTGTTTAAATTGGTTTGAGCTGATTTTATTTTTACTTGTAACCTAAAGCATACTAACATATACATTATGGAAGAAGTTACTGTTGTGCAAAGAGGCCACTTCTAATGAGTAAATTTGAATTTTGAGCTACAAAAAAGGCAAGTTTTATCTATCTATCCACTTTATTCTCAATTTATAAATAAAATTAACTTAAAGATTGCTTTTATTTAGTTTTTAAGATGCATCAAAGACATATTTGGGTGCAAAGTTCTCTAAATTTTCTCCAATGACTAATCATTGAGTCTTTTGGTATTCGTAAGTTACTACAAGATACAACAGCAAAAATCTAATATGCTTTTTAAAAATCTAGTATGTTTTCCTATAAACAATATAAATTAATGGACTTTTAACTTTGATTAGATCCAAAATAGGAAAAAATTTTCATATACATGGGTCACTGGGGGTGTGCCCTTGAAGGGTGCATCTCACTCTTTGGCTTCCTTGCTCTTTCTGCTTCCTGGCTGCCCTGAAGTGAGCAGCTTTCCTCTGCCATGCACTCCTGCCATGATGCTTTTGCCTTGGATTCAGCCAACCATTGACTGAAACTTCTGAAACGATGAACCAAAATAAATCTTTTTTCTTTTAAAGTATATGTATCAGGTATTTTCCTCTAGCAATGCAAAGGTAATAAGGTATATTTGTCCATTTTCTTTACTATAACAAAGTATCTGAAGCTGGGTAAATTTATAAAGAAAATGTATTTACTTAGCTCACAGTTTTTAGAGGCTGAAAGTTTAAGATGAGTGGTTGTAATGGACAAGCCCCTGGCAATAGCCTAACAGCAACATGGAAGTGAGAGATTATATTACAAGACAGGAATCCAGAGAACGATTCACTGATCAAGCTCAGGCTTTTATAAGAATTTACTCTTTTGACAACTCACTCCTGAAGACCACTGTTCCCTACTGAGGGCAGAACTTAGTCAAGTCCCCACTGACTGAAGGACCTTCCCCTAGACTCTACCTCCTAAAAGTTCCAATGCCTCCTACAGTACGTTGGCGACCAACCTTCCAATACATATATTTTTGGGGAACACATTATATCTAAGCCATTGCATATGGACAGGAAAATAGGTTCATTTAGAATCTTCAGGCTTGCTGTGCAAGGAGACTGCAAGGAAGATTGTTTAAAAATAAATCACTATTAAATGAATTAGTGTCTGATATAAAAAGATAAAAGATTATAGTTACTATGAGTTATTCAAGAGTGAATTTTTTTGTTTGTTTGTTTTTTGAGACAGGGTCTCACTATGTAGTTGAGACTGATCTGGAACTCACTATGTAGTCCAGGCTGGTCTCGAGCTCACAGTGATCCTCCTGCCTCAGCCTCCTGAGTGCTGGGATTACAGGCAAGAGTGAAATTTTGATTGCCAAAATTTTCATGTTTTCTGAAGATCAATTTTTGATCTCTGAAAAAAATGAAGTTAGTAAAAGTATTTAGTATCAACAAAGCCTAGGTTTTCTTCCTAACATTCTAACACACCATGATTCCTTCCCTGAGCATAATAAATTCCACAAATGCCAGCAGTTGCATTCAGATTAGCCACTAGTCCAGCACCAAAGTACATCAATGGTGAGGATACTTCTCAAGTATGATGCTGCTTCAACACATAATACTCTACATGGAATTGGGAAAAAAGTGTCTCCCATAACAAGTGGCTTATTAATTGAAGTTGCTTAAATATTCATCTTCTCTATGTGTTTCCCATAAAAATGAAAGCATTATGAGCCCTTCTTTTTCATCCATGTTGCTTGTTATTTGTAGAAGCAGGGAGGAAGCAATTATGGTTCATTAGCATTATTTTGTAGGTATGTTATCAAGACTCAGAGAGAGACTAGAATAGTAGTCAAATTAGAGCTTTCTCTTGACTCAACCTGCCTGGTTATCGTGGGATCTAAAGTTAAACATAGACTCTATAAGTCTTAGTTCCCAAAGTTTAAAGCTACATATTCCAAGAGTATCTGACTCTTTGAGGTTGTTGTTAAAATTAAATGTAAAGTTAATAACACAGTTTCTGTAAAAAAAAAGTAATAGATAATTTAATGAAGTGACTTTCACAAGGTCAGGCCTTTAGAAGAAAACCAAGGACTATTATGATACTTTTTAGAATTTTTTTCCTCAAATCTCATTCAAAAATATAGATTTGTACCTAGCACAATTTATACTTTTTGGAAGGCTCAGACTTTATAGTTTCGTTTTCTATGTCAACAAAACTATCTCTTCAAAAGATTTACTCTACTTACTGTGAAGCTTTAGAGCATTATTACAAACATCGGTGTTCAGTGTATTATTGAGACAGAAATACTACTTACGGCCAGGGATTTAGTTCAGTGGTTCTGTTGCCTGCCTTGCAAGCACAAGGGCCCGAGTTCGATCCCTGGTACCAAAAACAACAACAAAGAAATGTTACTTAACAGATATTCTAGGTGATAGGATGCCAGAAGAAACTGAGTTTTTACTAAAAGTTACATTCTCTGTAATTTTTTTGAGGGGCATAAAGTAAAACAACAGAAAAGATCTAAAATTCTCTCAAGAACCAATGACACCTATACGTTATTTTGTTCCTATTCAAACAATAAAGCAAAATATCACTTGGCATTATTTTCTATTTCTCTTTTTATGCATTAGGCTCATATATATCAAACAAAATTTTTCCATGGATCTAATTATATGGACATTTTAATTACTAATTTATCATGAGATCATAGGTGAAATTTGTATATATACCCTTCACTTTTTATATATTCAGGACTTATGATTTCCTTATATATCTATTGTTGTAGCTTGAGGTAACTCTTTTTACTATTTCTGACATGAAAAATGATAGTTGGCAGTAATAAACTGTTATAATAGTAAGTCATATACGCTTTTTGTTTTGGTTTGTTTTGTACTAGGGATCAAACTAGGGACCTTGCACTTGAGAGGCAGCTGGCAGCACCACTGAGCTAAATCCTTGGTGAAGTTTTTTTTAATACGGACTGCTTCATGAATTTGCGTGTCTTCTTTGCGCAGGAGCCATGCTAATCTTCTCTGTATCATTACAATTTCAGCCTATGTGCTGCTGAAGTAAGCACCATGTAAGTTTTGTTCTTTCTAAGCAGAATTAGGGCAAGAAATGATCAGAAAATTGGCAAGGTCCAAAATTTGACCGAAAAGTCTCTCCACATATAAACATTATATATACATATATTCATTATAAATGTGATCCATTATATATTAGAGAATTAATCTTAATTCGAACTTTCATTATGCAGAGAGACTCCTATCAAATTCAAGTGCTATCTCTTAAATTTAAGTATTTTAGGGCTGGGTTCTTTCAGAGTAATTGTTAAGAATTATATTCCAAAATTAATGAACTCCACACAATCTGAAAGAACCCAGCTTTTATTTTCAGTTAACACCATATTTAATAAATGAATAGAAGGAGTTAATGAGAGGTTTTGGAAATTTGGTTAAATTTAATCCTGGTTATATTTTGCTCTATTCTTTGAATTTAAATTGTTTGCTTATAGGGACCGGGGATTTAGCTCAGTGGTTCTGCCACCTGCCTTACAAGCACAAGGACCTAAGTTTGATTGCTGGTACCAAAAAAAAAAAAAAATTGTTTGCTTATAATATGACTTATTTTTATATGTTGCCCTATGTCCTGCAACTTTGTTAATTTTATTATAGAATTCACTGCATATTCCTTTGGATTTTGTACAAATTATAATAATTAAAAATGTAAACAATACATTTTAAAATAATTTAAGTTCTTAGTAATATGTGTCTTAATTCATATTTATTCCTTCACTGAACTACCTAGAAGGTTTAATATAATGAATGGAAGTCATGAAAATGAATATTCTTGTCACACTTCTCTTCTTAGGGGACAAAGCTTACATTTTCCACCTAACTGAATGATGTATTTGTTCAGAATTGTATTTAACTGCAAATAACAGTTACTTTTTTAAAGTTGTACAAACAAATTGGGAAATTTTCCTCATGCATCAAGACTTCTATAGGAAGGCAGTCCAGATACAATATATCACTCTGCTGTGTTATTGGGAACCCAGCATTCTTTGTCTTCCTACTCACGTATTCCAAGGTGTTCTCATTGTCACATAGCACAATGACACAGCATACTGAGGGAGCATAGCTGTTATGCTACCGCAGGTATTAATTTTGCAACTCATGCAAAAGAACAGGGAAGGCAAAATACAATGAATTCTGAGTTAGCTTTGTGAAAGATGAATCTTTATCTTTAAAATATCTTTGTTATAGTCCTTCTTAACACTGTCTATAGTCCTGGATCACACAACAACAGGTACTTGTTCTGAGTAATGTATCCTTAGGTGATTTTGTTGTTGTGTAAATACCATAGCGTACACTTTACAAACCTAGATGGTATAGGTCAACCAGTGAATGTTATCTCTTGGTTCACTCAAGAGATGCCATAAACACCAGCCATGAGATTGCTGCTGGCATAACACAGCATACTGTCTCACTGTAAATTCTTTTATAAGCAGGAGAACACTAAAGTAATGAACGAAGTATAGCACTGAAAATACATAAGATAGTAAGCTTGTCTACACTAGTATCAGAGAAAAATGTAACGCATTGTACTATAATGTCATACCTGCTGTATCAACGGGTTGGTAGGAAGTTTTCAGTTCAATTATAATCCTCTGGGACTACTATATGTAATCTGTAATTTACTAAGTGTTGTTATGTACCATAGCTGTACTTATATGTCACTGGATAAACTATTTTATATTCATGTCTATCTGCAGCAGCAGCTGGAAAAATATGGTAGTTTATTTTTTTTTTTTTTGAGGAAAATGTAGGTTCTAAGCAAAGCTTCTAAAAATTCAATTCTGTTAGTAAAGATGAAGTGAAAGTGTATTGCTGAATAGGCAACTAACTAGGTGTCTGCACAATGAATGAAACTTTGTCTTTTGCAAAACTGCTGGTCTCTGTCTTAAGAATGCTGGAGAAAGACCAGATGGTGGTGAAGTTCATAAATGATCTACAAGAAAGCTTTAAACTCTGAGATAAAAACAAATTTGAAAATTTGAGACCAGGAATGTTTGGTGCTTAAAAAATAAAATGGAGACATTTTGACAACTTGTTTAGTAGCAATAAGAACAAGTCATGTATTTGTAAATGAAAGCAGACTTTATTGCCTGAATTTAATTTTCTTTTCTACAGAGTGAAAAAATAGTCTCAAGATAGGATAACCAGCTAGTTAAATATTATATGTATCTTAACATTGTTTTAACATATATGGATCTCCTATTCAACTAAAATAGGTCACATTTTTCGGCTAATTATGAGAGGACAGAAAATTCATGGTAAAATAAATCATTGGATATTACAAGGAGTTTAAAACTGTGAATATAAGATTTCCAAGTCTCCGGCAGGTGCACTTTAAGGAAGTATGGAGGCAAGTAATGATTTTGGTGACAGAAGAAGGGATATTTGGGTTGATGGTAACACAAGGCAGAAAGTATTACCACTGACACCATGGCTCCTAGACTAATGATCCTGAGAAAAATTATAACTTTACTTTCTATCTTCTTGTTAATCACACAATTTGCTACAGAGATACCCACTGAATTTTCTGTGACTCTATGAAGATATTTGCTGTTGATATGTGTCTTACAAGAGATTACAATTACTGGTTTACCTTAAAAGGTACACAAAAAATTATTTATATTGTTATCCATTATATTCCTATAAATCAGATTTCTCTATTTGCCACAGATCTGATTCTGGTTGTTTCCATTCTTCTCCAAGCAGCGTGTTAAAGCTGAATGGCTTGAAATATTCTAGACGATGGCTAAAAGAGAGAGAGAGAGAAAAAAAAGGAAGTTAGGAATTGAAATGAATTATGCATATGTGAAATAGTGGTTATGAAGGGCTATTTATTTTGTCACATCGGAGACAGGACAACATTCTATTTTAAGAAATCCCAAAGGTAAGACGTATTCTATATGTACAGTTTTCTCACTGTAGCTATCAAACACTAAGATCTGAAAACATTTACCCATATCGCTAAGCTTTTTCCTTTCAATTCTCCAAATAGCTCCCTCACAGCTAAGGGAGAAATAAAAATTAACCCTCATTCCACCTAGCTTTAAAGAAGCGTATAATACTGTACTTTTACATTTATATTCAGATGTTCATATAACTTATATCAGTAATATAAGAAATTGTTTTACAAAGTTTCGACTCCATTTTAAAGGGCAGACTTATTTCTTCTTAATTAAAGCAAGAGAGGCTAATGCATTTGAATGTTAATCCACTGGGCCCAAAGGTGCATGATAATAAACCCAGTTACCTGAGAAGCTGAAGCAGGGGGATCACAAGTTTGAGGCCAGCTGGGACAACTTAATGAAACCCAGTTTCAAAAATTTTAAAAAGCCAGCAGCCTGGGCAATTTAGCAACTTAATGTGATCCTGCCTCAAAATCAAAATAAAAAATAAAAAGAGCTAGAGAAGTAGTCAGTGTGAAGAACCTGAGTTCAATCACCAGTACCAAGAATTAAGTTAAATTATTTAAGTAAAGGTAAAGAGCTGGGAGGTAGACCTGGAGAGGCACTTCAGTGTGAGGTCCTGGGTTCCATATCTGGTATCTCAAGAAAAAATGTTAACCTTACTTATTTTCTTTTCAGAGGAACCAGTTAACTGTTACGAAGCTTTCTCTTGTAGCTTAATGAGGAGAGAACACGCTGCAAGGAAACCCTGCTTTCGAGGAAATCAACATCTCAGTGGTGCCCTGGCCAGTGTATACTCACACTTCTATGTGGGGTAAGCCTCTAATATTGTACAAATTGGGGAACCAGACTATAGGGAGGTATGAGCTGGTGAAGAGCCAGAGAGAATAACATCTGGGTTTAAAGGCTAAGTCAGTTGCAACTAGATTCCAATCCCTTGCCTAGGATGAACTAGTTTTAGAATTACAACTATTAATCCCAGAGTAAAGTTAAGGAAACAACAGTAAAGCATAAGAGAAAGAAAAAGAGACTAGGTAGAGAGGGTCAGACCGGCAAGAAAGCACAGGTCAGAGGTAAAAGTATGTCAAGCAGGATAAAGATATACACTAGAAGAGAAAAAAAAAAAAAAAAAAAAAAAAAAAAAAAAAAGTAGAGTATAATAAGAGCATGACAGGAAGAAAGCAAATGGAGAAGGATGGTGCAGCATACCCTAAGGTAAAAAGGCAGGATGGTCAGTACACCACAGTGTGATACCCGCTAGGATGTCTCTGTTAGGCTGTTCTAAACACTCAGACTCACCAGACTGCCTTGGCCATACTCAGAGAGTTGGTGCGGGAAACACAGATTGCCCAGGCCAGTATATGGCTTTTCTTCCTAAGGTACTGGTTTTTGCAGCAGCCCATGGACACTTATAAAGGTAATCAGGAGCTACAGTCTCACTAAGATGACAGCTTCAGGTACAAGGAGACAAGATTCAAATAGGAAAAGTGTTGAAGATGCCTTGGTTGAAATGCCTGCTGCCTCACAGGAGTCTAGATCTTTTATAGTAACTCCTGGGTCCCCACAAGGAACGTGACTATCAAAAGAGATCTCTAAAGCTAGCTGTCTCATCATATATTTGTAGTCACTCAAAATTACTCTCAGCCCAGATGTAATTTACTAATCTGGGGCCATTTTTATCTAACCAATGTTATCCTGTGATACAGTTGATGTTCCTATGCTTAAGAGGTTACCAAGAGAACTAGAGAAAGAGAACTGATGTAGAGATTTTCTTGCAGAAAGAGAAAGCATTAATCCTTTTCTAACATCAGGAAACACTGATTCCTCAGGACATTTACTCTTAATGGGATCATAAAAGAATCTGAAGCCATATTTCTATATCAGCTAATGCAACACTCACTTAGCAAGATTTTTCTCATGTTACTACTTTGGGAAGCTATTACCGACAGTAAAGAGAAAGATTATATCCGTCCAAAATTAATCCATATTTACTGAGGACAACCAGGAAGCACGGTGTGGGCAGGGGTCTACAGGCAGGGAAAAAATAGAGTTAGGGCCTCATTAAGTATTCTGGCTAATCTTGACTAGGAGTTAAAACTATTACAGAAATTCCCTGGGAAACAGTCTCAAGGACAAGGGTGGAGAGCAAAAAGATACTCACACCTGTGCACTTACATATATACACATATACATACATACAGTTAGGTAGGTAGGTAGGTAGACAGATGATAGATACAGATATATACAGGAACACCCTGGTTCACAAATGCTTCTGTTTGCAAACAGTTCGGTTCTCAAATTTTGTGTTTGGCAAAATTTTGCGTTTGTCACAACATCCACATTGGGTGACAAACAAGACCATAGCTATTTTCCCTACAAAAACACAAACGCAAGGCCAGGAGTGGTGGCGCATGCCTGTAATTCCAGCACTTGGGAGGCTGAGGCAGGAGGATCACTGTGAGTTCAAGACCAGCCTGGGCTACATAGTGAGTTCCAGGCAGTCTCACCTATATAGTGAGACCCTCTCTCAAATAAAACAAAACAAAACAAAACAAAAAACAAAACAAAATTCACAAACAGCCATCTTCCCCCAAATCACAAACTAAATTTGTTAACTGAGGAACCACTGTATTTATATTTACTCTAGGATCACTGTATTACTACAATAGATGCACACACATCCCATTTAACCAGTTGCTCATCCTGCTGACAAGGCCTTGTCAAGGAAAAACAAACAGGCAGAAAGAAGTTACACAATGCCCACTAAAAGAAATGGGCACAAAGGCAAGCAGGCTGATATAAATATAATTTATGTGTGTGTGTGTGTGTGTGTGTGTGTCCATTTCTTTTAGCTTTTTTAGATGTCCCTCAAAGTCTCATGCAGATGAGGTGGGGCTTTTTCAGAGGTGGCTGGATTTAGAGTGCTGGAATCGATTCATAGTGCAATGCTAGGTTCAAGGGCACTAGGATTAAGGGTATGAGTGCTGCCTGCCTTAAGAAGTCTAGGTAAGAGAAAAGGAGGAGGAGGATACTGTTAAGGTCTCCTGTTGCTTTTGCTGCCTTGTGGGCACCAAAAACTGTTTCACCTCAGCAACATCCATTTTCCATGTGCCACTCTGAGCCAGCCAACTATGGACTGAAGCCTCTATGAACTGTGAGCCAAATAAAACCTTTCCACTTCTAACTTTGGGTGTCGGGTATTTTGTTTCAGCAAGTAAAAAGTATTTAACACAGGGGCCCAATTTAATCCAAGGACAGACCAAGGAGCCAATTGGGTTATGGCAAATTCCAGGTAGGGGGAAGGGACCTTGGCATCCAATAAAAGAAGCCAGGGCAAAGGCCCATGCGTCTTCCATCTTTCTGGAAGCCTGTACCCCCTTTTTTGGGTAGCTTTCTCTCTTCTGCTTTTTTCTCCTTACAAATAAAGTGTCTTCCTTTTCTTACACTTCATCCCTTTAATTGACTATCAGTGTTGAGTTTACAATCTCAGTTTGCTGCTTATACAGCAGAGCAGCCATTCTGGGTGTGACAATAGGATCCTACTCAGCACTTGTATACATATGTTACCTTCTTTAACGAAAAAATGTTACTACTGCTCTACCATGAATTAATTTTTTTCTAAAAATCTACTCACAAATCAGGTTTTTGTCCTTGTTGCAGTTCATGCTGTGGTACAGGGTAGAGGGCTTCATAACTTCTTTTACCTTTTGATCCATGAATTGCATATGAATTGAACTTTGTCACATTTGGTGGAAAATAATTCCATGGAAGATAAGCTTTGCCTTCCCATTTTGTGTCGTCTTTGGATGCTTTGAATGACAAATCAAGTTCTTGCTACACGAACAACATGTGAAACACAAAAGGTAAATTCAGACATACACTTTAAATACACACATATTACCTATGTAATTTAAGGGTTTTGTTTCCTATTTTAATTTACTTACTTTCCACACATTTCTTCTTCCACAGAGTAAAAGCACTAAATGTTGTCCATGGCTGCCAAAATTAAGATTCTTCATTAGAGTTTAGAAGAAACAAATGTTATTTTCTTCACTATCTTTTATATCTGGTAGTGTGTATGCTCATAAATAAATTCCAGGTAATTAAAAGATGCAATAAAATATTAGATAATTATAGGGAGAACCAATGTGTTCAGTTATACATGAAAATGGCATCTTTGGGTTTACCATTTCTGACACAACTGTTGTCAAATGCATAAAGATTCACATGCTAAGATTGCTTTTTATACGGTTTAAATTTTAAAATTATATAAAATAATTAGGCTAGCTGACACACAATAGGAAAATAAGTGGAAAAATATTTAGAATTTTTAATAAAACCAGTTTAAAAAAATAAAGATCCTATAAAGGAAACTGGGACCAATTTTGATGTTTCAACCCAATATTACTAAAGGTTATTTCTGTGAGAAAACTATCTTGTGGCTCAAATAGAAGGCAGAAAATATAGAACACTAAGCATAGATTGTCCAAAACTAGTCAACAAGCCAAAGATTTTAATCTGTATCTATTTTCTCACTCAATTGCCCTTGACCTGTCCTCCTCTTGTATTTTCCTGTTTCCACCATTAATGCAGGCATCAGTATAATGTTTACAAAAAACAATCACAATGTATGCTTAAAAGGAAATTCTAACAGAAATGCAAAATTGGGATTAGTTATATCAGTTAGAATCAAATGATTTCACATATTTACATGAAACATTTATTGTCTCTGGAAAAGATTGTATCAAACATTTCTATACAGATCTTTAGTGAGATTTTCACAGAGGATTTGCTTCAATTAAATATTCTATCAAAAAACAAGTCGTTTTTTGGGGGGTTTGTTTTTTTTTTTCCCACCACTGAAAAGCCTTCTGAATATTTACATTGTTATAATTCAGGCTTAGGACTACCCTAGGAGGAGCAAAACTTCTCACAAATTAAAGCAACATATTCTTTCCTAGAAGTTAATTAACTGTTATAAGACAATTGCCTGAGGCAAACTCATGATTCTTGATTATTAAGTATCTTGATGCAAATAACACCAAACTACTTGGGATTTTTTTTTTTTTTTTTTTTTCAAACCATGGATCGAACTCAGGCAGGAGGACCGGTGAGCTAAATCCCTGGCCCTGAGGATTTTTTTCTTTTTTTTTTGGTAGTCAGGGTTTTGCTATTTAGCACAGGCCGACCTTGAACTCAAGGTGATCATTCTGCCTCAGCTTCCTGAGTTCTGGTAGTATAGATATGCATCACCATGCCTGTCAATTTTAATATGTAATTTTATATACAACAGCTAATGTGTAGTTTCTTAACAAAAGATAATCTAATTATTTATTCAGTGTTAGTTCATTTTATGAAAATAAATTATCTAACAAAATTAAAACTAGGGGTAAAACTTGCAAGTTGACAGATTCAAGTTATTTCCTGTTTTCTAGACTAATTATAAATGTTTGTCTTAGCTTTCTCAGATGTAGGGTGAAAGTAATCACACAATAGTTGAATGGTTTACCTTTTATGACAATTTATGCCAATCATATTTTTCAATAAAATATTTTAGCATGTTAATTGAAGAGAACACATGATATATAATTCTTCTTCTTAAAAATAATTGCAAACATTTTCCACATCAGAATTAGCGAAAAAATCAAAAGAAGTATAAATAAGGACTAAAAGGTATAATAGATAATGTGAAATAGGAAGAAAAGGTGCAAAGGGGAAGGGGAAATGGGAGGCATGGGGGAAAAGAAAAGATGGGAATGGAATTAATATGAGAAAAAGAAAAATGGAAACAAAGTCTTTGTAGATAGGCAGGGGTAGAGGTGAAGAGAGGGCAGGGGAATGGGGAAAAAATAATAACCAAGATGGATTATGTAAAGATGCAAATTTCCAATGATGAATGTCATTACATTGTATACCTTAAATGTACCAATAAAATTAACTATTTTTTTTTAAAAAATCAAGGGCTGAGGATTTAGCATAGTGGTTCTGCCACCTGCTCGAAAGAGCAAGGTCCTGAGTTCGATTCCTAGTACAAAAAAGTCAAAAGAAGGGAAAATGAAAGGATATATAAATCACATTTAGATCAGTTGTTTGGGATGTTTTAGCCATAGTGCTAAGGAACAAAGCCTATTGGATATTGATATGGAGAGGTACTTAAATGCATGTCAAATTAATACCAACAATATATAGAAATTTACAGTATTAAATACTTTACTAATTTAAAATTTTAGTTTTTTATATCTACAAGAAAACAAATTTGTCAATCAAGTAAAGCAGGTTCCCCAGGGAATAAACTTGACAGCAAATCCAAAGGTTAATATTTTGAATGAGTCTAGGAAAATCCACATACAATTTAATTTTTATTCTTGACACTGAATGCAAAAATGAAACTGTACATACTCAAAAAATTAATGATGAATAAAAGAAGGAATATATGATATACAATTATGTAACACACAATTACATAAAGTTTAATCTAGACATTTAAAAATCTCCTAAAATATAAATTTTCATATTATTCCCACATGTTTCACTTTACTTTTGGACTGTTATTGCATAATAATGTAAATTTAGAAAGTAAAAAATGGACTTTAATTATGATTTTTCACTTTGAAAAAAATTGTCTTCAAATTCATTTTTTAAACCAGCAATATTTTAAATTAAAAATAACATTGATATATTCAAAATTTTGGAATACATATGATAAATATATAGTCTATATATATTATACATCTTAGAGTAGTATCCTTGGTTAAAAAATACAGATGACATGGGCCGGGGATTTAGCTCAGTGGTTTGGTGGCCTGCCTCACAAGCGCAATGACCCAAGTTCGATCCCTGGTACCAAAAAAAAAAAAAAAAAACCAGATGACAGGGGCCACAGATGTAGTTCAGTGGTATTGCACCTGCCTGGCCAATGGAAAGTCCTGAGTTCGATCCCATTGTAGTGGGGCAGGGACATGCATGGTGGCACACACTTGTAATCCTAGAAGCTGGAGAAGACTGTTTTAAATTCAAGGCCAACCTGAATTGCACAGCAAAATCCTGTCTCCAAAAAAACCAAACCAAAACAAAACAAAACAAAAAATATATGTGTGTGTGTGTGTGTGTGTGTGTATCTTAATGTTAACTATGCTGTGCTTTTGTTCTCATGAATAATCTAAAGTAATTAAGATGGAGAAATAAATATAAATGGGGTCGATGCTTATAAACATTCACAACATCTGAATCATTAGTTGCTAAATATAAATTCAAGTATTCTTGGTTTCTTAAAGTTTATACAAAGATAATATATTTTGGACTATTAAATGTGCTTTCATAAATTATATTATATATATAAAATTTAAGACTTTTTTTCTTGGTACTGGGGATCAAACTCTGGCCCTTGCGCTTGCAAGGCAGGCAGCAGAACCAGAGCCAAATCCGTCCAAGACTATTTTCTTAAGTTTAGTAAAAGTGAAAAACCAAATATACAATTCTACATTGAAATAATATTTTAAAATATTCCCCTAAGTGGGATGCCCCTGGGCCTGAGGAACTACAGAAAAACTCCTCTAAGGGGCAGGACCTGGCTCAGTGTTCTGCTGCCTGCCTCACAAGCACAAGGTCCCAAGTTTGATCCCCAGTACCACACACACACACACACACACACACACACAAACTCCCCTTTAACAAAACAGCTAACAAAACAGCTACCTGTATATATATATATAAATAAGTTTAATATAATTAAAAAGTTAAATACTTTTATATGTCTACAGAAACATTTCTTAAAATGTTAAAATGCTATGGGCTGATCATTCAAAAACTAACGGTTTTCTGTTTTGTTAAGATAATTTCTGTATTTTCTACTTTTGATTTCTTAATAAACTGAATTTTAAGTTTTAAGATTGTAAGATGTTTTCAATAATCAGCTTAACTATTATCTTAGGCCATAGTCCATGCTAGATGTATCTGGGACGAGTGGTGTGTATATATCTGAGGATGAAAAACACTGTAAGCCTGTGATTTCTCTAATATTAAGAAGTTTTAAAAAAAAGTTTATGGGGTTAAGATTACATTAGTTTAATGTATGCAAAGCAATCAATAGGTTCTTTCTTTTATACAACATACATAGTATCTAGAACTTAAATATATAAAATAATCAAAAATTTTGGCATCTTTATTCTTTGTATTTGATACAATTAAATCCAGCCATCTAAAACTTGATCAACATCTGTTGGCTTTGACTGTACAAGCATTTTCTTATTGTATAAATGAGATGAACCTGTATACTGGGTAAAAAGTATTTGTGTATGTCTAAAAACATCCTTTGACTCTTGTCAGGGCTGTTACACTATGAAAACCCGTAAAGAACTCTAAATTTCACCTGAAGAGTTAAAAAAAAAAAATTAGTATGTAAAGACTTTTAGCTGTGATGCTAATTCTTGCTGACTTCTTTGTGTGCTGAATATGTTTATATTCTCCAAGTGTACAAGCCTAAAATGCAAAACTTAAGAGAATACTTTACCACACTGGTGTCCTCAGGAAAACTGTTTTTAATGATAGACTTTTAGGCTTATGTTTATGTGTTCTGAAGTGTATCACTATGTAGTCCAGGCAGTGTTACTGTGGTGAAAGACTGGGCATAGCCACCTATAAAGTACATCTACAAACAAGAAGATTCTACTTAGACACTTTATTTTGTGTTTTTTTGTTTGTTTTTGGTTTTGGTATCAGGGATCAAACTCTGGCCCTTGCACTTGTGAGGCAGGCAGCAGAACCACTGAGCCAAATCCCAGCCCTTGTTTTTGTTTTTATAGTACCTAAGCTTAGACCCAGGGCATTTGCACTGAGCTACATCTTCAGTCCTTTATTTCTTATTTTGAGACAGAGACTTGTGGAGGTTCAGGTTGTCCAGGCTGGACTTGAATTTGTGATCCTTCTACCTCAGCCTCTCAAAGTGCTAGGAATTACATGTATGTACCACTACACCCAGCTAGAAATTTTATTTCAAATCTAGCAAATTTAGATGAGAATTTACTTATATAAGTTAATATTTTATAATTGGATAAAAGTAACCTAGTAAGTTATTTTATACCGAAAAGGGAATTTCAATGAATTTTTAGAGACATAATAGAATTAATCTAATGACTGTAGAATAATAATGTCATCATAATTGTTATCCTTAAATGCTATGTTTGCTTTTATTTCTTATTTTCCATTTTTCTTGTAAAACTTTGTAACTATTATCTGTTAACATTCTGCAGAAATATGACTTCTAAAAACAATTGTGACAGTATGGTGGCCATTGCCTTTTGGACAAATATATGATGATGAGTCCTAATACTAATGCTGACCATAGTTAATGAAATAGATAGTTGCTCTCTGGTCCTACTTTATATTTCAAAGGCTTTCCTATCCAAAAGGAGTACTATAATTAGTATTAAGACCTATTGGTGTAACTGACCTTCTGAGTGTTTAACAATCGAAGCTTGGAAACCAAAGCTGAGGAAGATAAAAGGCCCAAGAGGACAGCCCATATTTTGGCCCTTGCCCACTAAGGTCAGCCAGGACCCGGGGCACAATGGCACCCTCCAAAAAGGCCCTGCAACTCTAGTTAGTCATCCAACTTCCTGAGCAAGGAGATTGTTGGGACCCATAAGGCAAGAGTCAACCAATGTGCGTTGGGTGAAAAACAGGGTCACTAAAAAGGGGAATGTCTCCACACATCTAATGGTAGCTATATGGTTAAGTAAGTTTGACCCATTCTGGCTGATAATACAACTGATAGCGAGAAAAAGTAGCCCCTGAAGATCCTTAACTGAACTCGATAAATACACAGGTAAACTAATTTTGATTAAGACAGGTCTTACTTTGACTTGGTGTTAAACACCCAGTAGGAAAGTATAACAAAAAAGAGTAATAGTAATATAAAAACAGTGCTAGGCTAAATATAAAAAGTGGCTACAAATACTGCAGCAGTTGTTACTGACAGTCTCCAGCTACACCTGTAACACTTTAGCCTACAGCCATGAGATGTCATGATTCCCAGTTCTATTAGCTCTTCCAAAAATGTGTCCTTTGGTGTCTTTAGTGTATTGTCATTATGTTATTTTACTGTACTTGCAAGTACCCCTCAGGTAAGGATTTGTCTTCTAATACAAGCCTGCCAATAGAGAAAAAAAATGTCAACATAAATATTATAGCCACTAAACTTTGTTTTCTTTATGGTATAAACTAACTTTCTGTTATCTACTCCAGACTTTATATGTTTATATTATCTGGAGGCCAATCACTGCAAAATGTCTTCAGTTCTACAAAATAGAAGTGAGATTCAGGCTACACTAAAAATTTTAGTGGCCCAATGGTCACAAAAACAGTAGATCTTTTTATTTAGTATATTCTTAGGCCATTGTTATAACTAAAATAGGAAGACATTCAGACAAACCCGAAGGGAGGGAGTTTGTATGCTCTTAAACTCTACCTGTTGTACTTGGGTTAACATTTCTGGAAAATAGAGATTAATATTGAAGATAAAAGGCTTATACTAAATGTTGCATAATTTTGTCTGACTTTTGCAACTTTTTGGAGCCACTATTCACTAATATTTGACCATTAATTTTTGGCCCCTGCTCATTAAACAAAATGAAGCTTGGGCATCAATGACTTGCTAATGTCCTTGTCTTCTTTTCCAGACTATCAAAACAAATGATCATCTTTGAGCAACAGAACTCAATATTCCTGTCTCCTTTAGATCAGTCAGAGTGAGACATATGGTGCTGGTCAGGCAGGGTAAATGTTTGCCCTCAGCCTAGTGCAGCCATAAGACAATGGGCCTTCAGCTCCTTTGTACCCATAAGAATAAGGGATTGATCACCCCTTTCACCCTTTCCTATTTACAAAATAAATACCCAATAGTTTCTCAAGTGTGAAAAACTAAAAGTGTAAATGAAGTTCAAGTGGTATAATTGGGAGTGTGAAATAGGAAGAAAATGGCTAAAGGGGAAGTGGGAAGGGGAGGGGAAAGGAAATAAAGTCTTTGTAAATAGAATCTGAACTTTAAAGCACAGCCTTTAGTATTTTTCTATAACAATGCTTACAATGCTGAATTGTCAAATACACTATAAAATTCATATTGTAAATGATCATTTTCAATTATACCAAAGAATGCACTGTGTATTTTAAAATTCTCAACTCTAGTGTTAAGACTTGAATAGGCCAAAGTGACTCCATGCTAATAGGCCAGACTGTGCTTCTTCATATGCTAATTGCTACCTTGGTTAACAGCCTGCCCAGGGGCAAATGGTTTGACAAAAGGTGACCCTAGAACATTTCCTGCATAAGATAAGCAATGTGTTTGCAGTCTTGTTCTGTGAATTCCCTGACTCTTTGTTTAGAAAAACCTTATAAAAAGTACCTCAGCCCCTGAGCAGTTGCCTCTCTGAGCCACCTGGCTCCGGGAGTGCCGTCTGGCCAGACTAATAAAGGTCTCTTTACCATCTAGGCTGGTGTGTTCCTTCCTGGGTTTCTCGGTTCTCTGTCGTGTTCCCGGAGCCTCGCTGGGTGTTAGGGCCCAGCATCGTGGAGGCCTTTCGGCTGTTCACGCTCCGTGGAGTGGAAGTGAGACTTTAGGTCTTACATAGGGAATGCAACAGGGAAGTTTTAAATGTATCTCCAGTTAGCATAAAAATGTCTGTGACATAATTGAGGCTTTCCCTTTTCAGTAAAGTAATAATAAAGCTATGTAAACTTAAAAAAAAAAAAATAAGGGATTGAACTCACAGCAGGGAAATGAAGTAGGATGAAAGAAAAAGACAGAAAAGAGAAAAAGAGAATCATAATTTTAAAACTGTACTTTTAAGAAGACTGCAACTTCAAGATATCATCAAGGTTGCCCAAGGTATCCATATCCTTACTCCCTAGGCTTGGTATGCTTCTTTTCTTCCAGGCCCATAACAGCCCAAATCCTTTAAAGATATTTCAAGTTGATAAATTAGCTTAACTGATAAGATAAAGGGAAGAAAACTAATTTTAAGAAATACAATAGACTAGGCCACTGCCTTTCTCCTGTAAAATGGGCTATCCTTTCTCTTTTGTAAAGATCTATTACCTCTTTATTTTGGTGTGGATTATTGCTTTTCTTATGCAAACTAAGCTCAAATTTTTCGTAGATTCACAAAGCCTATAGATTTCCATGACACAAAACATACAATTATCTCCAACTCCAGACTGTAGTATGCTTCTCCCTTGAGATACTGCACCAACATTTTTTTGAGAGTGTATTTTAAATTCTGCCCAATAAACTTATTTATGCCTCATAAATAAATACATAGATAGGTGAATATGTGTATGACACAAAAGTATATAATTCAGATTAATTCAAGTGCTTCCTCTAATTAGCTGGAATCAGTGAGCTTTACCTTGACTATATGATTTATAACTAGAAAATTATATGTTCAGTTTTATAGTAATGATTAGAAAAATTATTTTATACTTACGGACAAAGTTCAACTTCTAAATACTGCTCAGTTACATCATTCAAGAAAAATGTTTCCACAACTTTTGAAGATAGAAATAAGACATATTGAGAAATTTAATTTTTTAGAGTATAAAATTAATTAACTCAGTGTTTTTAAATTTTTAATTGCCATGCTATCTCCCGTAGTAAAAGAGGTAAACTAAACAGACATCGCCTGGAAGAAGAAACACATAAGTTATCATCTATTTTCTCCCATGTCAGAGAGACTTAAATTAAAAACATTTATAAAGCCTAGTGTTGTTGAGGTCAAGAGAAATCAATATTATCATACAGACAGACTCTGAACCAGTTATTTTCTTCTAGGAATTTATCTTATCCTAAAGAAACAAATCAGATAATGAGGAAAAGAAGTACATTCTATTTATCAAAGAATAATCAATCAAAAATGAGAAGTGGTGTAAATTATTATTTTTTATATAATATCACCTTTTATTTTGTAGATAAATCTATTATTCAGAAAAACTAATAAACAAATTGTGCCATTTATGTATCCCACTGACATAGGAGATTAGGGCTTGCCAAAACTGGCTTGCAAAGTAGGCGTGACCTGTCATTTACAAAATACAGGAAAACATGCTATGCATAGAACAGCTCCCAAAGCCCTGAATGTGGACTTCTCAGGAGAACTTGAGCAGGTTTTCAGTAACAGGGCCTAGACTAGATATCAGTCCAAGGCATGTGATCCTAGAATCACCTCTCAGAACCTGTATGTATAAATTCTCCTAGGTTTCCTCAGGTTTTGGACAGCATAAAGATGTGGATGCAGACACCAAGAGTGTACAATCCTAGATTTCCTCACAATACCCCATCCTGCTTTCTCCAGGGTGTTCTTTTATCTTGCTTTTTCCTCTTTTACTCAACCCAATCTCGCTCAGCAGATCTAATTTCTCTCTTACTCTTCACTTTTACTTTCTCGTATAAACTTTGCCACTGCTTTTTTGGTCTTTTCTTTCAATTCTTTGTTTGAGAGGAGAACCTGGAATCTAACCCCTCAGGGAAAGGTGAGAGACCCAGAACCCAGTAATGTTTAATTAGCAAGCCCTTTTTAGAAGCAGGCTAACATTTTGGCATCGCCATCCAGGAGAACCAAAAGCCAGAAGATTCCAATAACACCATGAAATGAAATACAGTAGCATAATTAAAATCAAAGATACACTTAAACATTTATTGGCATGGGAAGATATCCATGATTTCAAAGTATAGGCCAAGGAGCAGCAACCAAATTTATATGAAAACAGAATGTACATTTGTGCCTGTGGCTAGATACCTACAAACTGTACAAAAATGTTAAGACTGGTGATGTGTGATTGGCGGGATAAAAGTAGGTGGCTTTTAAAAATCATAATTTCTTGCAATATTCGGAGGATGTACTATTTTAAAATTTTTATAATGATTAGGGTTATACATCTTTCTTGTAAATAATGAAAACAATATAAACATGAATGAAGTAGTCAGTCTTTTATTTCTCCATTTGATCTAAATAAAACCTGCCAGACATTTTCTGTGTTTCAACAACCTCTTTTATCTATTTACATTAAAAAAAATATTGAATCATACTTGCCTAGACCTTGCTTTTATTCATATGAAAAATATTCCAGAATATACATATATTATTTTTTAATGACTACACAGTATCCTTCTATAGAATTTATAATGTATTGATTCAATCCTTTATGTATAAACATTTGAAATGTTTCAAATTTTCCATATATTATTTTATAATAAAAGTTAAGATATAGATGTAGTTCCATCAATAATTTAGAGATTGTAATGTCTATTTCCAAATATTTTACTTAGGGGCGGGGGATTTTAGTTCAGTGATTCCACCACCTGCCTCACAAACACAAGGTCCTGAGTTTGATCCCTGGTACCAAAAAAAAAAAAAAAGAAGAACCAAATATTTTACCTAAACAAATTAGAATGTCTGCTGTAACAGTTCATTTTATATATCAACTTGACTAACACATAGCACACAGGTATTTGATCATGCATTATTCCCTATGTTTCTAAGAAGATATTTTCTTTACATGAAAATAAGATTTAAATTAGTAGATTCTGAGTAAAGCAGATTATCTTCGATAGTGTGGGTGGGCCTCTTCTAATCAGTTGAAAGTCTTAATAGAAGAAAAGGCTAACCCTCCAAAAATTGAACTGGATCAGCAGACAACTTTGGATTTGAACTGCAATATCAATTCTTCCCTGGATCTCCAGTCTCTGGCCTGCCCTGCAGACTTTGGACTTGCCAAGCTCCACAGTATGTGAGACAATTCCTTAAAATAAATCAGTATCTACCCCCAAACAACAAAAACACATCCTTTCTTATTTCTCTTTTGTAAAGCATAACATTCTAATAAAAATTAAAAAATGGAGATGAAGCGCAAAAAACAGGATTAGGGAAGGATTCTCGGAGAAGATGCTAGGTAAGCTCCACCTTGAAAGATAAGTCAGAACTGGTTGGGGAATGGTAGAAACAGCATTCTAGGGGAAGAGATAGGTATAATCAGAGGTACACAGTTAAGGAATACTGTGGCTTACTTAAAGAACTATAAGAAGTTCAGTCTTCAGGGGGCAAATATTTCAACATAGGAAGAGGTAGTGATGCTGCAGACAGAATAAGGACCTATAAAGGTATTATATTAAAAGCAAATTTATCTTGAGAGGACAGGGACTATTGGAAAGTTTTATCTGAAGGTAGCTCACTCTGTTCTCTAAGTAAACAATGGCTTTAAGGCAAAAATATTATTTAGAAAGCTCCACCCTAACCAAGGTAAAGATGATAAAGGCCTAATCTACACAATGGATAATGGGGATGAAAAGGAGTTACTAAATTAGAGAACTATTTAGAAAGTGAAATTGATAGGCTTTATAATACATACAAATATGGAGAATGGGAGAGAAGGATATCTTGTAAAGGTCTCACAATTTCCATATGTGGTGATTCAAGTTATTGTTCTGCCCTTGATTAAGATAGAGCAAAGGGAAAGAAGGTTTATGAATAGATGTGCTGAGACTGCGATTTGTCAAGTTTAGTACCCAGAGCATTCCCATAGATATATGCCATAAGCTAGTATACATGTACAAAAGTTCTGTATTAAGGAAATGGAATGTGAGAAAATGAAAAAAAAATGGAAACAAAGTCTTTCTAGATAGTGAGGCAGGGAGGGATTGAAGGGAGGGCAGGGGAATGGGAAAAAAATAAGAACCAAGACTGATTATGTTTACAACAATGAATGTCATTATACTGTATACTTTAAATGTACCAATAAAATTAACTTAAAAAGGACAACTTATTTTTAACATATGGAAAATTAACACTGGCAGAAAGTCTGATATAAAGATGTTAGTACAGGATTCACCAAAGGCATCTTTGAAGAAATGGGAGGTGAATTAATCCTTGTGCATTCAAATAGATATGCGCATTCAAGGCACAAGAAATAGACCAAGAAGGCGCGTAGGTGAGAATATGCACAGATAGTAAGACTACTAACCTTTCAAAAGTTAAGACATTTTGTCTCATTACGGTGGCCCAATTAATGAATATTTAAGTGCTTAGAGGAAGAATTTTAACTTTATCCTAGGGTAAAGATAGTAGTAAGGGCTTGTGATCTGGGGAGTAGCATCATGATGAGTGTTTTACAAAGTTGAGTCTGATAGCCTGATTAGAATATAGTAGTAGGGGATTACAGAACAAACCTCAAAGCATGTAATTTCATGGCATATCATTCAGCCTTTATTTGATAGCTTTACTTGCCAGTATAAGATTAAAAACTAAATTTCAGTTTGCAGTTGATTGGTGTTTCTAATAAGTAAAACTCCAAAACTTCCATAAAGAAGGTTTATAAGGATAAAGAGGCAATTTGAAGACAGAAGAAAAACGGAATGCTGAACTCTTCTTAGATTAAGTTATAGAAATAAGGAAGTGACCTAAAACTCTGGATTTGTAATTGTCATTTTTTACTGTCCTACTTACATAGTTGAAGTCACATATATAACTGGGGAAAAGTCTAAATGAGCAATTGGTAAGAAATATCAGATCCTGCACGTCAGTTGCTCAGAAGCACTCACTTCCCAGCAGCAAGATAAAATAATATTCTGAGGTGTTATTACAAAAAGATTGATGTTTTTAATAAAATACAGCACTTCTTACCTTCATAATCCCACAGTTCATCGAAAGGCCTTCCTGGTTCTCCAAGTGGGGCAGGGGGATCATTAAAAAATGGAGCACGGACTTCCATCATCACTCCTCCGTCACCTGGATTCAGCCTGACAAGCACTGGCTCATGCTTCACTGGAAAACCATCCCAAGTGTGTTCAACTCTAAAATCCATCTAATGCTGGAAAGCAAGGAATATATTAAAATATACAACAATGCACACAATTTCTTTAGTTATAAAGGAAAATAATTTTTAATGTGAAATAACAGTCAGGCAGCTGACAGTGACAAGGAGAGGGTACCAGGGGCCAAAGCACCATCTGTGTTGTGGCAAACCATGGACTTCAAGTTCTATTCTAGAATAAGTAGCTGGATCCTGAAAGTTTTAAGGCATTTGGTCTAGATTCAGTTCTAGTTTTCTCATAAAGAGTGCACCAAAACCAGTTTTTAAGGATGTAATTATGTCCACTGCGGAAATTGTTAACATAATTAACTATAAGTATTGTGAGTTTATATTTTCTCTTATTTATCCTATTGTAAAATATTCAGGGGTCTGAGTTACTGGATCCTCTGGGAATTAAGACCTTTATAATAAAATTCAACTTGATTAAAAACTAAAAATTAGTACCAGTAAAATTATTAACACCTGTTTTTATGGCTAAAAAATCAAAGAGGAAGAAACTCCATTTGAAAGTCAGTAGAACTGAATTCTATACTCACTTGTCCAACTATATATATACTAATTTTGCATTTGTAATATTTGATATTTCAACTGTTAAAAGACCATTTGCTTGGTTAATTTCTTCTCTCTAGTCAAAAGCTGAGAACAGAATCATTTAAACTTTGAAATCAAGAATATATGAAACAAACACACTATTTACATTTCAAATTGTTTTCCTAAGTATTCAATAGAAGGTCATAGTATTAGATCAGTAAAATTACATTTTGTTGAGAAAGCATTTAACCAACAGCTTCATTTAATTTCACTACAAAATGGCATAGGAAGTATTATTACACTCATTACAAATGAAGAAACACATCTGTTGAAGGTCTTACAATTAACATAACTAGAAATTGAATGAAAATCAGCCAGGTGGAAATCTGCAAGGAGAGGAAAACTTTGTTATAGGATAGTTGGATTCTCCAAATTACACTGGTTCCCATGTCTTGTCCAATACATAATCCTGACTTAGGACTGAGGATATCTCCAAACTGTTATTTCCTTTATCTGAAATTTTTTAATGCTTTCCCTTGCTTCCTAACGTTATTTTTATTCCGAGGGATGAAGTCATATTTTGAATACATTTAATTTAGTGAATATGGATCTTATAGTTACCATGTATAGTGGGAGGGCCACATACATAAAGTTTGTGTTACATGAGTCCAAGATCTTTGAAATCCCTTCTAACGTACCTAGTTTTGCTAATCTTCATGTTTCAAGAAATGTTAATAGATAAAAGATAGGTAATAAGAAACAGAACTAACTGGACCTTTTGAAAATGGGTAGGGGATCTAGTGATGGAGGGAGGAGGAGTGAGGGGAGGTGAAGGGGAAGCAAAAAGGGTTAAGATGAGATATGTACATGTACCAACTCCCTGCGATGAATATATTCATTATGGATCACAAAAAGTTCATTAAAAATATATATGCAACTCATGTTTCAGACAAATAAGTTATTGTTTTTAATACAAAAAAGCTAGAAATCAATAAAGACCAACATCCCAATAGAGAAGGAGGTGAAAGACAAGAACAATAAGTTCACAGAAAACAAAAATGCAGAATATTCAACCTCACTTATAAGGGCAGAAAATCAAATTAAATCAATAATAAATTTTCACTTAGACTGGCAAACATCAGAAAGTTTGATAATACAGTGTGTTAGTAAGGAAAAAAGAAAATCATGCATTGCTACTGTGGGATAATTAGTGTAGTTTCTGTGAAGAGCAATGATCAATACCTATCAAATAAAAATGAAAATTCTTTGACTCAATAATTCTAGTTCTAGGAGTTATTACACCTGGACACAATCAAAATGACATAAATTATCCAGGTGTGGTGGCGCACACCTGTAATTCCAGCACTCGGGAGACTGAGGCAGGAGGATCACTGTGAGTTCAAAACCAGCCTGGTCTAAATAGTGAGTTCCAGGTCAGTCTCAACTACATAATGAGACCCTGTCTCAAAAAAAAAAAAAAAAAAAAAAAAAAAAAAGACATAAGTATAAGAATAGTTTGTTTAGAATAACAAAATATCAGAAGCAAGTTAAATATGTTGAGAAGAGGAAAGGCAAAGAAATGATGCTATATTATATAATGAAATACAGCATGGCTGTTAAAATAAATTAGGCGGGTCTATAAGTACATGCAAAATACATTGTAAAGTGAAAAAGCAAGGTGCAGAAATTATGCCTGTAATTAATAAAATGTAAACTCATTTGTGTATGCACTTGCAATGCACACACTCTCATAGGAAGCATATATAAGTAACCAGCAGAGTAGCATTGGTTGAATTTTTGTAGAATATTATTTGCCTGAAATATAGAGGAAGCTTTCTTTCGATTTTATTATTTTTAACTTATTTGAATTTTATACTGATAAATATGCATTACTTACGTAAAAAATATTTTAAAGTATGTTTAAGGTTGTGTCTCTTAAATAACATGATATCTGAACATTTCCAAAAAGCCTAACTGAATATTATCAAGGTGATCATCATCCTGTTATGAGCTTTTAATATTGGTTGTTGAGACTTTCTTAAAATAATGTTCATTATTTATTGAGGCAGGAGGTGGAACCCCTAAGCTAAATCGCTGTCCCTATGCTTTTCGTTTTTAACCCTATTCTTTAAATTACTCTTTCACCAAAGAAAGTAAAAAAGAATAACTTTTCAATTATCTTCATTTCTTTCTCTCTACTATGGAAGGACCTTTAAAAAAAATAAAAGGCGACAGAACTTCGGAGCATGAAGAGGAGAGAGAAAAAATAACCCATAAAGTTAAAAAGAAGAAAGGTGAAACTATTTGCAAGGAAAATTTCCAAATCACCCTATCCACAAGTCCTTCGATTTTTCTACAAAAACTATTTCTTTTCAGCTTGCACGTTCCTCTGCACCATCCACTCTGAGAAACGGAGGAATGAAGAACGTGGCCTGAAAGTGGAAGTAATCTGGGCCAGTAGGAAGCAGAAATCTAGTATTTTTCAAGGAAAGCCTTCACGAGAAGATCGGACCACAGCGGAAGGAATGACAGAGTGAAGCGAGCCCAAGAAGGGCACACAGACCCAGTCCCGGAAGCTCCTCTCAGTCCAACCCCGCCCCGCTAGGTCTTCCGGTCATCCCTGCGGAGGGGACCGGTAAGGAAGCTGCCACATCTTCTGGGGGAGGGACCAAGAGGCGGAATCTGAGAGCCTTGATTTTTTAAGGAAAGAAAAAACCTTAAAGGGCCACCGATGACCACTGAAGACTGTTAGTCAATTCACTTAGGTCTGAAAGTCGTTCTAGAAGAAGGAAGTGTAATTCGCCAATATAAATGCTGCACAAGAATTTGAAATTCAACTATCAATCATTAAGATAACAATAGAACAGGTACAAAAATAATTCATGTATTGCAGCTAACGGCTAACTAGCTATATAAACAAAAACTATAAATTATATTAGGCTAGTTATGCATTACATTATACTCTGGGGAGGCATATACATAGTGGTTAACAATTGTGACATTTGGAATCATACTTCCTGGGTTCAAATACCAACTCCGGCACTCTTTAACTGTATGATCAGATTTGAACTTTGCTTAAACTTCCCCACTTAGTATTCTTAGTACTGTGCATCTAGTACTACATGCTCAATGCCAACTGACTGAATAAAGTAATATTAGTGAAATCTGCCACTAGTTTTCAACCTATGTAATTTCCAATGGTCTTTATTACAAAAAGGTATCTAATATAAAAACATGAAATAGTCCCTTGAGAATAAACACATACTAAGTCATTTTCGTCCCCATGTCTCATTCCCTGTACTCCATTTACATCCATGCACATTCACTGAAATCTTTAATGCCTTATCAAACATTTTTTTGAACCTTTATTGTGCTCAAGTTTTATAATGGAGACTGGGGACAAATTTCAAAACACCATGATAAGGACTGCAGGAAGAAACCTTAACTGAGTGCTAAGGTAACACCTATCTTTGGGAAAAGTAGAAAACTTGAGAAGATTTATAAAATGCTACACGGGCTACTTTAAGTTTAAAATTTTTACTAATTTTGAAAATACTTCACTAAAATTTAAACTGTAAAGTCTTGTAACAACACACACACACACACACACACACACACACAAACTGTGCTGACTTTGACCATAATCATATAAGCCAAATAATTCAAATGCAGCAAAAGTATTCCCATTTCAGTAATGAATTTACACAAAAACCACTCATCTATATCAGAAGGCACTGTTTACTTTCGTCCACACTAATATATCTTATCAACTTTGAAGGTAAATGTAGAGTTGAATTAAAACTACTTGCTGAATGACAAGTTAAACTATAACAACACATAATGTGCAACTGTGGAAGTTACAAGCAAGTCCTCAGGGAGATGATGAGAAGTTCATGAAGAAAAAACTTGACACTGAATTTCAAAACAGAGTTGGAGCTTACACATTTAAGTTTCCCTTCCAGTAAGTTTTATTTATTTATTTATTTATTTAATTAATTTCATGGCCATTAAAATCCAAAACAATTTCAGCATTAACCAACTCAAGGCTAAATTAAATCTTTTCATGATTATTACCTACACATGCACATTTCTCAGCTAGCCTTTAGGGGGAAGGGACTTTTCTAATCAAGTACAGTATAGAGTAAGGCCCATAAAAAGCCCTCAAATACCTAACAGCATATTTTAAAGATCTGTTAATACATATTGCTAGCATTCCTTTATATGACATCCTGAGTAAAGGCTAAAATAATAAAAACTTCTTAAACTGTTGAACAGAAAGCCAAAGCAAGCTGTACCTATGACATGTTTTAGTGAAACTTTTATTTCAATCCATAAAAATACAATCTATTAAAACATAACAAAACTAATGGCTGGCTTGAATTTAACATTTCCCGTGTTCGTATTGTCATTCCTCCGATGTTATATGTTTTTAAAAATTTATAAGTTTTAAACCCAGACAAAATTAATTTTTAAAACTGGGAATTATGATCTATCTATAAATTTACATTTTACTTTTTTCTTACAAAAATGTAACTTTTCCTTCTCTGAAGAAGTAATTGCTAAACTTACAGGATCTTTAAGTACTTCTATCCACATGGAATAACATCACAGTCAAATTTCAACAGTTGTATCCTTTACTCTAAAGACCGACAAGGGACAGGACAGTACTTATCTTCTGCACACGACCAGGTTCATACCCAGATATACAGCAGAGGGACAGCTTAGACCGGGGGTTCTGAGAAAACCAGTCCGGGGTGTCCCACGGCCACGCAAACCTACATCATTTCCACTCACCTTTGGCCAGCGAGCTCTCCTAGTTCAGAAATGCTGAGTATATTAGCAAACAAAGGTACGAAAGGATTTTTACCTAACGCTCTACTCGGGTTACATTGGCGTTGGGAAGGAGGTTAAAAAGAAAAAAGGACGCTGGCGCGCACCACCTGAAAGTAGGCACTGTGCAGCCGGGGCGCCCGCCGCGCGCAGCCTGTGGCTCAGCGCGCTGTCCAGCGGACTCTCACGGATCCACCCATCACTTGACAGAGAGCCAATAGCGTGCTAGGGCCGTAAGGAGCGCGATGGCGTAGTTCAGACGCTCGCGTGATGACGGAGACAGCGTCACCGTCTCCAAGGAGCGGTCTGGGGCACCGGTTTCAAAGTCGCAGGGCGGGCCAAGTGGACTTCCGCTGCTGGCCCGGGCTGCCCCGCGGGTCTGTGGTCGTCCCCCAGCTCCTCTGCGGACTTGGCCACCATACTGCCCTCCTTCCGGCTGCCTCTTCGCTCACCTGGGTGGCCCGAAAGACCCCTGGTGATCCACGGACCACCTCCACCGACTCTCGTCCCTTCTCCCCCGGGTGGGATTCGGTTGAACGTGGAACAGAATTCACTTGGCGCGTCCCCGCGAGCTCTGAAACCTGAAGTCTCCTAGGCGGGCCAGGTACTCACCCGGGAGAGGGAAGCGCGGCAGGACTGCGACGCTGCGTGAGTGGGATGCTGATTACATCGCGGCCGAACCGCTGCTTGACAACCTTAAAGCGTTGCTTAGGTTTTTGTTTTCCCGCACAGCGAGCTCTGGTTTTTTAGAGGAAAGAAAGGTGGTGAAAGCGCCAAACAAAAATTAGATCGAAATGGCCACAGAAATCGACTTTCTGAGAGACCAAAGTAAGCTCCATATTCCTTTATTGAGAATTCGTATATAGTGTTTGATGTCATCACTAACCAGCGAATGTGTTTTGAATACCTTTTGGATCCCAGTCTGGAAATCTGTAAAAACTTAAAAGAAGTTAACTGAATAAAGAGCTTGATGATATATCTGACGATATGCATGTACTTAAGCAGAAACGTTTGGTAAATGCTTGTAGGTTTTGGAAGCTCACAAAGGACTGTACTAGACACTGAACATGTTTGTTATGCTTTGCTCTTACTCTGAAGAAATTAGAGGGCTAATGGCCAGGAAGAGTTTCCAAGTCTCCAGTTAAGAGCCTTAGAGGCACAGCTCTGGCCATTTGTTTCAAAGATGTTTACTGAGCTGCTCCAGTTTTTGTTGTATGCCGGGCACAATACAAACCTAGCTGCAGCAGAGATGAAGTCTTATCCTCCAAGAATTTGGGGAAAGAAATATGTAAATCGTGTAAATACACTGAAGTGGCACCAAGTTTCCTTGTAGGATCATTGGAATTATTAAATAAACATTAAAACGTAAGAATTTAGAATGGTGTCTGGCACCTTGTGCTAAACAAATATGGATTATTACAGGTTTAATATTAATCTGCGGTCTAGAAAGTGCCATTTGTGTTGAAAGTTAAAGTCTGGGCGAGTTTACTATGTAAAGAACCATATAGTTTAAAGACTTGTAGCCAGGTTGGCTGGAATGGAATATGGACTCTTATATAGGAAAATGGCAAGAGGTACTGAATGGGGTTAGATGGCGAAAGGCCTTGTCTTTGTGCACAGGAGTTTGGACCATTGCAGAGATTATAGGAAACATGGTAAATAATTCACTTGGAAGTATCATGATCTAACTGTGGTTTGGAAAGCCCGGATTTGGCTATTCGTAGGAATATGCATTGTTACACAGTGCAGGTAGTTAACTACTATCATCATCCAGGAAAGAAGTGAACTAAGGTAGATGCAGGGCGATTGCAGATCAGGAGACTTGAGAGAAAGATGAGACAAAAACACTCAAGGTTTTGACTTGAGTTATAGGGAGGGTAGGAAAAAGGTGAGTTCCGTTTTGGAAGCTTTATAGACCAGTTAAAAACTCAGTCTCTCTATTAGTCTCTGTGGGCATATAGCCTGTTTACCTTGTTCCAAGTCTGCGCTTTGGACAAGTATCTTATCTATGCTTCAGTTTTCTTATTTATAAAATGAATATAAGGACCCTCATGGGGTTGTGAAACTTAAATGAGATGCAGTAAGACATTTAGCACCGTGTCTGACGTATTAGGTGCACAGCACATGTGTGTGTGTGTGTGTGTGTGTGTATCTGTATCACCTAAAATACTTGATGACATGTTCTGACATTAATGCTAATGTTCTGACATTAGCATTATTTCTCAGGCTTGAAGTGACAGTAACTTCACTCCAACTGTCTACCATATAATGTTGTAGGAAAGAAACTGCATGGTGAGAATTTTGCGTAGGGTGATAAGGGTACCTGATTTTTAGAAAGAATCGATTTTAGAAGAATGAGCCAGCCAGAATTCGTAGATATACTAAGCATCCAAATACTAGTGAAATCTAAATACTAGAGAAAACCAAGTAAGATAGTTGAAGTGTAGTAACTTATTTCTTGAAAAATGAGTGGTAGTTCACCAGAAGACAAGTGAAGTAAAAGCAGGGACTATCAAGGAGCAGAAGCAATAAGATTCAAGGGCTTAAGATAACTGTGTTTTTCAGGAAATTGCAGCATGGAATGGCAGTATCTGCCTTAAGTGGTAAGAGAGTATTGGGTATGTATGACTCCCTCTTTTTTCCTCTAACTGGATCTTATATTCCAGCAAAAGCAGTGCTTTGAAACACCAGCTCAAATTTAGATAGATGGCATTCATCTTCCTCCTCCCTGCTTGCCTCTGACTTCTCTGTGTTGACTCCTGTTGATCTCACTCACCTCCTTTTAATCCTTCCATTTGGATTTGGTAGCCTAGCTCAAAACAGTGCATTTGTTTTGTTATTTTTCAGATGACAACTCTACGTGATTTTACCTCTGATTATTACTGCTTCCGCACCTCAGGCTTCTGGTAGAGTGAACTTTTGGCATATTTGCAATGTATTTTATTTCCACTTCCATCTGGAAAAGGAGATCTGATAGGGAGATCTCCTTAGGGACCTGATCAAAGAGAACCTTGTATATAAATCTGGGGAGAAAGTATTCATTCCTATAGGTATGGGTAGTGATACATATATTTTTTCTTTTCACTCTCTCAAGTGTCTTTTTTTTTTCAGCTTTAATTGAGTTTATTGGTACATTTTAGGGATACAGTACAGTTACATTCATTGTTGGGATCTTGTACCTCTATACATGACAAGTCTTTATTCTCATTTTTTCCCCTTACCTCTGCCCTCCCTTCACCCCCTCCTCCACTCCCCATCTACAAACACTTTATTTTCCTCTTTTCATTCTCTCACATTTTTTTCTTTTCCCTTTTTACTCTTCCCCTACCCATCCCACCTTCCCTACACCTTTAGCTCCTTTCTTCCCATTTCTAAATGTCAGTAATCTTATTAGAATCTTGTGCATTGTTGCAGATTATTTACACCAGGGAAACTATTTGGTATTTACCCATGTGTGACTTATTTATTTCACTTAGGATCCATTTTCCTATGAATGAATCTATTTTCTCGTTCTTTATGGCTGAGTAATATTCCATTTTATAGAAAAACCGCAACTTCTTTATCCAGTTTCCAATAGATGGGCAAATATAGAGAGCAGTTTTAAATTTTGTTTTTTTATGAGTTGCATTTTTGATGAATATGTGGATTTAGTGTCATATCTAGGAATGATTGCCTAACCCTCAGCCATGAGGTTTTCTTCTGGTTTCTTCTAGAAGTTTTGTTTAGGTTTTACATTTAGATTTACTGTTCATATAGTAAAATTTTGTACAAGGTATGAGGTAAGGGTCTATGCTCAATTTTTGCATATAGATGCCCAATTAAAAGATTATCCTTTCTCAGTTGGATTACTTTTGCATCTTTGCTAAAAATAAGTTGACTATATGTATGTGAACTTCTGTTCTGCTGATCTATTTATATATGTAGGCACCAATACTCTACTGTCTTGTGTATTACAGCTTTATAGGAAACATTAAAGTTAAAGAATAATCTATTAAATTTGTTCTTTTTTTTATTTATTTTTTGGTACCAGGGATTGAACTCGGGTCCTTGCACTTGCAAGGCAGGCCACCGAACTGCTGAGCTAAATCCCCGGCCCCTAAATTTGTTCTTTTTTTTAACATTTGTTCTTTTGTTTGGCTATCCTGAGTACTTTGTGGATCGTTATGAATTTTAGAATCATTTTGTCAGTTTCTAAAAAAAAAACAAAAAAAAAAACAAAAAAGATGCTAGTATTTTGATAGACATGGTATTTAATCAATGAATTAATTTGTGTGGAGTTCATATGTTAGTGAAGTCAACCCTCTAACCGATGAAATGTACATACTTTTCCATTGATATATCTCTTTAATTTCAGCAGCAGCATTTTGTAGTTCTTAGCATATAAGTTTTACACATCTTGTGTCAAATTTATGGATTGAAAATTTTTTTTTAGTATTGGGTATTGAACTTGGGTCCTTGCACTTGGGAGGCAGGTGGCTGCGGCACCATTGAGCTAAATCTCTGGCCCCTAGATTGAAATTTTTGACGCTATTATAAATGGTATAATTCGTTTACTTTTAGTTTCCTGACTTTTCATAGCTAATATATGGAAATACAGCCCTTGCCTATTGTAACCTGCAACTTTGTTAAACTCATTAGTTGCAACAAGTTTTTTGTAGTCTGTAAGGTTTTTTACTTAAATGATCTTTTCATCTGAAAAAAATATACCATTTTAGTTCTTTTTAATTTGGATGCTTTTCATTTCCTCATCTTACTTTAGTGCACTAGCTAGAATTTCCAATACAATGTTGAACAGAGATTATGGGAGGGATAGATGTCCTACCTTATTTCTGTTCTTAGAGGCAAAACATTTGCCTTTGAGAATTAAATGTGATACTAGAATTAAATGTGTAGATATTTTTCATAGATAGTCTTTTCAGGTCAAGGTTGTTCATTTCTGTTCCTAGTTTGCTGAGAGTTTTTATCAGAATGAATGTTGGACTTTTAAATCCAGTGCTTCTCCAGCATCTATTGAAATATCAGATTTTTTTTTTTTTTGTAGGTTGTTCATAGAGTGAATTACATTCATAAATTTTAAAATCTTAATTCCACCTTCTGTTTCTGGGATAAACTCTACTTTGTCATGATACACAATTATTTTCTTATATTTTTGAATTTGGTTTTTTAAATGTTTGCTTAAAGTTGAAATGACTGTTTTTTTTCTAAAGTCTTTGATTTGGTATCAAAACAATGCCAACCTCTTAGAAAACATTTTGTTCTTTTTAATTTTTTGCAATAGTCTGTATAGAGTTGGTATTTATTATTATTATTAATTTTTTTTTGTACCAGGGATCAAGGATCAGGGCCTTGTGCAAGTTGGTATATTTCTTCCTTAAATGTTTGGTAGAATGCAGCAGTGAGTTTTCTGTGTTTAAAGATTGAAAACTAACAATTCAGTTTCTTTAATAGATAAAGAGCCATTCACTACTTTTTAATATACTGGAGGGGTAATATTTGCACACCTCTGTGCAACCTTATCTGTTGAAAATCCCTACTCCAAAAAAAGGTGAAATTCGAAATGTTAGAAATACAAAACTTTTTGAGCACTGACATGGTACTTAAAAAGTTGCGCAGTTTGAAGCATATCCAATGTTCAGATTAGTATGCTTAAAAGTCTATTCCAGTGGGTATTTCAAAATCCAGAAAGCTCTGAAACACTTCTGGTCATGTCCATTTTGGATAAGGAATATTCAACCTGTACTTTGTCCTGCCAATTCTAGTTCATTTGCTCTCCCTAATTTACTTAGACTCCACAACTTTTCAGCTCCATCTCCTTTCTCAAAGAGTCTAATGGTCTCAGCCAGCATTTCCTTTCCCTGTGCCATGGTCTGGAATATCCATCAAATCTTTCAGCTGAGTAACCGTGGAGTTCACATTTCTGATCATCATTATATGATGTCCAACATCAGATGTCATGCAGACTATTCATTCACTTGTTTGTTTTTTGTTGCATCATACAGTAGTCTTTGTTATTTCTTTTTGAACATAAGCACAAGTCATACTCAATATTCCTACTTTTGAAATCTTAAACCTTACTCTAGCTTTACTTATTCTTTGACCTCAGCAAGACTTTTGTTGCCAGGCGTGGTGGTGCACACCTGTAATCCCAGCACTCGGGAGGCTGAGGCAGGAGAATCACTGTGAGTTCAAGACCAGTGAGTTGCAGGTCAGTCTCAACTACATAGTAAGACCCCCACCTCAAAAAAAAAAAAAAAAAAAAAAAAAAAAACTTTTGTTATAGTGTAGATCTAAAATGTCCTCCAGAAGTCTCATGTGTTCAGAGGTGGGGCATTTGAAAGGTGATTGGATTATGGGGGCACTGTACTCATCATTGAATTCGTCACTAGTCCATGGCTGAATGTGTTAAGAGGATGGGGCTGGTTGGAGGAGAATCTCTGGGAGCTTGACCTGGAAGGGTGTTTTCTTTGTCTCCAGCTCTTCCCTTCCCCTGTCTCTTTCGTTCTTTCTGGCTGCTATGAGTTGACCAGCTGTTCTCCACTATGCCCCTCTGCATGCTGTTTCTGCCTTGTAGCCAACCATCCGTGAACTGAATACTCTGAAATGTGAGTCAAAATAAATATTTTCTCCTTTAATTTGTAGGTTTTGGGTGTTTGTCCCTTTGATAGGACATTGACTAATATGACCTTTATTCTTAACTCCTCTGGTTTTGTTTTTACTACTTTTTTTTTTTCACAAACTGTTAACTGTTACCCCTTAGTCCATCAGCTATCTTTTAAATAATCTTAATATTCTTGTACCCTGTTTTCCAAATGTATATGCCCAGTGTTATTTCATTCCAAGATCAATTGGTTCATTTGTTTTTACTGTCATTCTTGTGTACAACTATTCAATAATCTCATCTCACTCCTACCACAAATTCAAGGCTAACTAATAGGGGGCTAAGTTGGAGTTTGAACACCAAGACTAGTTTTGTTATGTGCTTTTTTTTTTTGGTACCGGGGATAAAACTTGGGACCTATGTTTGCAAGGCAGGCGCTGGAACCACTGAGCTAAATCCCCGGCCCGTCATCTTTGTTCTTAACTACTACCAAATAAATATATTTGCAATAAAGAAATATGCGTGCGTGTGTGTGTGTGTGTGTGTGTGTCTTGGCTATTCACTTTGTGTTTCTGTGTTTTAGAATCATCTTTTCAATTTCCACAGTATTGCTTTGGATTACATTAAATCTGTAAATCAATAAGGAAAATTGGATAACCTCATAATACTGGCTTCTCTAAACCATGAATACCTTCTCTCCACTTATTTAATGGTTTAGTTTCTTTCCTGAATGTTTCATGGTTTTCTTTGTAGGACTCTTACACTTGTTTAGTTAGATTTATTCCTAGGCATTGCTATTTTTGATGTCACTGTAAATGATATCATGTTATTTTCTAGCTTTATATAGTCAGTATATAGAAATATAATTAGTTTTTGTACATTGACCTTGTATCTGACAACCTTCCTAAATTTAATTATTGATTTTAAAAATTTATATATTTTTTGATTAACCACACACATACTCATATCTGTGATCAATGTGTTTTTTTCTTTTTTACTTTTACATCTTTCATTTCTTTTACTTATTGTATTATAACTTAGATCTAACTTCCACCTCAACTAGAGTGTTAAATAAATTCATGAGAATTTATCCTTCTCCTGTTCTCAGATTCTAAGGGAATGTTTTCAACATTTTCACACTTAAGTATGATGTTTGTTGTGTATATTTTTTTCTAGACAGCTAATATATCAAGGAAGGTTTCTTCTAGTCCTTTTGCTGACTTTATCATGAATATATGTTGAATTTCATCAAATGGTCTTTGAAAATAATTTTTGAGATTATTACACTTCTGATCCTCTTTTTTGTGGATTTATTTTCCATTTATTTTCTGGGGTTAGCTTTGTTAATTTATTTCATTTCACTTTCTTTGTGTTTAATTTCCTGTGTCTTTTCTAACTTTTTGGAATGGATTTTTAGCTTCAGATGTTTTTTCTAGTACAGGTTGAGCATCCCTAATAAAAAAAATTCAAAATTTAAAGTATCCCACAATACCAAAAAAATTTTTTTGAGGCAGGGTCTCACTTTGTAGTTTAGGCTGGCCATGAACTCATGTAGCCCAGGTTAACCTCAAACTCATGATGATACTCTTGTCTTTGCTTCCTGAGTTCTAGGATTATAGGTATGCACTATCATACCCAGCTCCAAATTCTTTTTGAGTGTTGATATGATAATAGATTTTTGGATTTTCAGACTAGGGATATTCAATAGGTAAATTCTGTACAACATCCTAAAATCTGAAAAACTCCCAAATCCGAAAGACTTCTGGTCCCAAACATTTTTGGATCTCTATATGGAGTTAAAACTAAGTTTCAAGCCAGGGATTTGGCTCAGTGGTTCCGCTGCCTGCCTGGCAAGCGCAAGGGCCAGAGTTTGATCCCAGGTACCAACCCCCCCAAAATATACATATACACTATAGATTTCTCTGTCAACCAGTTTTGACATTTTTGTTATTGTTTAGTTCAAAATACTGCTACATTTATAATTCCTCCTGAGATCCATGGGTTATTTAAAGGTGATTTCTTTAAATTCCATATGCATGGAAAATTTTCCTTTTATTTTGGAGGGCCTTGATTCTAGATTTAATTGTACCGTTGTCAGATAACATGTTCTTTCTATCTTAAGTACTTTGAAAGTTGTTGATATTTGTTCTATTACCAGCAAATAATCCATTTTAAATATTCCATATAATCTTGAAAAGAATATATGCCTATACATTTTTGGGATGCTGTGTCTCATGTATGTTTCTTTTCTTTGATGTGAATAAATATTTTGCCTTATATTTACTGAAAGCTCTTGTTTTTTTTCTAGACCTCCTTCTCCATTGTCCATGCCACCCCTGTTTAATTTAGAGGTTTTGTCTTGCAGTTACTCTTCAATGGGTTGTCCTGGAAGAATTTCAGCTGATTTTAAGAATTCTAAGGAACATGACTGTAGCTTGTCTTCCCAAGTCTTTTCAAATGTAGTGTAGGAATTAGAAAAAAAAATCTGTTTTACGTTTGTTTTTGTTTGTTTAATTTCTGCTAACATGAAGAACAAGGCAGGAGACTGAAAATTCAGATCCATGAATCAGAAAAATTGGTTCTTTGTAACTATTTTTTCCCCATGGGAAATAGTTGACTGAGGTATATGAAAGGGGACTAATTTTAAATTCTAAAATTATGTGTTGAATTGATGATTCATCTCATTTAGAGAAGCAGTAGAGACTAGGCATTTTCATTGGCTGTATCAAATAATTACTACTGTGTTCTAGTTTTTAAAAATTAAGCATTACCTAATGAACTTAAATTGATTTTTTTCCATTGTTTTAGATCAAAGACTAAATGAAGTTCTTAGGAGGAACGAAATGGAAAATTTTTCCAAATATTCATCTATTCAGGTATGTAACTTGATTAAAGTTTAGCAACTACGTTTAGGTTTAAGTACAGTATGTGTACATCATCAGTATGAAATTCTCATGTGCAGCTTCCCATAACACTTTGAAATTTTGCTTACAACATTGATTATTATGAGAAGAAAACTTGTTTTTGCTTAATGTAAATAAATTCTTGGTCTATAGAGACTGCTTTTTTACCCCCAGGGTTGGCACTGATACTATATATGATGTTGAAATGTCTGAATCCTAATATAAGAATGCATTCAAGTTTTGAAAAAATCCTAAAATTGTTTCTCAATGTGTATTTGGTTGCATGCTGTAACTCTCAGTTCTCATAAATTATGACAGAAGCATGAAGTAACTCAAATAGTAAATAATATATGGCATTATTTTAATATTTCCTTCCTTCAGTATCATTTTTTATTTCAATATTGGATTAAAAAAATTTAACCAACAAGATACACTTATTGATGGGCCCTGCATCAAATTTTAAAAGAAAAATAATGGCTCCTAGAATATTAATGACTCTTCTGAAGAAGTAAGGAAACAATTTGCTTTTGCATAATTGAATCATGTAATCAGAAATTCTTATAGTATAAAAATGAAATTGTTTTTGAAGTGCTAAAAAGGAGTAGTTTATTGTTGGCTTGAGTATGCTTGTCATTATAGATTTAATATAACTTTAATATATACTAACATTAGTCTATTGCTTTCTTTTTTGATTTCTAAACATGACTTAGTCCAGAGGGTCTTGTAGCTACCCTGTAATATTCACTGTGTTTACAGTATTATTTTCCTTACATTACTTTTTAATGAATACTTATCTAAAAATTATAATAATAGTTGAACAGCCTCATAAGTTTTGCTAAGTTTGTTATGCTTTTTTCTTCTACTGAGTAAGTCTGAAAGAAAGATTTGAATAAAATACAGATTTTTCCAAAGCCCCAGAATATCTCTGGGGAAGGTATTATAGCATATCTATTGGCAGCTAGGGCTGACTTGATTATGAAAGATGACAGCAATAACTCTAGCTAGCCTTTCAAATGGAATGGATAAATATAAAACCCAATGCCAAAGACATGAGTGGTCCTGGAGAGGAAAGACATTTACTTATTAAAAAAAAAACAAAACACTAATTTGTTCACTTTAATAAATTTTGAATACATGACTGTTAGGTATACTTTGGGGGCAGAGCTATGAAAAGGGTAGACAAAGGAAGAAAATCTGACAAATTAAGTAACTAAAATTACAAAATCCTACAAACAAAAAACCAGTCTTGTGATGTAGTTATTGGTGGTGGTACGATGACAAAGACTTTCAAGCTGTGACAGAAAGTAAAAAGTGAACCAAAGAATGGACCAAGTGCCTTAGGCTGGAAAGAATTTGGCATGTCTTACGAAATGAGTAGGAGTTGGTCCAAACTGTGTACAAATAATTGTTATGTAAAATTGCATTGAAAATTACGATATCTAAGACTCAGTTGATAAGATATAAGAATATACCTGTACTCTTTGAGTTTAATTAGATTGCTAGCTTTCTAGACCATTACTGTCCAGGATGACCTTCTCTAATGATAGCAGTGTATAATTCTGCACTGTCCAGTATGGTAGCCAATAGTCACATGAAGTATTTGAGCATTTCAAATTAGGCTGATACAACTGAGGAAGTGAATTTTTCATTTTCAGTTTTAAAAAATGAAGAGTTAGATTTAAATTGTCATATATGCTTATTGCTTTTGTATTGATTTGTGTAGTTCTAAACCTGAGAAATAATATACATAAAATCTTGAAGAATTGATTTTACATTATCATATGATGTTAGGATATTGATGATTTCACACTTTTTGCACAGTCCACTTGAAAGAAATTTTAGAAATTTGTTGTGCTGTATATTAACTTGTACTGATAAATGATGCAAATCAGTCTCCTCAGGATATGAGAGAAGGTTAAGAGATTTGCTGAAACCTACATGCAAAAACATCTTCACACAATGCTAGTCTATATTTTCTTCCAAAGGATAGAGATGAAAAGATTTACATATTTGATAGGCAATTCCGACTAGAGCAAGAAGCAAAAAATAAAAAAATCACAATTTTAATTAGAATACTTGGTATATTATTTTGTTAGTGGTATGAAGTGTCCAGGGAATTTATTTACTAACTACAACCCATTATTTTGACCTTTGTGTGTGTGTGTGTGTGTGTGTGTGTGTGTGTGTGTGTTACAACAGCATCTCAGGAAATCAACCATCTTAACATAAAAGATAAATAGATATTAATTGTACAAGACCAAGTATTTTTGTGATTTAAGGTATATAAAATTCTATAAATAATTCTTTATATTATTTGTTAATGTTTTGAGAATGTGAAAAGGATATTTATAAATACTTTCATAGTCAATTTCAGTCTCATTCTCCCAACTTGATTTTTTCAACTACATCTTGAGTTATTAAGTAAGGGACTCTTTTTTTTTTTTTCCTAAAAGTTTCACTAGCAGATGGGAAGGCATTACTAAGTCTCCTTTTTATTTTTTCAAAGATTTGGTTATCTGTTGTTTGACTTACTATGTTTATTCTCAGAATCTTAGAAATTTAATGATTACTTTGAATTGTTGAGTTACTCTGTTCTAGATTTGTATTGCTTAGTTTTGAGCATTATTTCTGAGAATTGTTTATTGATATTTGTTGAGCATTACCTTTATGCTAGAAGTATGCCAGCTGATTTAGTGATATGAAGATAATACTATATAATTAGAACTTAAAAACTACTAGAAATATTCAAAACCAAATATGTATATTAAGGGTTGTAAAGAAAAACACTTGGAATAATTAAGAAAAATTTAGCATATTGGATATAGATAAAGATATAGCATACCTCATGAACACTGAACAATGGGTAGGATTTCAAAAGAACTTGATTAGAAGACAAAAAAGAAAGTGGTGGGACACATTTCAAATGCACCAACATAATGAGAATGCAAAGGAGTTAAAAAAAAAAAAGAGAGAGAGAGAGCTCAGGGAGAAAGCATAGATCATCCAGGTAGAAGAAAGTCAACAAGGAACGTTGAACATGAGCTATACTTTAGAGCAAATGGTTTAGCACATAGGCATGTAACATACCAACAGCCACAACACATTCTTCTTAAGCACACTGGAAACAATCTTTAGAATAGATCCCAGCCTATCTCAGGTTCTTCCAAACAATTGAAGAGGATGGAACACTTTCAGTCTACCTTACTTCTCTTCTCCTCTTCCTCCTTCCTCTTCTTCCTTCCTCTTCCTCCTCCTCCTCCTTCCTCCTTCTCCCTCCTTCTCCCTCCTTCCAATCTACCCTCCTTCTTCCTCTTCTTCTTCCTCCTCCTCTTCCCTCTCATCTTTCTTCTTCTTCAATCTACCCTTCCTCTCCCTCTCCTTCTTTCTTCTTTCTTTCTTCTCTCTTCTCTTTGACTAGGGATTGAATCTAGGATCTCACGAAGTTGCCCAGGCTAAGATGCAATTTATGATCCTCCTTCACTACCTTCTCAGAGTGCTGGAATTAATGGCATGTGCCACTACACCTGGCCAAACTAATTTTTGAAAGCCAGTACTACTTTAATGCCAAAAGCCTGTTAAGGATGAGATTTCAGGCCATTTTCTAAGGAGCATAGACAAATATTAATGAAATAAATTTAACAGTACTTTAAGGGTTCAGACACCAACATCATAAAATAGGATTTATCCCTAGAATGAAAGGCTAATTCATTATGTGCAAATTAATAATTGTGATATAGTACATTACAGAATGAAGGATAAAAATCATCATCTTAGCAGATACAAAAAGCATTTGACAAAAGTCAACATTGTTTCATGATAGACTCTCCAAGAAATCAGTTACAGAAAGAACAACATGTCAACATCATAATGGCCATAGATAACAGGCTCTCATCCAGCATCACTCAACAATGGAAACCTGAAACAAAGCAAGATTTCCCACAACTTCTATTAATCATATTACTGCAAGTTCTATTGGGCAAGAAAAAGAAACAAATGACATCCATATTAGAAATGAAGAAATGAAATTATTTGCCATTCCATGATCTTATATATAGAAGTATCTAAATGTTCTGCTCAAAATTATAAGGATGATTCAATAATTCTGATAAAGTTGCAGAATGCTAAATCAGCATTAAATCTGTAGCATTTTTATTTACTAATAATGAACTGTCCAAAAAAAGAAATAAACCAACCTTATTTATAAAAGTATCAAAAAGAATAAAATAGTTTGAGAAAATGTATTGAAGGGAAAATTGTAAGACATTGAAAACTATAAGGCAATATTGAAAGAACTTTATGATACAAATGTTCATGAATTAGAAACTTAATATTGTTAAAATGTCCAAACTACTTAAAGCAATCTACAGTATATGAAAATTCCAATCGCATTTTCATAAATATAGAAAAAATAATCCTAAAAAGATCCTGAATAGCTAGCATAATTTGGAGGAACAGTCGACCTGGAGCCATCACACTTCATAATTTCAAGCATTATTCAAAGCTTTATTAAGCAAGATAGTATAAAAATACACACATCAATCAGTGGAACAAACAGCACAGAAATTAATTCACACGTTTAATGAACTAATTATAACAAAGCTGCCAAGAATATATAATAAGAAAAAGATAATCTTGAATAAATGGTGTTGAGAAATCTCAGAATCCACATGCAGAAGAATGAACATGAAGTCATACCATAAAGAAAAAATAATTCAAAATGAATTAAGTACTTAAATGTCACACATGAAACCATAAAGATTACTGAAAACAGGAAGAAAGCTACCTTCTGGACTTTGGTCTTGGCAAATAGTTTTTGAACATGACACCAAAATCATAGGCAACAAAAGCAATAATAGATTGGATTACAAAAAAGTTTCTACAAAGCAAAAAAAGCAGTAAAATGAACATACAATCTATGGGATGGCAGAACACCATATGAGGTGTGATTGAAAAATGCAATGAATACTTAATTTTTTAAAAAATGTGTTACAGTAAAAGAGAAATTGTCATTGATCACTCTCAAAATGCTGTTCCTCACTTTAAACACACTTATCCCATCAGTCTTACCACTTTCTGAAGCACTTCTGCATGTTCTGTTTTATGAGTGCCTAGTTGTAATGTGTCTCCCTTGATGTCCTGAATTAATTGAAAATGTTTACATGTCGGGGTCATTGTGACTTTGGGGAAAAGCCAGAAATTACATGGTACCAGATCTGGTGATTAGTGGATGAGTACACTGTAATATCATTCATGTGTATGTATGTATGTATGTATGTATGTATGTTTTTTCTTAGTAATCACATGTGATAGTTCAATAACCATTCAATAACATCTCAATTTGAGCCTGTCTCTGTGGCAGAAGGTAGGAAATCCTAGTTGTCAGCCAAAACAAAGATTCTCATCAGTGTTACTTAACTGGAACTGGAATTTAGAGAACATAAAAATATGTACACAGACACACACACACACACACACACACACACACACACACACACACAGAGCTATACCAGCAGAGCTGTGTAACAGAGCATTGTCATTATGGAGGATGAAATCATTTCCCCATTTCTCAGGCCATTTTTGTAAGCATTGTTTCTTAAATAATATACATTTGTAATATTCAGAGTTCACCATGGTATTTCTGGGCACAAACTTGTTTGCACAGTTTCATCAAAGACAAAAAACAAAATTAGCATCACATTGATGTTGGATCTTGATTGACATTCTTTTTTCATAAGAACTTGGTGATTTCCATTGAGAGATCTGAACCTTGGTCTCTGGATCATAACCATAGACCCAAGTTTCAGCTCTTAATTTCTTAAAAAGTTGAAACCTGAAGCCGCATATCATGCAACTCCAACGAAATGTGTTGTTTGTGATTTATGATTTATGGTACACTTTAAAACACACCTTCCCTCAAGCATTGCTCACAACTGACTGTACTGAACAAGTTGAAACTTCGCACACTGTTACTGAGGTTTGATGCACTGCTTCTCATATTGAAGATCCCTGCCTTTTGTGGATGTCATGTGGCAACAGCATTCACTTCAGTTTTTATCATACCTCATATATATTGAGTTAATGTAAATAACATATTCCTATATTTGCATTGTAAAATTGCAACTATATGTCTATGACAAGTTAATATCCAAAATATATAAGTAGCTCATACCACTAAGTAATAACTCAATTAAAAGTGGATAAAGAATCTTAATAGACATTTTTCCAAAGAAGATATACCTATGATCAACAGATATATAAAAATCACTAGTCATAGGGGAAATGTAAATCAAAACCTCAGTGAGATATGATATCATGAGATATCGTGTCCTGTTACCAAAACAGTGCATGGTGGGCTTTGAGAAAGACATGGAGAAAATAGAGCTGTTGTACATTGTTGGTGGGAATGTAAATTGGTATAACCATTATGGAAAGAGTAGGGGTTTCTAAAAAAACTTTAAAATAGCCCTGTTCTGTGATCAGAAATCCCACTTCTAGCTAAATCCAAATGAAATCCATGCCTGTGTTCATTGCACCATTATTCATAAGGATCAAAATACAGAAATACCGTAAGTTAAGGGTGGCGAAACTTTTGGAGATCACGTGCCAAACTGCAGTCCAAAACTCACTTATCACAGTGTAACAACACTGCAATTAAACCTGAATACCAAAGTTTTAGTTTAGTAAAAACAACTCTACATTAACATTTTTTGTCTTAAAAGAAAAACACAGTAACACATGTGCCATAGGATTGCCACCACTGCCCTAAGTATTCATTGATAAATGAACAAGTAAGGAAAATATGCACCTGTTTTCTCTTTCAAAATAGATCACAGAAAAAAAGAATGCTGGTGTTTGAAGAAACTACTGAATTTTCTTTTTTAAATGTTAATATTCTGATAACTTAGCATATTCTCTTACCAGTCCTAGGAATTGGTAGATCATATGACTTTTTCTAGATAAATGGTCAATATGTCTGTGAATGATAATATTGTATCTTGCTTTTTAATTGCTAAATCTCCCCACATTGTATTCATATTGGCTGAACTTTTACTATGATGTTGAATTTTTATAGTGTTTGTGAGCGCCCTTGTATTATTACTGAATTTATTGCAGTGCTTCTGGTTTTTGCAGTGGAGAATGGTAATTAAAGTAGATTTCTTTCTGGTAGATGTTCTTATCATTTCAAGAAAAATTCATCATATTTCTAATTTTCCAAGAAGTTTTACCATGTATGTGTGTCAAGCATACTAAATGCAGTTCTGCATCAATGAGCTGATTTTTAAATTTCTCTCTTTTGAAATTACATCAATGGATTTTATAGTTGTAAAAATTTTAATTGTATTTAATGTTAAACCACTGTCATTTTTGCCTAGAATGATTTGAGAAAGCATTTTAAGAATTATATTTTCTGTTATAGAAAATTATCTTCAAAGGAGATGGAGATGATACATTAGTAAACTCAGAAGTTGATCAAAGGTAAAGTATTACCAGAGAAATATTATTTTCTTAACAATATTCATTGTCACTAAAAAAATTATTTTAGTGTTAGGAATATTTATTTTGGGCTGGCTAAAGTTAGATTGAACTAACTTATTGAGTCAGTAAGAAAAAGCAGGTATCATAGAGTATGTTAGAGTGGCTCAGGAAGGGGGATGATTTTGTGCTTGTACCAAAAGGAGATAATTTAGCAATGTCTGCAAACATTTGTATTTGTTACAAGCAAAGCCCATCGAGGGTAAGGCTCTACTGAGATCTAATATGTAGAGACCAGAAATGCTCAGACCAGACTACCCACCCTACCGCCCACATAACACAAGCAATTCTTTAAACAAAGATTTTAATTTTAAGGTAATATAAATAGGTATTAATAAAGAAAATATAAAAGAAATTCTATGAAAGAACACATTGTTTATAACAAAAATTATTAGAGAATAACAGTGGTAAATACACTGTGAATCATGATCTTAAAAGAATATATTTTCATTTGCTAATTTATCTCTCATCTTATTTCCTAATAATACTATACTTTATTTTTTGCATAAAACATTTTAAGTATTAACAAAGTATCTCACACTCAGTATAATTTTCAACATGTCTTCCTATTTCACGATATCTCTCATTCTTTTTGGTCCTTATTTATACTTTCAGTTTCTCACACCAGAGAAACAATGAAATATTTACACATATGTGTTTGATTTGTTTCACTTCAGTATTTTCTCAAGGTGTATCCATTTACCTAGAAATGTCTTGAGTTTATTCTTCTTTATTACTGAATAGTACTCCATTATTTAAAAAACCCACATCTTTTTTATCCAGTCTCCAGTTGATGGGCATTTGGGTTGTTTCCAAGATTAAGCTATTATAAACTGTACCACCATAAACATGGGCAAGCATATATCACTGTGGTATGATTCTTTTGAGAAGATCCCCAGAAGGAGAATAGCTGAGTCAAATGGGACCTCTAATCCTAGTTTTTCGAGGAATCTCTACACTGATTTCCATAGCACCATCAGAAAGAAAAGACAACCCACAGAGTGGGAAAATAATTTAGCCAGCAGTTCCTCAGACAGAGGACAAATATCTAGAACATATAAAGGATTGAAAAAAATCAGCCGACCCAAATTTAAAGACCCCATCCAAAAATGGGTATTTGAGATGAGTACACACTTCTCAGATGAAATAGAAACAGCAAATAAATGCATAAAAAATGTTCAGTATCACTGGTCACTTGAGAGATACAATTAAAACAACACTCAGATTCCACCTCACCCCAGAAAGAAGGGCTATAAATCAACCAACAACAAATGCTGGCAGGGCTGTTGGGAAAAGGGAAGTCTGCTCCCCTGCTGGTGAGTGTATACTGGTGCACACAGTTCTTTAATCAAGAGTAGGAGTGATACTAAGACTTAAAAAACCTTTAGGGAAAAGCCAAAGTACTTATTCTCATGGATAAATAAAACAAAAAATTTGATACATAATTTATTTGTTACTTATTAAACTAGATAGGACCAAATATGTATTAGTTTCAACTCTTTGCTTTTTCTTTAGCTTTTTAGCACATCTCATCACTGAGTATGATAAGCATACGGCAGAGCTAGGTGATCAGCTGAAGTATTATCAGGTATGAAATTATAACTATGAAATGGTTTGCAGTATTGTTCAGAAAGAAAAAGTAAGACAGACTCATTCTTTTTCAAAGCATTGATGAGGAAGAAAATATTTTACTGTAATTGATTCTTGATTCTGTTTAGTCTATGCCAGTGTGTATGCATTTAAATACATATGTATGTATTTAAAGATTATCTTTAGTTTTGTTTTTTTAATTCAGTATTTCTTTGCTATTGCTGTTTGGCAGAAGTATCTCTTAGATGCTTAGGAAAATTTCATCACATTATTACTTGATTATATATTTTTTCTCTCAAACACTATCTTACATTCTTTCAGACCTTTTTCCTTACTTTCATTCTACCTGCAATTTTTCTTATTTACAAAATGGATTTTGTTTCTCAACTTCAAATACTGTGTCTGTCAAATGTTTTTTGTTTATGTCCTTTAGATACTTCTAATGCTAGCTTAAAATGTAGCAGCTTTTTTTTTTTTTGCAGAAATCCTTAGTAGTATTTTAATAATGAAGGGAATAAAGAAACTGAGGAAGTTGTCTATACAGAAAAGTACTCTGGCTTCCATGACTTCTCAGACTAAGCTGATAGAAAATTAGAATACTGGCACAGAATTGCCCAGGACACAATCTAAGTTTCAATGAACTATATTTTTAGTGTATAACTAATATTAATGATGTGTTTCTTTGAACTGAAATTTTACATTTTCTCCTCAATTTTCTGATACTAGAATAACATTACAATGGAAGCAAATAATTTAGGTCTCTTGCTAATCTTGCAGTTATGTCTCTTTCTCATGATCGTATTTGGCTGAAATACTAATCTCTATCAATTCTGTTGTGATAAGGATAGCAGGGTTGACATAATTAAATAAAAATAGAAGAAAATATAATAACTTGAAGCCATACTCGTAAGTGAAATAAATAAGACAAACATGTAAATACCAAATAGTTTCTCTGGTGTGAGAAACTAAAAGTGTACATAACAATCAAAATGTATAATAGGTAATGTGAAATAGGAAGAAAGGGTATAAAGGGGAAGTGGGAAGGGTAGGGGAAAGGAAAGAAGGGAAAGGAAAAATATGAGAAAAGGAAAAAATGGAAACAAAGTCTTTGTAAAAAGGGAGGGATTGAAGTGAGGGCAGGGAATGGGGGAAAAAAAAACAAGAACCAAGATATATTATGTAAAGGTATAAATTCCCAATAATGAATGTCAGCATGTTGCATACCTAAAATGTACCAATAAAATTAATGAAAAGGTGTAGGGGAAATGGGAAGGGTAGGGGAAAGGTAATAAGGGAAAGGAAAAAAATAAGAAAATGAAAAATGGAAATAAAGTGTTTGTAAATAGGGAAGGGAGGAAGGGGTGAAGGGAGGGAGGGTATGGTTATGGGGAAAAAATGAGAACCAAGACGTGTCATGTAAAGGTACAAGATCCCAGTAATGAATGTAACTAACTGTACTGTAGACCTAAAATGTACCAATAAACTCAATGAGGAAAAAAATGTAAAAAACATTAATGAATGAAAAATAAACAGTAATTACAGAGAAAGGATAATGGAAGTTGCCAGAGACCCCTGCAGTGGTTTTGGCCTCCTGCAAGCCAGTACACATCCACACAATAAGAAAGTTGGAATTAAACACAGAGACAGAGACTTGAGAGAAACTGAGTGTGCTGATCTAAGCTGCTCTGGGCAGCAAAGACAAAGGACCCAGGACATCCAGCATTTATTCTTCACAAGTGTGGGAAGGGGGAAGCTGGGCAGGCCTTGGGACACCTGTTGATAAGAAGCCTCAAGCAGGCAGGACTGTAGAAGGAGGGCACAAGCATATCTTTGCTGAAGAGAACAAACAGTTAATTCAGAGGGGAAGAATTTAGCTGGAGTCAGTTGACCTTGACTGGGAGTGAACTCAGCCAAACTCCGCTACTTCCAGTGTTACACAGCCAATTATGGAGGGACGAGAAGCTTGTGCCACTATAGCCTGCTAATTCTGGGCAGAGGTGTCTGGTACAAATAATCACTCCAGTATCTGCCTCTCTGCACTAGAGTTGTACAGTAATCTGTATGAGGCTTCTATTGTGAATGGCAATTTGGCCTAGAAAATGCCATAACCCCCCCAAAAAAACCCAATAACTCTCACTGAGATTCATTTTCTGATAACACAGTGGGTGTAAGAGACACTAAGCACGTTCCATGTCACTTTCTCCTCTCTTCATAGATGGATGGGAAGAAATCTTATGGTATACTTCTAAGTATAGTCCATAGTAGGTCTTTAACTATCTGATGAAAAAATGTAAGACCTAAAGTCTCACTTCCACTCCGAGGAGCATGAACAGCCGAAAGGCCTCCACGATGCTGAGTCCTATAGCCCAACGAGGGCTGCAGATGCAAGACTCAGGGCCTTACTTCCGGGAGCTGTGAACAGCCAAAAGGGCCACCGCGATGCTGGGACCTATAGCTCAGTGATTGCTCCAGGAGCTTGACAAGAGCAAGAATCACCCAGGAAGGAGCACATCAGACTAGTTGGAAAACAGACCTGTATTAGTCTGGCCAGACCGCACTCCTGGAGCCAAGTAGCTCCTCGAGGTCCCAGCTCAGGGGCTGAGGTCCTTTTTATAAGGGGGTAGGCAGGGTGGGTGTCTATACTCAAGATGCTTACAGAATGTCCCAAGGTTTTCAAAACATTCCTTCCAGGCAGACAAGCAGTGAAACAGTCTTTATCTATTTACCCAGAACTACTAAATGTTCACCTGTTAATTTACATTAATCACAATTGAGACTAGGAACTTACTTAAGATTACAAAGTTATGCAGTCCCACATAATTAAATGCTGAGGTTTATGGGAATGAGATGGTTAGAGAAAGCTTAACAATGTATTCTTCAGTTTATGGGTTAATACATATGCCGCTTTATTAAGAGAACCTGTGGTGCTTATATCTCCTAGAATAATGTAGCTTATTCTGTTGCATTTGGAGTAATATGGACTTTCATTTCCAAGGTTATTCCTCTACTATACAAATTTATAAAATGAACTTATAAACTCAAATTTCAGAAACAGGCAGTTGTAAAAATTGTAGTCCATTTTATCATAAGTAGTTCTTAAGTAAGTTCATTTTCTAGTCATTTCCTACTCTTTACTTTTTAGCCTGTGGTCATTTAAAGTTAATCTAACCGCAGCGATGTCTTTTCATCTTTTTAATTGACAAAGAATAATAAATATCTTTTGAACAAATTGTATTTTACTTTTATTTATGGAACTAGTGAGTTTAAAGTGTTCACTGAATTCACTCTCTCTGAATTGCTATAATGACATTATGTACTTTGTTATAGAATAGCTAGTTATCTTGAAATTAAACTTTTTATAATCTATCTGATTTACCTATTTAATCAGCTATTTTACTAAAATGTTTAACTTCATTTCGCCATTTAGCATTCTTACCCACTGAAGAGAAATTACTAAATTAATTATAAGAGAAAGCTACAGTTTAAAAAGCCCAAAGCAGTCTATGATGATAAGAATAGTTGTTACTGGCGTGGTGGCGCACACCTATAATCCCAGCACTGGGGAGGCTGAGGCAGGAGGATCACTGTGAGTTACAGACCAACCTGGACTATATAGTGAGTTCCAGGTCAGTCTCAACTACATAGTGAGACCCTGTCTCAAGAAAACCAAAACAAACAAACAATAGTTGTTACCGCTTTCAGTGAGAAAAACAGATGTTGGCACTTCTTCTAAGAATAGTTGTTCACATAGGTATTATGTAGAATTAATTCTTAAGAGTTAATGATTTTATTAAAAAATAGAGTATCTTTAAAGCACAAAAACTCCTGCTTCAGTTCTCTATGTGAATGATTTTTTGCCAGAAAAAAACATGGTTTCTTTTATATGAGAAAAAAATATTTTATATGTAACATATATGTTTCACTGATACCATGTAAATTGTGTGTGCACATACAGAGAGCCGAATAGAAGAGAGATAAATAGGAAGTAGATAGAAGTTTTAAATACTTCTGCAAATTATATATTCCATTGTTTAAAACTACTTCAATATATATGCTAATTTATTTCTGTTATATTGTTTTTTATCTCAGTTTGTTGAAAAAAGTTTGTGTTATTATTGGTTTGCTTCTTTTTATGTAAGAATTTTTTTGGTTTATGTCTTGTACTGAATAACTACTTTGAAAATAATACGTAGTATAGTAACTATCATTGTTCTCATTATTTGGTTATGAAAATGTTTTTTTTTTCAAAAACTAAAGGAACATTCAAAAAGTTTAAAAAAGTAAAAAAGAATTTTAATGTGAATTTTATGATCCATCTTTAATTTTAGCTAATGCATGTACAGCCTATAATTTTAGAGTAATATATATTTAATATAATTTTTAAAGATCAGCTTTTTAAAAAATTATAAAATAGGGATAATTTCTACAATAAATTCTAAATATCTTAGTGTAGAATTTAAGATGCTGCACATGACTTTTCAATTTTATTTTTTTACTGCATTAGTAGATGTATGGTGAGTGCTCACTTCTCTGGTAGTAAATGAATTTATTTTGGTTTAATTATGATTTAGGTATAGCAACTGGGAAAAGCTCACCTTTCAAGCCAACTATTACTTAGAATTGGCTCTTACTGATTTCTAAACCAAGCTGCTTCTCTTCTTGAAAGGGAGAGAGAAGGACTTGGAGAATTGCCTATTCTGAACGTCCCTTACCAAAGTTCCCTTTAGGCGTGGCTTCTTTCTTTGAGGGTGCACAATCAAGACTAGTGAATATATCACTAGTTCATTGCATTTTTGTTTTAAGTGTGATTTCACATGACCTCCTCCATTCTCACATTTACTTTTGTTGAAGGCTGGTTACATATTTTTTGTCTTTTTGCTTTTATTCGTATTTCTGCCTACTTGAAATGTGCTTCCTTTCCTTTTGAAATCCTAGTGATACTTTTATTCAGAGAAAATTAAACTTTCATCCTACTTTTACAGTATGCATTTTATTCTTTAATGTATTTTAACTAATAGGTTTAAAACAAAAATCATCTTTCCTCCTAAATGTGTCAGTGACCGTGTCTGTTGACTGTAGTAGCCTTGATAGTTTAGAGTTTAAATAGTTAATAAGGCTAGTGAATCAGAGACTGAAAGAATGACTACTAAACAAGACCTCTATTTTCTTTTTCCCTATTACTATTTCCTATAGAGAAATATACACACTTACATGGCTAGCATCTCAGCTGAGGTAAATTAACTAAGATGTACAGTCAAGATGCAGGATTCATCTGGTATTTGTTACAGTATATACTGAAGAATGTCTTACATTTGTTTTAATAGCTATTAATCACAGGAATTATATTAAATACCTGTCAATGTATTAAAATATTTTATAGTCTATTCAGAATGCCCTATGTATTAAACTATGCATATTAATATTGCTTATTGAGAGTAAGGTGTAATGTAAATCTTTCTTACCTGTAGGCTAATGGCACATACTTTGAATGCTTGCATATGAATGGACTACTTAATTGATATCTAATTATGTGGAAAATTAATTCTATATCATACTTTATTCTTTCAGAAACAGATGGGTGAGATGAAACTACAACTTGAAAATGTCATCAAAGAAAATGAAAGGTAGATCAAATAGTTATTGGTTCCTTCATTTATTTTTGTAAATAATATTTGTTTTTGTTATTTAATATATATAATACACTGGTAATCTAGGGTCTGATTTTCCATTTTTTTCCTGGCTTATGACTGTAGACACACATTTCTTTCTGCTTTAGTTTTTTAGCCATAAATTGGAGATTACAGAATCTTTTTCATAGTGCTGACTATAAAGGGTAAAGTGAGGGTTTGGAATACTGAACATAATAAGCACTTTAGAAACAGCAATCAGTAGTGTAGTGTATATGATATAAATGTGTTAGGAAACATTCTGATAAAATGAAAATTTGTCAGCCTGCCATTCAGCATAACAGATAATGTTATTGATATTGGCGCATCTATCCATGTTTCTTTTCCAATTCCCAATTTCATTCTTCCTTCTGCCAAAAGTAAACACTACCTTGAATTTTGAGTTTATCATTGCCTTGCTTTTAAATTTTTTATAGATAATTTTATCTCTAATCAATATATGTTTGCATTGTAAAAACTATAAAATTGTATCATCTAGTATTAATGTTTTCAATGATATCATGTACAAATACAAGAGCTTCAAGGGATGAAATTGTTAGATCACACATTATGTGAGTGTTAGGTTTTGTAATAAATGTCAACTTAATTTCCAAAGAGGCTGTACCTGTTTACATTCTGTCTGTTTCAGAGGCACCTCTGTCTTTTTACCCCTGGCTGTGGTAATTTTCCAAGCTGAGCTGTGATCCTTGCCCATACCAGTAGATAGGGAAGGCAGTCAGAACACAGATTTGTGCTGGATAGAGGCAGCAGGGCAAGGATTTCAGCAGCTTGCTGTATTTAATGCCAGCACTTTCAGATGTGACTGTTTCTGAGTGCACCACAAACAGGCCTGGCTGTTTATAGGCATAAAATATTCATTCAGAAATATTTAATGAGTGTCTTCTAAGTGTCAGACATTAATCAAGAATCTAGGATACATCAGCAATTAAAACAGACAAAAAAATTACTATCCTTTTTTTTAATTGGGCATTTTGTTACTTGTAGCCAAAGTGTACTGACTGATAGAGAGATTTAAGGGCAGCTTTCAGGGGTTCCCAGACTATTGACTGCCACTTTTTGTTTGTTTGTTTGTTTGTTAGTAAGTTTTTTGGATACAGCTAGGCCCCTTCATTTGTATATTGCTCATATTGTTGATGGCTGCCTTGTTCCATGATGATACAGTTGAATACTTGTGACAGAAACTGAACAATCTATAAAGACCTGCATATTTATTCCATAGATCCTCACCGAAAGATTACTAACATATTTTGCAATAAAAATGATCACTGTATGTAAAGATGTATGTAAAATCTGTTAACAGCCTTTGACAATAACCAAAAGCCTTTTTTAAAATAAAAAACTATCTTAAGGCTTTTATTTACACTTATGTAGAGCTTTAGAGAAGCCAAAGATATCACTAAGAACATAAAGCTAGTGCTTAGTAAATTAAGTCCAGTGGCCCTTGGTATACTATTTGTTTTACTAACTTTGTTAGTTTTTTTCTTTTCTGATAAATGGAAGATATGATTTTAAATTTTAGTTCACCTTTTTAAATTATTACTAGTTTGTTTCAATATTAATCTACAAGTGATCTAATGTTAATATGTTATCACATTTGTTAATATGATAGCAGAACATGAATTTTTTATATTCTTGAATAAGAGGCAAAAAAGAAGTTAGAATTCCATAATACACTCCCTGCTATTCTGATGTTGAGGTATTTATACTGAGGAAGGTCATACCTCAAGGTCCACCAAAATCATATCTGTTAACCTGTAATTATGAGTTTTAAATTTCTACTAATAATCTCAGATAAAGTCAGAACTGAGCTAATTTCTCTATCTCTGTTCATAATTGAATTTTATATGTGTAGATCTCTTATCACACTACCCTTTTGTTGGTAGTCTCCACTCACAGTGGCCTAAGTTAAGTTTTTAATTTGATTTTCATCAACACAGCAAACCAGTTACCATCTCAGGACCTTTTTACTTGTTACTTGCCTAGAATTTTCTTCTCCATACTTGCACAGCACTGGCCACTTCTCTTCCTCCAAGCTCTCATTGGAAAGCATTCCCTGACGACATTATCTAGCTCTGCTTTTCCCAACCTCTTTGCACTTGGTTTTTTATGCGATCCAATTTTACTTTATTTTACAGTTTAAATGAGTGGGTGAAATCTGAGCTCTTTTAGAATGAGTCAGAATTCACAGATTGAAAACAAACTATATGTTTAATAAAATATAGGTAATTTAATATGGCTGAATCTCAGCGTATGTAGGGAAATTACATACAGTTATTGTATACTTTAAATTTTTGCTCAGATAACATAAGGAGCTCTTCAAGGTTTTAAGCAGAGGAGAGGCTATATTCTAGAAAGATTGTTTCCAGTTGTACTTCAGAGCTGCACAATGTCAGAAAGTTCTGGAAAAATGTGTAGGATTCATTGCACAAACATGAGAAAGGAAACAACAGTTCTACTTATTAAGAAATTCTGTATTAACCCCCCCCCCCAAATTCTACACTCTGGCAGTAGTGTAAAAATCTTTATCAGGGAGGCTTGGATTTAGAAAATGAGTGAATCTCATTCATGTGGAAGCATGTGGAAAGGTCATACCAGCGAGTGGTCCCAGAGTATTATGTAGTTGTGTTTATTTTTCTCTCTTTTGCCTTACTAATTCTAAGATTGACTATCTACTCCCCTCATCCCAATTTTAACACCTCTAAATTGAGATGTTAATAAGCAGCAGTTTTTAAAATGTCATATGAAAGAATAATATATCTTACTCTCAAAGACAAATTTAATTCAAAGAAATAAAGGTTAGAATTGTTTTATCTTTGTCATATAAAAAATCAAAACTTTTAGAAAGATCTTTGTCAACTTTCTATTGTCTATTATTTGTGATAATTAGTTATAATTTCATTACTGCAGTAACTTGATATTTTCATTGTATTAGTACTTTAATCTCTCTGCAACTCAGTTTCTTAATCTATAAAATGAGTGAGTTCAGTGTGGGACACTATATCTAAAAGCATACCTTGACTTAGTATGACCTGTTTTATATATGCTTTATATGTTCTTTGGCTTATTAGTCTGTTTTTCTACCTGTTTATATGTGATAATTACCTTTATAAGGTCTTATAAATAAATGAATCTGATCCTGGAGAAATAAAAGGGGCTGATAAAATTATCATTGGAAAAATTAATATAAAAATTCTAAAAAAGTCTTCCTCCAAAAGTAGAGAAAATAATCCATAGCTAAAGCTTAAGAAGGATAAACATGGGAGAAAGCTTAATGAACACCAAGTGTTGTAAAATAATAGCATTGTCTTTAAAATATCTACTCAAAATTAAAGGTCAGCAATATCATGAATTTAGGGGGAAAAAGGTAAGTGGGGTTTAAATAGTCTCAGCTTCTATCATTGCCCCAAGGAAATAGAATGTTAATTTATATTATAGTTTGATAATTCAAAGATCCATTTTATAATTACTTGGATAGACAATAATTGTAAAGTAAAAGATCTTATCACTGCTCAGCTAATGCGGTGGAAAACTAGAATAGTGAAAAGTAATCCAAGAAAGGATAGAAAAAAATTTTTAAAGCCAGGGAAAATATTAAGATGGTAGATAAACCCAAATACATTACTTTATATTTTAATGTACTACATGCTATAATTATGAAGTGTAATTTATCAGAGTAAATAAAATTTTAAAGAGCCGATTCCATATTTTGTTTTGTTTTGTTTTGTTTTGAAACAGGGTCTCACTATGTAGTTGAGACTGACCTGCAACTCACTTTGTAGGCCAGGCTGGTCTCAAACTCACAGCAATCCTCCTGCCTCAGCCTCCCAAGTGCTAGGATTACAGGCATGCACCACCATGCCCGGCTCGGTT
>NW_022900950.1:3467563-3504147 GCF_012274545.1 Fukomys damarensis | reverse complement strand
TGGTTTTTTTTTTTTTTTTTTTTTTTGGTTTCAATTCCATACTTTTAATCAGAGAGATTCTGAAAATAAAATACAGACTGAGTGAAAAATGAAAGAATATAAATACTATAAAAGAATACAATGCACTATGCAAATGCTAACTAAAAGAAAGTTGGTAATATGAGACATAGTAGAGTTTAGTGCAAAGCAATTATTAGCGATAAAAGAGTGATTACATAACACTTAAAAATTAAATTTTCCCAAAATATGTGACAGTTCTCAATTTGTAAACACACAGTAACTGACCTTCAGAAAAAATGTGATAACACTGAATGGTAAAACAGACATATCCCCAGTAATAGTATAAAATATGAACAGATTGCTCTCAGTAATTGAAATAGCAACTACAAAAATATTAGAATATGTAAAATGTGAACAATGCAACTTGACCCTTCAAGTCTAATTAGGCACATGTATAGGGCTCAATACCTTCATAATACACATGTTTTTCTCTTTGTTTTTTTTTTTTTTTTTTTTTTTTTTTTTTTTTTGTACTGGGGATCAAACTCGGGCCCTTGTGCTTGTGAGGCAGGCACCAGAACCACTGAGCTAAATCCCCAGCCCCAATACACATTCTTTTTAATTACATATAAAACATTTATACAACTGGCCAATTTAAAGCAACTCTTACAGATTATTAAATGATTGAAATTATTCAGATTCTTTTATGATAGTGAAAATTGTTAGATATCAATAACATAAATATCACAAAAAATCTCAGCTATTTCTAAATTAAGCAGGATCATTCTAAACATTACTCATAGGTCAAAGAGTTAGCAGTGAAAATTAGAAAATATTTTTGAACTGATTAAAAATTAAAATAACATCCAAACTTGTGGGCTACAGTTTAGGTCCATTCTCAGAGGACATTCTGTAATCTTCAGTATATACATTTACAAAAAGAAAGTCTAAGATAGTAAGTGATATCTATGAAGTTATTGAAGAGAGTAGAGCAAACTAAACCCCAAATTATAAATCAAATTGGACAAGAATAACTTGGGCAAGGAGTAGACATTAAAAACAGGCAGATTAGCTGTCCCACCCTAAGTATCTTCAAATACTAAAATTAGCATGAGGAGAGCCTGGGAAATTTAGCAAGACCTTTTCTCAAAACAAAAACAAGGGCCAGGGATTTAGGTCAGTAGTTCTGCCACCTACCTCACAAGCAAGCGCAAGGTCCCAAATTTGATCCCTGGTACCAAAAAAAAAAAAAACAAGCAGGCTTGGTTTTGGGACATAGCTCAGAGTAGCTTGCCTCCCCTGCACAAGACATGGATTTGGTCCCCCAAGACTACAAAGAAATAAAAATAGTGATAATAATTATACTAAAACAAAATATGACTAGGGAGTGAGTCCTTCCTTTGCATGATAGTGTAGGACTATAAAAAAAAATTCTAAAAGTTGAATCTGTACAAAGTAATCTTAATAATCAATGGGAAGGGGTTATTTCTGTAACCTACCTATAACAATTTTTATGGAAACACTAAAACTGGTATTACTGAAGTTTATAACTTTTAGAAAAAGAGATAAAGTTTTAAAATTTCTAAAGGTGTAGGGAAGGTGGGATGGGTAGGGGAAGGGTAAAAAGAGAAAAGAAAAAAATGTGAGATAATGAAAGGATGAAAATAAAGTGTTTGTAGATGGGGAGGGGAAGAGGAAAAAAAAAGAGTGAGAGGGTGAAGACCAAGGACAAACCTGTACTAGCTTTCCTCTTGCTCAGTTGTGAGCATAAAAAATAAAATAAAATTTCTAAATTTCTAATATTTAAATGATATATTAAAATATGAATTTTATTTTTCAGTTTCATTTTTGAAAAGTTACATAGGGGAAGGGAAAGTGGGAGGGGAAAGGGAAAAGAAAGAAGGGAATGGAATTAATGTGAGAAAAAGAAAAAATGGAAACAAAGTCTTTGTAGATAGGGAGGAGTGGAAGGGTTGAAGGGAGGGCAGGGGAATGGGGAAAAAATAGAAACCAAGGGATTATGCAAAGGTGCAAATTTCCAATGATGAATGTCATTATATTGTATACCTTCAATGTACCAATAAAATTAATTTTTAAAAAATAATAAAAGATGAAATTATTAAAATTGATAGATTCATAATTCAGGTAATGATGAAATATGTCATTAAAATATTTATTTAAAACTTTATAATAGAACACATTTTGCTGTTTTGTTTTGTGATGCTGGGTATTGAACATAGGGCTTAATACATGCAAGGCAAAGGCTCTACTGCTGAGCTGCATACTCAGCTCTTACACATTTTAATAAAATAGTTAAAAGCAGACTATAATATATTGTCAATATAACATGATTGCTTTTAGCAAAGAGTAAAAATTCTGTCAGAAAATACATCACAGTATTAATGGATTTTTTTCCCTGCGACTTGGCATGTCTTCTCTAAAATCTTGCTATATTTCTCCATTGATCAATTTTCTCTATTAAATATATAACTTTATGTGAGAAATATAAATATTTTTAAAATTCTGTTCAGTATTTTAAGATAAAAACATTTTTTCATTGATATTTCTTTTTTTAATTAGAAAATAATTATCAAGTTTTCTTTTCCTTAAAAGTACTCTACTGTTTCCTAATTATTTGCTTAGTTTTGTTATAGTTAATGAATTTTATTTTTTATAAATATGTATTTCAAAAATTAGGATTGAACTTTTCAAAGGAGATTTGTTATCAGTAGATAATTTTCCTCTAAATGTTTTAGATATATAGATGTAATTTTCTTTGTAATTTTCACCTTGAGGTATGTTTTCTATAAGTAATATCTTCTGCTTATATTAGATACTGTGTTCTAGTCTTTTCAAAGTATTATATAACTTTTTTCCTTTAGATTTGTATCATTTAAATTAAAACAATCAGTATTTTGAGTTATATCTTGCAGTGCTTTTTAAGGAAAGATAGGTAGGTAAGTAGATGTTTTAAAGCTTGGAATATCTGTAATTTGATGTTAAGATTAAAGATTTCAGCTGGGCGTGGTGGCGCACACCTGTAATCCTAGCACTCAGGAGCAAGAGGCAGGAGGATCACTGTGAGTTTGAGGCCGACTGGGCTACATAGTGAGTTCCAGGTCAGCCTAGAATATACAGTGAGACCCAGTCTTAAAAACGTTGGTGGGAGTGCAGACTGGTGCAACCTCTACGGAAATCAATATGGAGATACCTCAGAGAGCTGAGACTAAGCTTCCATTTGACCCAGCCATCCCCCTGCAGGGTGTTTTTCCAAAAGAACTAAAAGAATCAGGGCCAGGGATTTAGCTCAGTGGTTCTGCTGACTGCCTTGCAAGCACAAGGACCTGAGTTTGATCCCCAGTATCAAAAAAAAAGAATCATACCACAGTGATATATGTAAACTCATGTTGTTTATAGCAGCACAATTTATAATAGCTAAAACTTTGGAAACAGCCCAGTTGCCCATCAACTGGAGAGTGGATAAAGAAGATGTGGTTTTTCTATGAAATGGAGTACTACTCAGCCATAAAGAATGAGAAGCTAGAGTCATTCATAGGAAAATGGATACGTATTGAGGCCATACTCTTAAGTGAAATAAATGCAACACACATGTGTAAATACTGAATAGTTTCTCTGGTGTGAAAAACTAAAAGTGTAAATAAGATCCAGATGCTATAATTGACAATGTGAAATAGGAAGAAAAGGGCTAAAGGTGTAGGGGAAGTGGGAAGGGTAGGGGAAAGGAAATAAGGAATAAGAAAAAAATATGAGAAAAGAAAAAAATGGAAACAAAGTCTTTGTAAATAGGGAAGGGATGAGGGGGTGAAGGGGAGGGTGGGGGTAAGAGGAAAAAATGAGAACCAAGACCTATCATATAAAGGTACAAGATCCCAATGATAAATGTAACTGCACTCTATATCTAAAAGTACCAATAAACTCAGGGATAAAAAAAGATTATTTTTGAAAAAAATTTTCAAAAGTATAGCCAAGATATAGAGATGTGCTACAAAAAGTTTCTAGTAGTCTTGTTTTTCTATCCTGCAACCATTTTATTCTACTCCATTAACTGTAACTGCCTAAGAATTCAAATGGGTTTTATGAAACATGATAAAATAACATTCTACATAAGTTACCATTTGTAATTGACTGAAACTAAAATTTAAAGTTTTTTTCTGAATAGCTTACTCAAAGGTATAACATCTAAATTTTACCTTTAGCAAAAATTAAAATCTAAGACATACTGAACTATGCTTGTTCACCATTGTGTTCACATAAGAGTAAGGCTGATTAAACATTTCTGACTTTGTTTTTGAAGTCTGCTTAAAATAGTTTTTATGTAAAGAATTATTTTTGAACCATTATCATTTAATTGACCACCAAACAGAAATTTCTGTTATTAAAATGAATTTCAATTCTTATATTGTTTTTTCCAAGATTGCACAGTGAATTAAAAGATGTTGTTGAAAAGCAATTGGAAGACCTTCCCTTTAGCTCAGACACAGGAAATGAGACATTTCCAGACTCTGAAACAGTCAGGAACCTTCAAGAGCAACTCCAGTTAGCCAATCAAGTAAGTGGTATATTTTTTAAAATACATTCTGGACTTGCATCTTTTTTTGAAAAAACTGTGTTCATCATTGTATATGAATGACAACAGAATAACAAAATTGACAGTACTTAATTTTCTGTAATATACAAAAATTATAAATAAAACAAAAAATATCCTCAATATTATGTAGTTAATATTACATAATAATTAAATGCACATTTTAATTGAATTATAAAGCTTTTGATTTGTTTTGATTTTTTTCCTTGTAAGGTTATGCTATCAAACAAAAATTTTAAAGAAAAAATCCATTAATTATCCCACTTCTCTGATTTTAAATTTCTTTCTTCGTTTTCTTGTTATATTTTCTTCCATTTTTCAAAGATTATGGTATGATATATCTCTAAAATTATACTACTTCTTGAAATACACATTTTCTCCTGTTTTTCCTTCCTCATAATGATTGAAATCTGTGGGAAACTATGTTCTGTATATCCTGTCTTTCAACACTGTAATTTTTATGAATTTATACATAAGAGAATTTTACTTTGCAATCCAAGTGTGTCATATCTTGTACGGATTTGAATCTCTAGTCTACTTCTTTTTTTTCTTTTCGGTACTGGGTATCAAACTCTGGACCTTGTGCTTGCAAGGCAGACATGGTGCCACTTAGCTAAATTTCCATCCCCTTCCAGTCTACTTTCTAACTGTGAGTATAGGAAAAAAAAGTCTCTTTCTGTTTCAGGTTCCTCATTTATAAATGAGGTTAGATGTTCTGAGTTACCATTTTGATTTTTTAATTTTCAATGAAGAGTCATATTTACTTGGAACTTTGGCATTGGAATTCTTTACTTTAATGTTAGGTAAATCAAAAAGGATCCTGGGCACAGTTACAAGTGACTGTTATCCCAGAACACTGGGAGGCAGAGGCAGGAGAATTGCAAGTTTGAGCGCAGATGGGCAATTTAATGACTTAGGGATATCCTGTCTCAAAATAATAAATGAAGGACAGGTCATGTCGCTCAGTGCTAATGCCCTGGGTTCAATCCCCAGTACTGCAAACAAACATATTTATTTTGATAAGATGTACTTACATTGAATTTCTTTTTTTATTCCCTCATTGAGTTTATTGGTATATTTTAGATATACAGTACAGCTACATTTATCACTAGGATCTTGTACCTTTACATGACAGGACTTGGTTCTCATTTTTTCCTCATGTCCCTGCCCTCCCTTCACCCCCTCCTCCCCTCCCCATTTACAAACATTTTATTTCCATTTTTTCATTTTCTCCTATTTTTTTCTTCCCTTATTACATTTCCCCTACCCTTCCCACTTTCCCTACACCTTTAGTCCTTTTCTTCCCATCTTACAATGTCAGTTATCTCATTAGGATCTTATGTACTATTATAGTTTATTCACACCAGAGAAACTATTCGGTATTTACACATGTGTGACTTATTTATTTCACTTAGGAGTATATCCTCAATGTGTATCCATTTTCCTATGAATGAATATAATTTCTCATTCTTTATGGCTGAGTAGTATTCTATTTGCATTGAATTTCTTGATATGAATGAATATAAATAAAAATTTAGACTTTATAAATGGTTTCTTACCAGATACTAAATTATAACTCAAAAATTGTGGCACAATGTGTATTTCTTATTACTTCCTAACATTTTAAGAAATATATTAAAAATGTCAAATGTTACTTCTGCTTATGCATACCTATATTTACATTAATTTATTCTCACTGATCTGATAAAATATATAAAATTGTACTGTTATTCTTTATTGGCTTGAAGGACCTTTGTATGATGCATGATAACTAGATGAATCCAACTAAAGAAGTAAAAGCTAAATTAAATGCAATTTAAAGTTCATATTAAGGAAAAGGAATTCTTTGTGTGTTATTCTTTATCAAAATATATATAGTTGGCCTTCCATATCTATGGGCTCCGTATATGTGAATTAAACCAACCATAGATCCAAAACATGGGGGGCATATTGCATTTGTATTGGACATGTGCAGACTTTTGTTATTATTCCCTAAAAAAATGGAATATAAAAACTATGTAGCATTTATATTGTATCAGGTATTAAGAGTAATCTACGGATGATTTGAAGTATATGAGAGGATGCACACAGATTATATATAAACACATCACCATTTTATGTAAGGGACTTCTCCAGATTTTGGTATCCAGGGGTCAGCAGTAGGGGTGCTGGACCCAGTTCTATGAATACCTAGGGATGCCTGTATTAAACATTGCATTTGACTGTCAATTCAAATACCTTCATTCCACAAATATTAAACACCTATTACATGGCAGTCGCTGTGCCATCAAACATTGATGAGACTGTGGGTAATGTTCTTGGAACATGCAGGTTTTTGGAAGAAGTATAACGAGGTGCTCAAGTATGGTCTTCATTTCACTTTCAGATCTTGGAAAACTTTGATCCTCTCCGTCCTCATTTACATATGGGAGCTAAAATAATTTTTATCTTAGGGAGTTCTCATGGTAATTAAAAATCCTCACAAAGCATTCAGTGTAATGCTGAGCACATATGTAAAGCTAATAAATTTGTTATATTTTTATCATCACCATTGTCACCATTACTGAACAGCAAGACAGAGAAGTAACACAATTATATGTGTTGTACAGAGTGACTATATTGCTTTAAGAGTTGGTGGCAAGAGTACAATATTAAGTATCTAACTTAATTTAGTTTTGAATATTTGTTCTATTATAGTAATGTGATTGGTAAAACTCTTTCTGGAAAACAGTTTGATACTAAGAGCTTTAGAAATGTTCATAGCCTTTGACCAAGAAGTGTTCATAACCTCTGACCAATTAGATAATGACATCACATAGATTCTAGGAGTTTGTTCTAAGGGATTATATATAAAAATGTATGAATAAACATATTTATATAATATTTGTAATAATGAAAAATTGGAAATAGTTTAAAACAAAAAATATAAAAATCAATTAAATTGTGGTTAGTCCCAAAACTAAATTTGTACCACTTAAATAATGACATATGGTATTGGCATAGTAGCTCTCAGGATTTAGTGTACAGCCAATCACCTGCAGGCTTGTTGAACCACTGATTACTGCTTACATCCACTCACACAAGTCTGAGATAGAACCCAGTAATTTGCATCTCTTACAGTTCTGAGATGATGATGTTGATGCTGTTTCTTTGAAAATCATTACAAGAATCTACATTTTGTAACTACTAATGTAAGTGATTGTTTTCATCAGGCAGCTTTGGGAAGTAGTAAGATCTTTGAAGAATGAGGCATTTTATGATTAGTCATTAAGAAAATGAAGTGAAAACTAAGTCTTAAGGAAAATTAGGTCATAAGGAAATGAATTATTCAGCCACAAATTAGTGATCCAATCCAAGTCTTCTGGCGTCAGATTCTGCATTTATCTACAAATTTCAAAACTATGTGCGTCTTAGACTAATTATGGTATTAGAAGACAGGATAATGGCTATTTGGGGGAAGATTGTAGTAACTGGAAGAGGTCACAAGAGGAGCATTTGCCTTCTAGGTGATAATAATGGCCTCTCTTGAACTTGTGCTGGTTGCAGCGAGTGTAGTCACTGTATAAAAATTCATAATCTGTGTGTTTCCTGAATGCATGTTATATTCCAGTAAATATTTCTTTTTTTATTCTTATTTTTATTGTTGTTGTTATTATTGTTATTATTAGTGACCTTCAGTAAATATTTCATAGAAATGAATAAGCCTGTATTCTAAATATATACTAATCATGTTCTAAAAATGAGTATCTTTTAATTACGTGAAACTAAGAGAGTGGTTTACTTTGGACCTGGGATTTAAAAGTTTAGATTTTAGATACAAAGAGTTGAAGATTTCCTGATTCAGTTAACAATTCTAGACAATAAGCATTTCTCCTTCTTAGATTTGAATTTCTCAGCACTTTTGATTTCAGGACCCTCTTTAGGACGCTTAAAAATTATTTAGAGTCCTAAAGAATCTTCTATTTTGTGGGTTATGTATCTATCTATATTTTTTGTATTACAAATTAAAACAGAATGAGAATATAAGTACACGTTCCATTAATCCAGAGAGCAATGATGATATAACGTATAATTTAAAAAATCCCACTATTAGAGAATGAAAAAAGCAAATGATGTCTTCATATTTTTTCCCCAAGTGGATAAGAACAGAGCTAAATAACCCAACTCCTCTGTGGCTTAAAGAAAAAAGATCACCCCTTTAGCACAGGGTAAGATTTAAATGCAAATTGTACAAAGGTACATATTATATAAAATATTGTGTAAGACTACTGCCCTGTCAATACTTCCAGTCTCTATCCAGATCATATTCAAATACTGGTGGTCCCAATAGTTATACTGAAATAAATCATCTTCTGAAAAAAAACAACTTTATTTCACTCACACTAAAGCCATAAATCTCCCATATATCTTTCTTGCCCAGTAATTCAAAGGAAAAATCTAAAATGATTAATAAAAAAAATAGAGATTAATAGAACTTTTGATTTGTTTTAAATATTGTTAAGGTTTAAAAAGTGTTTAAGTTTTATGATTCCTAGTAGGAAAACATTATCTGAATGAATACCTCAAACAAACCATTTTAAAAGCTTCAAAGCACCCCAGCTCTCTGGTGAGAAGGTCAAGAGGTACACTGGTTGGTATTATTGTGACATCCATTAAGTGATCTAGGTTGGTTTTCTTTCGGAAAGGACTTTGTCAGATGAGCATTATGCTTGATCTCTGAATTTGGCTGACAGTTTACTGATGAGATTCATAACCTTTGGATTACTCTAATATTCTGACATATGTGCAGGATTCTGGGCCACATCCTGGACGGCCACCATAGCTTTTGGATCCTGCATGGCTGCAAGAACCTCTGGTTCACTAATCTCACTGAGCCCAGTGTTCCTGCCATCCTGGTCCCATTGTAGGCCTCCCTCCTGGAAAGTTACCAGGCATTCCCCCAGGAAAGCAGCAAGGAAAAGAGCCATACTGAGCTCCTGACTGGCCTCTGGCTTGTTTCTCCCACCCGGCTCTTTCATGCTCTTCTTGAGCCTTCTTAACCCTTTCTATTCTTTCTTTGATCTCTCATTCTTTATGTTTTCCTTCATACTTTCTCCAATGGTCAGCAGTTTTCTGGGCCCTTGTCTGAACTTCTTTCAGCATTGCACTTGCATCTTCATCATAATCCAGTTTACAGGCAAGGGCAAGATCATGGGCTGCTTCTTCCCAATGGTCCAGAAGTCTATGTGCTTTCCCCAGCCACTTGTAGAGCTGGAACTGAATCAGGGTTTATTTCAATGACTCTGTCACAATTGCAAATGGCAGTATTTGGCATCTGCAGTTTGAAGAAGACACTGGCTCTCTTGGCATACAAAATGGCCAGGTGAGGATTCAGTTTAATGGCATCTGTGAACAAGTCAATGGCTTTCTATAGTTCACCATCATTTAGAGCATTAATGGCAGCCTCTTTCTTTTTTTTTCTTTTCTTTTCTTTCTTTTTTGGGACTGGGTATTGAATTCGGGCCCTAGAACTTGAGAGGCAGAACCACTGAGCCAAACCCCCGGCCCCAGCCCCTTTCTTTTCATTTGCTTGATCCATCATCTGCTCAGTTACCTCTACATTTTCACCTTCTATTTCTTGAGGGTTATCTGGTGTCTGGTTCAGTTATACCTTCATTGTCGATTTCTAGACCACATTCCTCACTTGGTGGCTCATCTGTCTTTATGTTTGCCTCGGTCTTCTTGCTATTTTTTCTTCCTTGATAATTTCTTCTGATTTAGTTTTATGAGTAGCAAATGGTACTTTATCCCCCATGCTCTCCACCCACTCCCTCAGGAAGCGCATCTCCTCGGTGTGCAGGACACTTGGATCTTGCTTACACATTTTCACAAAGGCCTGAAGTTCATTTACTTTGCGGGGATCCATGGTTGGCGGCTCCTCAGGAGGCTGCTGCTCGATCCCAAGCAGCCATACCCTGCAGAAATTGGCGGTTGCGGAGAGGCTGAACAGACTAGAACCTCCCCGGCTCTTCCCTGCAGTGTCCTCGACCCCTGGGTCCTTTGGTTGCTCATTCCTACACCTTCTACCTCTACTCCTGCATACTGGCTAGAACTTTCTAGAAGTGTGGCTTTTTGTGCTCTTGTCCATCCCTCTATACAGACATTCTTATAGTATAGAATCAGTTGCCAGGATGGGTCAAGCCCTGTACATAGATGCTTTCAAACAGGCAGGAGACACTAGCTCCTTCAGGAAGCCGTTTCATGTCTTCATATTACAAATACAATTGTGACTTCAAGACCTTCTGAAAAATCTTGGGAACTATAAGGGCTCCCATACCACACTTCAATAATGCTCTATTGAAAAAAATAGAGAATGAGTTTTAAAAAATTCTCATTATAAATTGCCAAATCAAAGTAGTATGATACAAACATACATTATGTCATTTCCATTTTTTAAAAGGAAAAAGATTTTACCCCAAATTACATTTATAAACATGAACAAAATCAACATTTATAAAAATGATATCTAGATGTCAGCAATATTAATGATCAGGTGATAAAATTATAAATGGTTCTTACTTTCTCCTCTGATTTTTGGTCTTTTCCTCTTTTTCCACATAAGCACTTAGTATTTTTATAGTCAGGAAGAAAAATTATACTTTTACTGTGAGATATTTCTTCAGTAATTTCTAAGGCTTTTACTTTCTTGTGGAACAGTAGAGTTCTTTAGTAAGGATTTTCACTTTAGCTCAAATCTGAGAAAACATTTCAAAATAAAATGTTCATCTTTAGATTTATTTTCTAAATTATTATTAAGTCAATTTAAAATTACCCAAAATATACAACTGCTGCCTAAGGACATTTCAAAATGTAACTGCGTGTACAGTGGTAGTCTCTTAATATTGTATTACCTAGTGAGGATATAGCCACTTAGTTTTTGTAAATACAAACTATGATGTTCACATAGTAGTGAACCTGCTATGAGGAACATATCTCAATACATTTAACAATGTATGACTGTACCATCCTACACATTCTCTTATTTTTATGCTGTAGCTTTACAAGAACTCATTTATAAAAGAAAATTGATTCATTTGCACTACTCTGTTAGTAGCGTACTAATAATTTGAGTTATTGTATTTTTGTTTGGTAGGAAAAGGCTCAGGCTGTGGAACTCTGGCAGAATGTTTCTCAAGAGTTGAACAGACTGCAGAAACTTTACCAGGAGCATATGACTGAGGCCCAGATTCATGTATTGGAAAGCCAAAAACAAAAGGTAATCCTAGACACTTTAATAATTATAATTAAAAAATAGATGATCTTGGAGTTCATGATTTTCTTGTATATCAATAAGAAATTGCATTCTGAAGAAACTGCTTTCCATATTTTTTTGTACATGTTTGCAGTACAAGCAGTTTAGAGTCATCTTGGGGAGTTGTTATGTATACATGATAAAGCTTGTTTTTTTTTCCTTATCCCCTGCCCCTTTCTTCCCCTTTCCCCCTTTCCATTTTTGATTATATTATTAATCTTAGTTCATGTTTATGGCATATAATGTCCACATTCATTGATGTTATTAGAATTTCACACATGGCATGTCTTTGTTCTACCTGTATCTCCATCCCCTCCCCCTTAGGCCTAGCCCTTGGTCCCCTGGACCCCTTCCTATCTGTAAGAGATCCACCTTCTATCTCCTATCCTTCCTTTATTCTGTTTTGGGTTTTTTTGGGTATTTGTTTTGTTTTTGTTTGGCCTTGGAGGATTTTTTGTTTTGTTTTATGGTACTGGGAGTTCAACCCAGAGGTTTACAGATGCTAGGCAAGCAATCTACTACTGACCTACATCCCTAGCCATACTGACTGGTTGATTTTGCAGTACTAGTGTTTAACTCAGGGCCTTCCCATTGAGCAACATCTCCAGTCCTTTTATAATTTTTTTTTTTTTAATTTAGATTCTCGCTATGTTGCTCCACTGTCCTAGCTTCACTTGAATTTTGAACTCCCTACCACTGCCTCCTGTTGTGCTGGGATCACAGGCCCAGGCCACTACGCTGAGCTCAACAGTTTTTTTTATATTTTTTATTTTGAGACAGGGTTTAACTAAGTTTCCCATTTGGCTTTGAACCTGTTATCCCCTGCTTCAGCCTCCTGTACTGTGTTTTTTATGTTACTAAGAAGATCTCTGCTATCCAGAAATCTCTTAAACAGACAATTAAAGTATTAACCCAGTAAACATTTGGTTTTATAATGTGAAGAGCAGTGAAAGCTGCATCTAGGTCTATGAAGCAGGTACAAAATCTCTTTGTGTAGGGCTGGGGATTTAGGTCAGTGTGCCGCTAAGCTCACAAGCTCAAAGTCCTCAGTTCAATCTCTGATGCAAAAAAAAAAAACTACTTTGTATAAATGGACCTCCCGAGCTTTCATTTGCTTAATTTCCTACTTGTTTTGAAACAAAACAAAATTGTTATTTGGATATGTGAAGAGATTTGTGCAGAAATAGTGACCACTATGTAAAATGAAAATATTTATACCTTTAAATGTGATTTACTGCTAAAATAGATATTTGCCTACTATAATTTTTTTTCTTTGAGACAGTACCTCGCTATGTAGTTCAGAGTGTCCTTGGTCTAGGCTGGACTCAAAGTCACAGTGATCTTCCTGCCTCAGTCTCCCAAGTGCTGGGATTAAAGTCATGTACCACCATGCCAGAATGCCTTCTATACATTAATTGGTAAAATTTTAAAATAGGAAAAGATCTTAGTTGTTTTGAAAGATGTTTTTTATGTCCAAAGCAAGAGACATTTTACAATCTTTTAAAGTAGATATCTATTGTTTGCTTTTCCCTCTGTTAACAAGAATTTACTACCTCACAAGACCATCCATTACATTGGAAAGACAGCCTTCTGTTTTCTTCTGTTGGTTCTTTCACTGCTAATTATATTGAGTATGATAGACAAATTCCAATTCTGATCCCTTCTCTGTGAATCTTGAGAAGCACTACTTAAATTGGTTTTCATAACTCTGTAATTCATATATAGGTTTTTCAAATTCCAATTTATGAATATTCCTATTATTATCATTGTAGTTGGGCTAAAGAAGCCATAATAATATTCAAATGATTTTATGCATGTTCTGCTCTGAAATACTCCTCGTGTAATTTGCTCAAGAAAATGTTTTCTTTGCCCCTGAGATCCAAAAATCATTTTTAATAAAAATAAATCCTTTGGGGTTGTTTACTCCTTTAGGTCAGCCAACTAAGCCCATAAGTTATCTTTTTTACTTGAATAAAGTCATTCTTGTACTGTAGTTGTACAATTAGTTAGTTTTGTTTGTTTGTTTTTTTTTTGTATGTGACTTTACAAATACTTCATTTTTATTTCCTTGGTTTATTTCCTTTAATTCTGACAGAATCTTTAATTCTGTCATCCAACATATTAATAGCCTCTCCTAGCTTTGTGTTGTCTATACAAATAATGTTTAACAAGATCATAACAATTAATATTAAACTTGCAGAGTATGAAAAAATTTTAAATAGGATTAGGCAATAGCTATTATGCGCTGGTTTACTTTGTAGGTTTCGAATAGGTTTGAATGTAGACTTCCAACATGAAACAAGATCTCTCTAGCATTTGGAATTTCTAATCACTTACAATTTTTTTATAATATATACCTTTGAGTTTTAAAATAATACTATCAAATTGATTTAAATATTGCTTTCTTAATTTTTTAATAACTTTAAAATATTTTTATTTCTTTGACTACCATTTGATCCAATAATAGAAACACTAACTTTGAATAAATTTAGGTATGATGATTTAGACTTGATTTTAGTTTTGTTTTAAATATAGGTTGCAAAGTGTTATTTATATACTCTGCATACCTTCCCACTAGGATATGTTGACCAGCTTTCAGCAGTTGATTCATGTTACTAATGAGAACATCAAAATGAGAAGTGAAAATAATCATTTACTGCACTTGTTTATGTACATTTTAAAATTGTCACTTAGTAATCATATTTACTAATTGAATTGCTTATTAGTCATATTTGCTGATTTAAATCAAGAATAAAACATGAACAAAAATGACTAGACCATAGTCTTCTCTCTTTTACTTTAATATCACATAGCTAATAGTACTAGGAGATATAACATATATATCTGAATATATCTGAAAGTCCTTTTAGGGTCTTTGGTAAGATCTAAAAAAATAATCTGTACCTTGAAACCCTCAATAGTGAACACATACTTTATATTTAATTTAGTACACATCCAAGTATATAAGAATAATATAAATCTTTTATCAAATGAATAAATTGCTTATTTTCTAAAAAATAATTAGGAAATGTAGAACCACATGCTGACCTTCAGTACTAACTTTGATACAACTAAATTTCCCCAAACAAATTCAATTAACCATCCCATTCTCTTAGTCTTTTTATTCTCCCATTTTTCTTACCTTCTTGGAATTTTATTTTTACTCATTATTGAGTAATAGGATTGTAACAACTCAGATGATCCCTCCTCCTTCCTTTCTTTATTCTAGTTCAGTTACTCTTCTAATTCTTAGTAGTACCTAATAAAAGCATAGTGTGTCATCAAAAGTAAATTATCCAGTTTTACTTTAAAATTTTTCCTGCTTTAAATATGTAGAAAAAATTGTTAAATGTCTCCCTAGTCTACTTAAGTTAACATTTAGAATTTCTAGTCACTTACACTTTTTGACTGTGTACTTCTTAGGCTTTTACAATACTAGTAAAGTGTTCTAGAACAAACTATTAGTGACTTCTGTGATTAAGCAAGACATTTTTAATAAGATATTTATACATGGAATGAATACTTTAGTCTGATGTCACAAGTATTCTGTACTAAGCAAAACTCTTCAAAAGTTAAGGAGAGATGAAACCTCAAGGAGTTTATTACCACTAGACCCTCCATTTTAGGTGGGTCAAAGTAAGCTTAAGATTAAGTATATTAAACAGCAACAAAGAAACTTTGAAATTTTTTAGTAAATGCATAGACAAATCAGAATATTGTGCTACTATAATGGAATTAAGTAAATCACTTTTAATTCTAATGTTAAGGTTAAAAGACATACTGAAGATGACTATAGGAAATACATTAGAAGATACATAATATGAATAGATATGAACTGTATCAACAATAAAAATGTGGGAAAGAAAAACTAAAAGAGAGTTTTATATAATATTGAAATTAGTTCTTATCATCTTAAAATACACTGTTACAACTGTAAATGTTTTATGTATAGCCTAAGGAGCCCCGCTAAATGCTCTAGTTACACAAGAAAAAGAAAAAAATAAAAAGAATGAAAGATAGCATAAGAATATACCAAGAAAACACAAAAGAAGACAAGAGGAGAAAAGACAAAAGAACTAAAAGAAACAACCAGAAAGCAACTAATGAACAGTAACAGTAAATCCTCCCCTACCATCAATTACTGTAAATATTAATGGATTAAACTTCTCACTCAAAAGGTTTAGAGTGACTAAATGGATTAAAAAACAAGACCTGAAAGTGGAGGAAGATGGCAAAATGGAAGTAACTTTCATACCACTCAGCTTTTCAAAAGAGTGAGTAATTCCAAGAAAGGAGATACTATTCATATAGCAAAAACAAGCTTTTAAGTGAAAACTAAGTTAACAGATTATTACATTCATGCATCAATAAAGAAAAAAATGTAACAAAAAGGACAGAAAATCACAGAGATATGATTTGAAAACCAAATTTGACTCACTGAAATACAAAAGGACTTGAGATCCAGACTAATGGCATAAAAAATGTATTTGAAATAATACCAGAAATTTTCCTAAATCTTGATGAAGCTGGGGACATCCAAGTATATGTAGCACTTAGGACCCCAAACAAACTTAACTAAAAAAAGAACTTCCTTGTGTCATATTATAGTTGAATGTCAAGAATATAGAAGAAAGAAAATTGAAAGCAGCAAGGCAAAAATGTCAAATCACTTATAGAGCCAAACCCATTCAAATTATAGCATATCTCTCAGCACAAACTCTGTAAAGGACAGGAGGGCATGGGATAATGTACTTCAAGCTCTGAAAGAAAAGAACTGCCTAACTAAATTACCAATCCAGGAAAATTATCCTTCAAAATTGAAGGAGAAATGAGATTCTTCCATGATAAGCAGAAACTAAAAGAAGATAATTTAGGAATACTCCAAACAGAAAAGAAAGAATAGAGATAAACTTACTCGCAAGCAATATAGGGCAGAATGAAAGATCAGAAAAATAACAAACTAGCAGGAGTTAGTACAGACCTTTCAGTAATAATCCTAGATATAAATCGACTCCAATTAATATAATTCTGCAGTTAAAAGATAAAATTTGGCATATTCAATTAAAAAATAAAAACAAGATTCAAAAAACAAGTTACCTGCAAAGATATATATATACAGACTGAAAGTGAAAGAATGGAAAATTATATTCTATGCAAATGCTATCTGAAAGTAAGCAGAGTTACCTGTATTCCTATCTAACAAATGCAGACTTCAGGTGAAAATTAATCAGAAGAGACAAAGAAGGTCACTAAATATTTGTAAAGGGAACAGTCCACCAAGAAAATATGCACTGAACATTGGTATACCCAGTTCGGTAAAACCAGCACGACTTGGCCAGAGATTTACCTCAGTGGCTCTGAGCCTTCCAAGTGCAAGGACCTGAGTTCCATCCCCAGTACCAAAAAAGAAAAGAAAACAAAACAAAACAAAAAAACCAAAAAACCCCACACCACTACTTGATATAAAGAGATAGACCCCAATAAGATATTAGAAGGTAGCTTCAGTACTCAGCTTGCACAAATAGATATGTCAGCCAGACCAATAAAAAATCCCCCCCAAAAATCAGAGTTAAACTACAGTTTACATTAAATGGACATCTACAGAGTGTGCAACAACAGCAGAATAAACATTTTTTCAGCAGCTCACATAATTCTTCAAAATAGACTGTAGTTTGAGGTAAAGAAAGTCTTAACAAATGGAAAAAAGGGAATAATCTCGTGCATTGTAGAAGATTATAGTGGAATGAAACCAGAAATCAACAGTGGGGGAAAAAATACCCACAGAAACTACACAAACACCTGGAGATTAAATAATACACTTTTAAATGATTAACAGGTCATTGAAAAAATTGGGGGAAATTGTAAAAATTCCAAAATTAAAATGACAATGAAAACACAACATTTAAAAATCACAAAGATATCAAATAAATAACCTATTGACACATCTCAAAGTGTTAGAAAATCAAGAAAAAAACCCAAAACCGAAGCCAGTAGAAGAAACAAAATAATAAAGATCAAGGCTGAAATTAAAGAAATAAAATCCAAAACAAGATATGTGAACGAATTGATCCTTCAAAGAGATAAGATTATAAATCACTGGACAAACTAACCAAAAGAAAAAGAAGAACCAAATTAATAAAACTAAAGGTGGGAAAGGTCTCCAAAAAGATACCACTGAAATCTAGAGGATTATTAGAAGTTATTTTGAAAAGATATATATTGCAATAAATTGGAGAATATACAAGAAAGTTATATCCCTAGCCACATATTATCTACCAAAATAGAACCAAGAGCGTATTAAAAAATTTAAAGAGTAACAGGCAGTGAGATTTAGCCAGTAAGAAAAAGTCTCCCAACAAAGAAAAGCCTAGAACTGGGCGGGCTTACTACTGAATATTACCGTGGATCTTAAGAGAAGAACTAATTATCAGGGATCCTCAAACTATTCTATGACATAGAAAGGGAAGTATTGCTTCCAAATTAATTCTACAAAGAGAGTATCACCCTGATGCCAAAACTGGATCAAGAACAACAACAACAACAAAAATTATAGACTAATATTTTTGATGAACATACATGCAAAAATCCTCAATAAAATTATTGCAAACAGAATTCAGCAAAATGAAAAGATCATACATTATGATCAAGAAGGTTTCATCTTAGGAATGCAAAGATGATTAAATATTTGTAAATCAGTAAATGTAATACATAAATAGAACCAGGGGTGGGGTCATCCCATGATTATCTCAATGGATGCAGAAGAAGCCTTGAACAAAATTCAACATCCCTTCCTGATAAAAACCCTGAATAGAAACTATATATGGAGAGTCTTTCTTCAATATAATAGGTGTATATAAAAGACACATAGCCAACATCTTACTGAATGAGGAAAATTTGAAAGCATTGCTTCTAAAATAAGTAACAAATGTGTCCATTCTTTCCATTCCTATTCATTATAGTTATTGAAATTATAGCCAGAAGAATTAGTAATTAGGACAGAAATAAAAAGGATAGATAGGAAAGAAAGAAATGAAATTATCTGTATTTGTACGCAATAATAGATGCCCCTAAAAACTCTAACAGAAGGTCAGGGATTTATCTCAGTGGTTTCACTGCCTGCCTCACAAGCACAAGGTCCCAAGTTTGATCCCTGATACCCAAAACAAAGAAACAAATAAACAAAACCTCTAGCAGAAGATTTCAAAATCTGATAAACTAAACTAATTCAGAAAAGTGGCATAATTCAAAACCAGCACATGAAATTCAATAGCTTTCCTACTAATAACAAACTCATCAAGAAGGAAATCAATTCCATCCACAATAGCTTAAAAAAATACAATACCTAAGAATAAACCTAATCTATGAGGTAAAATTGAAGAAGACATTAGAAGTTAGAAAGACCTCCCTTGTTCATGGAACAGAAAATATTATTAAATATCCATATTACTAAAAGTTATAAACAGATTCACAGCAATCCCTGTCAAAATATCAATGCTGGAAGCATCACAGTAGCCAATTTTAAAATAATACCAGAGGGGCCAGGGATTTAGCTCACTGTCACTGCTCCTGCCTCACAAGCACAAGTTCCTGAGTTTGATCCCTGGTACAAAAAAAATTTTTTAATGATAAAAATAATACTAGAATCAAACCCATAGCAATGAAAACAGCGTAATACTGGTCCAGACAAAGACACATAGAGCAATGGCATAGATTAAAGGACCTAGAAACAAACCCATATAACTACGCCTAAGTGCTGACAAAATGATCACAAACATATACTGGAGAAAAGACAGCTTCTTTAACAAATGGTACTGGAAAACTGGATGTCCATTTGGTGAAGACTGAAACTATATCCCTTTTGCTCACCTTGTACTAAAATCAATTCAAAATAGATCAAACATCTGAAAGTGAAAATGCTAGAGGAGAACAGGGGAGACATAAACTTATGTAAATCAGTAAATGTAATCTGCACATAAATAGAACCAAGGGGGAAAAAAAATCCCACGATCATATCACAGCACAAGCAAATATTCCTGAATAGGACTCAAGTGGCATAGGAAATACTATAAAGAATTAACAGATAAAAGTACATGAAATTAACCAGCTTCTCTACAGTAAAAGAAAAACAGAATGAAGAGACAGTCTACCAAATTGAAGAAAACCATTGCCAGATACTTTTTTGACAGAAAATTGATATCTAGAATATACAAAGAATTTTTTAAAACCCCAGAAATGTATAGCCCAATCAATAAATGGGAAAATGAATTATACAAACAGGCAATAAGTATATGAAAAACTGTTCAACATCTTTAATCATTAGGGAAATGAAAATCAAAACTATAGAGATTCCATTTCACTCTGGTCAGAATAGATGTCATCAATAATAAACACAAAATAATGCTGGTGAGGATGCAAGACAAAAAAAAAAGTCTACATTGTTTGTGGGAATGATCACTATGGAAATCAATGTGGCACTTGCTCAGAAACCTAAAACTAATGATACAGTTTGATCCAGATAAATGACTCCTCAATATATTCCTGAAAGAAATAATGACATCATACTATAGTGATACATACATGTCCATGTTTACTGCACCACAGTTCATAGTAGCTAACCTGCAGAACAGTCTAGGCTCCCGTCAACCAAGGGATGAATAATGAAAATGTGACATATATGCAGAATGGGATATTATCCAGCCATAAAGAAAAATGGATAGAACTGGAGACCATAATGTTAAGTGAAATATGCCAGACTCAGTCAACTACCATATGTTTTTCACATAGGTGGAATCATAAAAAAAAAGTAGAAAAGGAAAAGGAGAGATGACAGGAAAGTAAAAGAAAGATTATGAGGAAATGGATGGCAGGAGGGGAGAGAAGAAAGATGAGTAATGGAGAGTGAAATAATCAAATTTTGTTATTGCATGGACCAGTATGCCAAAACAAAACCCATTCTGTATGACTAATATGCACATATAAAATTAACCAAAAAACAAGACCCAATTGTACATCTACAAGAAATTCACTTTCAGTTTAAAAGTACACATAGGCCAAAAAAGAAGCATCTCTTCAAGTATAGTGATTGGCCTATTGTTAAATGAAGTTTTTAAAATACTATTGAATTTTAGAAATTCCTTAAACATTTTAGAGTTTACTGACTGTATGCTTTGCAAATAGTTTTTTCCCATTCCATAGCTTGTCTTTTCAGTGTGTTTGTTTCATACATTGAAAATCTGTGCAACAGCTTTCTATTTTAGTGTAGTTCCAGTGCATTATTTTTGTCTGTGCTTTTGGTGTCATATCCATGTACATGGCCAAGACTAATGTCCTCAAGCTTTTCCCCTAGTTTTTTCCCTAGGAATTTTGTAGGTACAAATCTTAGATCTTTAATCTGTTTTAGTTGATTTTTGAGTATGGTATAAGGGTCAGTTTCATTCATTTCAATGTAAAGATCCAGACCCCCCCCCAAACACACACCATTTATTGAGACTGTCCTTTCCATATTGTATGTTCTTGGCATTTTTTGTCAAAGATAAATTAGTGACATATGTGTGGACTTCTTTCTAGAGTCTCTATTCTTTTCAGGTGGGTATCACTGTGCCTGGCAATCCAAGGTAATTTGGGCTAGACATGCAATATTACATCTCTTCATAATCACAGTGTTCTACTTAGCTGTGGTGAAAGCGTCTTTAGGGTCTTTAATATAGCTAAGGCTTTTTCAGAGAATGTCAGCTTCACAGTGATAGGGCAAAATGTGGGAAAGGGGGTACAAGCCCCTCAAGACACCTCTTGTGCTCAGGAACATGCAAGCCCCCTAAACTCCGTCTGCTTGGTTTTTGCAGAGACTGGCACTATGTAAAAATGGTTGTTTAAATCATTATTAACTATTAAGGATGGACTCTGGCTTCCTCTCTCCTTGGATTTTGGTGTAGAAAGGTGGAGGACCTGAGAATTCCAACCCTTTAATTACATGTTTTGTTCCTTGTCAACCAGCCCCCATTCCGAAGCTTTCCACAGCCACAGTCTTATTACATATTAGAAGACACTGCTGAATTGGACATTCTGGAGGTTTTAGGAGCTAAGTACCAAGAAACTGAGATTGCCAAATATATTTCTTAATATGATCACAGTGCCCAATATTTCATCAATTTTGCTTTTTTTTTCACTTTTTTTATCTTATAATCTACCTATTTCTCGATACTCCACCCTTTTTCTGCATGTGCTAGTTGGTTTTCTTAATTGTACTTTAGATTGAATACTAAATTCTGGTCCTTAGTGATCATTTCCAGATAAAGATTAAAATCTCTGATTCATGTTTCAATAAAAGCATTCATTCATTCACTCCTTGAAGATAGCTCTGATGCATTAAATTTTGTATCAGATATTGGGAGTTCTGAGAAAAGTGATCCTTAAAAAAGACTCATATCCAGGTATACATGAACTTTTAATATAATTTTTAAATGTAATGCTGTGTGCAATGTATAGATATATATTAAGTTTTATCAAAATGCAAGAATGAAATAGTTGGTTTTGCCTGATTGGGGCATTATAGAATGAATGCAGACAGAATGAGGATATTGCAGGCATGGGAAATGTAATAGTATGTTAAAAAAATATGAAGTAAGTAAAATTGAATAGAGAATAAGAAAAACACAGTGAAAACTGCCTCAGTAATTTAAGCTGGAGAGATGGAAGCTTGATCTGTTGGGACAAGAAGAGATTAAAATCAAGACAATCAAGAAGTAAATATACTATATACATGATGAGAAAGGAATTTGTGCCCTCATGTAAAACCAATACTTCTAGGTGAAAAAAATCACCTTCCTTAAAAAAAGCTTTTTTTTTCATGGAGAAGATGACTTCCTATCTTATTTTGGGTTCCTAGCTAAGCAGGCCCTGAAGAAAAGATTCCAAAGCATCATTTTATTTAGGAGGTCATACCAGTAGGGGTTTGTGGAAATGAGCCCAAAAAGAAGGCAGCCAATAAAAAGTTTTTACAAATCCATCAAGTTAGAACTGTAACTAAAAACTTAGTTTCAACAATGAACTCTGAAAGCTAGAGGAGAACACAACCCTCAGTTATTCCACACATGTAGTAAGGAATTTATACAATTTATATACCACTTCTTCAGTCATGTCATACTATTCTGTAGCAGAATGGAACTGAATTCTGTGGCACTTATAGACTTCTGCATAGGGGGTCAGGCAGCCAGACAGAGCTGTAAAACACAGAAGGAGAGTGCAGGTAGTTTGGGGGAGGGGTTCCTGGAATTGAACTCGGCACCTTGCGCTTGGAAGTCAGGTGGCGAAACCACTGAGCTAAATCCCCAGCCCTCGTGCAAGTAGTTTGAAGTGAAGCAGATATCCATGAAAGTAAATGTAAGAAAAGGTCAGAGTTACATTTTTGTCCTCAAAAAAGATAATCATGGTCATGAATCTTCATTTTTTTCTACTTATATGCTTTATGATTGCTCTTTATAGTTCTTAAATGTTCTAATACTGAATGTTTTTTGTTTTGTTTCCCCCATGCCAGACTAATCAACACTTTCTGAAAACAATAACTGAGCAAAATGTGGAAATTGAGCAACTTCGAAAACAACTTAGGTATTTTCAAAAATAAATTTTATTAATTAGTAGTTATTTTTCTTCAGGGGGACTAATTATACAATTTTTTCATGTGACTTTTATCTTTCTCCTTTCTATTGGGCTTCTGTCAGTAACTTTTTGTACATATGATTGTCTAGGACATGAAGAGACTAAAATCAAAATGGTTAGTCAGAAGGTAACTTTAACATGGGGGATATATTGCAATGGTAAAACTAGTGACATGGCTGAAAAATAATCCTTTAGAAAAAATTATCGTATACATAGAAGACTACATCATATCTTTTTTTTTGGACTCCCAAGGAAAGAGACCCTAATAAAAGGACTCCAAAGCCCATTGTTTCTTTAAGAGGTGATACTAGGGAGCACTAATAGGAAAGTGGGGAAAGTGAGACAAGAAAGAGAAAGAGAAGTCAACCAATAGATAGCTCTTGACTTGTGATGGGATTACATCCCAGTAAAATCATCTTACATTGAAAAGAGCTAAGTCAAAAATGCATATAACACACCTAACCTGTTGAGGTGACTCACAGAGCTCAGGAAGGCACTATATTTTCCATTCCAACATCATATCATACATATAAATCTGGAAGAAAAAGCCTATAGGGCAGAGATGACAATCCTTGTTTTAGAGAGAGTGCTCACACTGCAACCCAAAACCCACTTGTTTATCGCCAAGTGCCAACACTGCACTTAAACCTGAATACTGAGGTTTTAGTTTAGAAAAACGACTCAGACATTAAAGTCTTTTGTCTTAAAAGAAAAACAAATGACACGTGTGCTATAGGTTCAGCATCATTGCTGTAGGGCGATACCTCAGAGGGTCCAAATGCAGAGCTTCACTGCTCTATTTGTGGAATCAAGTTGTGTCACCCTCCTAGCACATCAGTATGTTTAGCAGCCAGGAAGCTCACTCAGGCCTCTATGTCCAGAGTTTTCACTGGGGTTTATTATATGTATACCACTGACTAGATCATTCCACAGTTTGAATTAAATCTCTGCTCTACCCACTTCCCTCAAGATCAGGAAGTTGGGCCTTTATCATGTGGGTCAAAGCCCCAATCCTGTAATCACATGGGTGTCTTTCCAGCACGGCCAGCTCCCATCCTGTAGCTATCTTGGGGCCAACCATGAGTCTCTTCATTAGCATAAACTTAGGTATAGTCCATTGTCTTAACATAAATGATAAAAATTACTCAGGAAATACCAGGGCTTTACAAGCTCTAACCTTGCCACTTGGGGCAAGATTATTGTACAGCTATGATATAACACAAGAGAAAAATAAAAATCTCATGACTGTTATTAAAAATCTCATGACTTATTTAGAGAGAACTATGATTAACTAAATGTATAACCTAGGTTTGTGTTTATCTTTGTGTGTGTATCTTTACATCTTTGCGTAAAACTGGGATAATATAAACACTTTTTAGTAGCTGAATTTCTTCACTTATTGATATATGAATATATATATATAAATACCCTTTTTTAATGCTGAAGTTAATATTATCAGTTAATGTTACATATGTAGTATTATCATATGATATGTACTATGTTTATTACTCTTATTATTTTCTATTCAGAATTAGTAGAATAACTTTTAAGGACTGCCTATTCATTTACATTAGAATTAGAAAACATTATAATAATGAGTGTGTAACAAACACTCCTAAGTTGTTAAATAATATTTTGTTGCTAATATTCACAAACTTAAGGTGAAACATACCTGATTTAGGACATTTAAGTAAAATAAAAGCCATCTTGGTCACATTTTTTAATAATGAGCTTGATATAACTTTCTTTAAATAATTTTATAGTAATAACAGTAGATATTAGGGCTGGGAATTTAGCTCAGTGGCACTGTGCCTGCCTTGCAAGTGCAAGGCCCTGAGTTTGATCCCTGGTACTGGAACAAAAACCAAAAAACAAACAAACAAAAAAACTAGATGCTAAAGCAAAAAACTAGATGCTAAAACAAATATAAGGCATGGTGGACAAATCTACAATCTTTGTAAAAATTTAGACTCTCATAATTACTGATAAACAGGAACAAGTAATAATGGAGGATATGAATAATGTGATTAACCACTCGATACCTTTAGAACATTGAACTCATTCATTCTTTAGTAGTCACTTAGTGAACATTTACTATGTCCAAAGCTCTGATCTTGGTACATGGGATACATCAATTCACAGTACAGTACAGTTATAGGATTTTCTCTTTTTACAATTTCTAGTAGTAGACAGACAATAAAAATACAATATTCAAATAATAATTAAATAGATAATAAGAGTTGCAGAAAAGTAAAAAAAGATCAGGGTAAGATGTTTTGGGGTGATATTGTTGCACTTTTAAACCTAGTGTTCAGAGTAATCCTCATTGAGAGGTTGAATGTTGAACAAAAGTGTGAAAGATATAAATAAATTAGGTGTACAGTATAGTATTGCAAGAAAAGAAATAGAAATCGCAGAGGTGGAAATAACAGCAAGGAAGCTAGATATGTCTGTTTTCTATTTCTGAGTAACAAACCAATCTAAAATGCTGTGGCTCATACCAGTGCTTTATTTTGGTTATTATTCTTTGGGGACCCACAGAGCTGATTTCCTTATCTCGGGCTGCAAGGCTGATATCTGCTGAACTTGTGTACACTAGCGTGATCGTATTGTACTCTGCTGTGCTGGCCATCCTGTCTGGCAATTGCCGGACTTCACCAGGATAACAATAAAAGTCTTTGTCCTTTGCTTGATGATGAGGTCCCAAGAGTAGCAAGAGAGCAAACCCTGTATGCAAAAATTTCTTTAAGCCTCTGTTGAATCATGTTTATTAACACCTCATGGCAAAGCAGATCAACCCAACTTTAGAAGATGGGGAAATACTTGTCTTGATGGGAAGATTTTCAGTGTCATCTTGCAGAGGTGTAACGTTGAAGAGGAGATATTTGTGGCCATATTTATAGTCTTTCCTGCTAGTATCCTTGGACCACAGTGAGCAAGGAAGAGAATAATAGAAAATGAGATCAGAAAGGTTATGCAGAGTGGCACACGAGATGATACAGGACCTTGTCTGATACTGTGAGGACTTTGTTTTTTTCTGTAGATGAAATGGGGATAGTTTTTAGTAGAATACTGGCATATCTGCCTTATACTTTCATAAGAACATAGCTCTGGCTACCATAATGAAAGTAGACTGCAGAGAGGCAAAAGTGGAAGCAGGGAAACCAGTAAAGGAGCCTATTGCAGTAAGCCAGGCAAAATATCACATTGACCCCACCATGGTGGTAACAGTGAGCTATGGTAAGATGTGGCTGGATTCTATGTGTTACTTAATGTTTTGTGTGGTAGATCCAAGAAGATCCCCTGAAGTTGGATGGAGGCAATGGGGAGAGATATTAAGGCATCAGAGATAATGCCAAGGTTCTCCTCAAGCAACTGGCAAAATGTCATTGCTGTGGTCTGAGAGGTCTCTGTAGCTTTCCTTATTGAGAAGTAAAGGAAAAGAGGAGGAATCAACAAAGAAGCTGGGAAGAGACCAAGAGGAAAACTAGGAAGTGTAGGGTCCTAAAAGCCGAATAAGGGAAGCATAAGAAGGAGAAAGGAAAGATCGTTGAAGCAAGTGCTGATGATTGATAGAGTAGGAAGAGTCTGGGAATTGAACATTGATGTTAACAAAAAGGAGGTTATGTTAGTTTTCTAGGGCTGCTATATCAAATTACCACAAAAGCAATGACTTAAAATAATAGAAATTTATTCACTTCTAATTCTAGATACTGTAAATATGAAATCTCAGCAGCAGGGACTCCCCCCACCTTCTCCCCTTTTCTCCCTTTCTCTTCCTCTCCCTCTGAAGCGCCAGTGGAGAGCTCTTTAGGGAAGAATCTTTCATTGTATCTGCCAGCTTTTGGTGACCTGCAGTATTTCTCAAATTGTGGCCACTATCTCAAACCTGTCTTCCTCGTATCTGTTTCCTGTGTACCTTTTCCTCTTGGAGATCTTTCCTTTAATCTAAAAAGACTATATTGTCAAGTAATGTTTTAGGCAGATGTGAATTTAGGGGTGAGAAGAGACTGTTCGCCCACTATAGAGATCATTGTGATTTTGAGAGAAGATCTGCAGACTCTTTCTTTTTGTATTCAAACAAAACATTTAAAAGTGTTGATCACATTTGGTGCTCTAAAGCATAATTCTTTTTTTCTTTTGGTGATTGAACCTAAAGCTTGCAAGGCAAGTGGTGGAATCACCGAGCTAAATCCCCGGCCCCATAATTCTTAATTTTTGAAGGATTGATGTAACATAGACCTACAGTTTCTAATGACAGTACTAAAAGGTTATAAATCAGTTGCAAAAAGGATACTTAGGTAATTACCATGTTTAGAATTCAAGAAGCATAATCATCCATGGCTTAAACATTTGGTACAAATCCAATGAAAACCTAGTAAGATTTTGAAAAGCTGATTCTAAAATTTATATAAATGTATAGAAGGTGAAGAATAGACAAGATGGTTTTGAAGAGGATGCACAGAACGGGGAAACTTCTTAAAACATATATAAAGATACACTATAAAGCAAAAGTAAAATAAAGTATTGTTACATGGTAGACAAACTAAAAACTAGAGAGGCCAGAAATAGACACACACTAGCAGGAACTGTTGTAGCTCCCAAACATGGCTACAAATCCTTCCTTTCTACTTTTATTTATGCCCTTTGTAAGCTAATTTTTGTGGCATCAAGAAGTATCATAGTAGAAGTACTTAATTTTCTGGCAGTAGGATATCAGATAGGCTAAGCAATATATTAGTACAAATTTAACATATATAATCTGAGCAGAATGAGCAATAATTTATCAACTATGGAAGTAAAATAAGATTTAATGAGGGTTTTAATTATAGTGTACATTTTTTATTTTAAAAAATGAACAGGAAGATGGAACAGTACTTTTCCCTGTTTCTTCTTTACATGTTTTTCCCTGTTCCTTCTGTACATCTTAAAACCCTGGCCATTATGTACAAAATAAAAGTAGGAAGACCTAGAAAAGAAAAAAGAAAACAGACCCTCTAGCTACCTGAAGATCTAAGAAATGACACCATGGTAGATTTCTTACTGTTTTTATTTTCTGCCTCATGTACACTAGACTTGAAACTGCAAAGACTAGAAACCTGACAGTACCATACCCAAAACAAATAAGAGCCCAACAAAGATCTACTTTCTCAAGCCAAAGAACCAAGAAAGGGCATCTTAGCATGACAAAAAAACTTTTAGACAATAACCTCTCTACTCCAAATAGTACAGAAAAGACCTGTAGACCAATCTATACCCGTGCCTGTAACGGTGTAGTGGGGAACATGGGCTTCTACTTAGCAAGGCAACCCCCTTTACCCTAAATGAACAGCATCGCAGAAAATACATCAGAATAGTTTTAAATGGTGTTTGGATCTCATAATATCCCAAAGGCCCAGTTTTCTATCAGAAATTACTTACAATTCCAAGAGTCAAGAAAATCTCAACTGGAATGAAAAAAATGACAGAGATGTTGTAACTATTTGACAAGGATTTTTAAATAGCCACAATAAAACATATACATGATCAGTCATGAACAACCTTGAAGCATAAGAAAAAATAGAAATTCCTAACAAAAACATGAGAAATCTCAGCAAAGAGATTGAAGATTTATAGAACAATTAAGAAGAAAATTTATGTACCATTATAGTTTTTCACACCAGAGAAACTATTCAGTATTTATACATGTGTGACTTATTTATTTCACTTAGGAGTTTATCTTCAATATGTATCTATTTTCCTATGAATGAATCTGATTTCTCATTCTTTATGGCTGAATAGTATTCCATTTTATAGAAAAACCACATCTTCTTTATCCAGTCTCCAACTGATGGGCAAATGGGCTGTTTCCAAGTTTTACCTATTACAAACTGTGCCACTATAAACATAGGTGCACATATGTCATTGTGATATGATTCTTTTAATTTTTTTGGAAAGATGCCCAGCAGAGGGATGGCTGGGTCGAATGGAACCTCTAATCCCAGGTCTTTGAGGTATCTCCATATTGATTTCCATAGTGGTTGCACCAGTCTGCACTCCCATCAACAATGGAGAAGGGTTCCTTTCTCCCCACAACCCCGCCAACATTTGTTACTGGTTGATTTCTTGCTAGCAGCCATTCTTTGTGGGGTGAGGTGGAATCTCAGTGTTGTTTTTATCTATGTCTCTCGAATGAACAGTGATGTGGAACATTTTTTCATATGATTACTTGCTGCTTTTACTTCTTTGTCTGAGAAATGTCTGTTCATATCAGATGCCCATTTTTGAATCAGGTCTTTATTTGGGGGGAGGGGCTGATTGTTTTGAGTTCTTCATATATTCTAGATAAGAGTCCTTTGAGGAGCAGCTGGTAAAAATTTTTTCCCACAGTGTAGGTTGTTTTTTAGTTCTGTTGATGATTTCTTTTGCAGTGCAGAAGCTTTTTAAGAAGATCCTAATTATATAATTGACAATGTGAAATAGGAAGAAAGGGCTAAAGGTGTAGGGAAGTGGGAAGGGTAGGTGAAAGGTAATAAGGGAAACAAAAAAAATGAGAAAATGAAAAAATGGAAATAAAATATTTGTAAATAGGGAATGGAGGAGGGGGTGAAGGGAGGGCAGGGACAAGGGGAAAAATGAGAACCAAGACCTGTCATGTAAAGCTACAAGATCAAAAATGATGAATGTAACTGTACTGTATACCTAACATGTATCAATAAACTCAATGAGAGAAAAAAAAAAGAAAATTTAGAATTACTATTCTTGTCTGGGGTTCAATTTTCTAATAAAAATATCTTCCCAGATCTTTACAATTGAAATTAGTGTAATTTGTGTTAAAATGGTTATAGTTTGTTCACATATGTGTAAATGTATTTATATGTGTGTATGAGTGAGATAGATTTGATGATACATTCCTAACTTGATGAAATAGTAAAATGCTAGTTAGCAAAACTGTTGTGTAGAAGAATAATAAATGAAATTATCAGAGTGATCTTGGTCAAATAGAATGAAATAAAAGTATATATAGAAGTTGGCCTATGACAGAGTGGGCAATATAAATCAGTAAGGAAAGAATGTTGTTAGGATTGATTATTATAAATGAAAAAATTGTAAAGTTTTGCTTTTCACATTTAGTATTTATATGGTTTTAAGGATTAAATATCTAAATGTGAAAAGCTAAACTTTAAAAATTCTTTTTAAAAAATTAGAGTACCTTTCTTTAACATTGTGCTAAGGAAAGATTTCCTTTTTTTCCCCCCAGTATTGGGGATCAAACTTGGGCCCTTGCACTTGTGAAGCAGGAGGTGAAACCACTGAGCCAAATCCCAGGCCCTGAAATATTTCTTTTTTAATTTTTAAATTAAATTTATTTTGGCTGGTACATAAAATTATACATATTAATGGAATAAAATGACATTTTTGTTTCGGTGAATGCATACAGTATATTACAAAAGTATTTCTTACCAGGATTTACAAAAAGCCTTAAAGGAATAGATTTATATAATTGACTATGTTAAAATATAAAACTTGTTAATAAAACAGCATGTCAAAAAAAAAAAAAGTGAACCAAACACAAGACATCTGCTATGCATTTAACTGAGAACAGATTAATATTGAGGATTCACTAAGTAAGCATCAGTGGGAATAAATAAAAGCCCACAGAAAATTGTGCTGAGGCTGTGAACACCCATTTCAAATGTCATAGTAGGCCAGGCATGACAGTGCACACCTGTAATCCAAGTACTTAGGCTGAGGCAGGGAGGCTTGCCTTGAGTTCAAGGTCAGCTTGGGTTGCACAGTGAGTTCAGGGCCAGCCTGAACCACATAAAGAGACCCTATCTCAAAAAAGAAAAGAAAAGAAAAGAAAGTCATAGCAGTCAGGAAGGTGCAAGTTAAAACAATCTGATACAGATTGAATATTCCTTATCTAATTTAGGACCAGAAGTGTTACATATTTTGTATTTTTTTCAAATTTTGGAGCATTTGTCTTTCTCTAATGAACTATCTTGAGATGAGCCCCAGTCTAAACATGAAATTCATTTGTATTTTACATATACCTCACACACATAGCCTGAAGGTAATTTTAGACACCATATTTAGTTCACCTGAGTTTGAACTGTGACCTGTCACTTGCGGTCAAGTGTGAAATTTGCCACTTGTGCTGTCTGTCACATCAGTGCCCAAAAAGTTTTCAGTTTTGAAATATTTCTGGACTTCGTATTTCTGGATTGGGGGTGCTCAACCTGTAATACTTCATAATCAGTGTCAAAAAAAGTAGAATGTAATAGCAAGATGTAAAGGATTATAATATTATACAATTTATATTATATATATATTTCAGGTATTGTAAATAATAGTGCAGTCAATTATGGATATATATTTTAGCTATATGTACAGATATCTATAATCAGATATAATAAAAAATACATATTGCGTATATGTGTGTATTTATAAGAGTAAAGTAATAACATTTCCAGAAATCATAGACTTTAACTTCAAGTTAGTTATCTCTGTGGAGTGAGGCTATTGGTATGAGTAGGGAATTGAAAGCAGCCTAGATGTCTATCACTAAAGGAATGGTTAGGCAAAATATGGCAATTACATCTGTGGAAACTATGATCATTTACAAACATGTTATTACATTTAACGATAGAGTTATAGCACCATATGTACTTGTAAAAAGTAATTTAATTTTAAAATATATGACTTTAGCATCAAGGCATATAGTCAGTAACTGTATTTTGCATGTCATATATTCAAAGATTATATCATATTTTAATATGCACTTACAAAATAGAGGGGAGTAAGAGAGGGATTGTGAAACAAAAAATAAATAAGAGCAGTCTTACAACTAATGATAATGGAATAATGGGATTAGCTCAACCCTAGTCAAGACTCTGAAAAGAGTGCATAGAAGGAAAAGTAAGAATGTAAGATTTGTAGCATATGTATGGTAAGCCAGAAAGCAGAGGTCCTAAAAGGAAAACAAATAAGGAAATTGGTTTATAAAGACCTGCAATCATAGTATGATAAAGGAAATGAAAAATAAAAATGCATATAAAATTATATATGGGAAAATGGGCAGAATTTGGTGATATAAGCTTCAGGTTCAAAAAAAAAAATCACGCGATTTTATTTCCTAGATGATGTCTTAATGATCACCTAATTTAACTTTCTAGTTTTGTAAAAGAAACCAAGCTGAACAAAAGCTCAGAAACTATTTGTCTTGCCAAGGGTTGCACAACAAACTCATAAAAGAGCCAAATTAGAACTCACAAAATATCTTTTAATTGCTAACCTAGTGAGCTTCTAAGCCTGGCTCTCTGACAGTATTCACAGCAGTAAGGAAGTCAAAATTGAGAATTGATTGAGAAAGAAAGGATTATGTGTGGATACGCTGATTTTTGACATCTGTGTGGAAGATTCATTTGGCTTATGAACATTTGGCCTAATGATTAAAAGTTGAGATGAATAAATTTAGATTGATAAAGCTAGTTGTGGATTTTTAAAGCCCAAAAGGTCCTAAGTACTGAATTGTCCGTGAGCAATTTTGCCATAATATTTACTGACAGTATTCCATAGCTTAACATTAAGCAGCTCAGGGTTGTGTACATAAAACTATGCTCGTTTTTCCTGTCACAGATTTGAAGGAACATAAGGATAAGCAGATGCTTCTTTTAGAGAAAAAGGTGTTGCTTTCAAATTTGACAGATTCTGAATGATGGGCATATTGACATTACCAGAATTTAGGTTATGAGATGCTGTATATCACCATGCCAAGAATAACTAAATTAGAAACTCTTTAAACACGTTTTTACTCACACTGAAACATATTAGTTTCATTTGTTGTCTGATAATGTGTAAAAAACTAAAATCATGTGAATTTATAATTAAAGTTTTTATCATTTTCATTTTTGAGAGTTTTTGGTGATACTCTGTCAAAGCAGATAAAACTCCTTGGCCTATTTTGATAAGAACCTTCATTCATCTATTCATGTAGTCCTCCCCAACCCTCCAGTTATGTATAAATTGTTCCAAGTAGTCATTTTGCTGTTTCTAAGAAAAGATCTTTTGGTTCCTTCCTTTTTGAACTTAATATTGTTTCTTAGAAAATTCTTAATTTTTTTAAACCTAACTAAAACTTGCCTTCTGTAGAAAGATTTCTCTCATTTATTTTTATCAAATTTTTACTCTTCTGTCCTTATGCATCAACTGGAGTACTTAATCATTTAAACTAAAATTCCTGCTGTTTTTCTTTGAATTATTTTTCATTCTGTATGTTGTTTATAACTTAATTCAGTTAGGTTGTGGGAAAAGTCATTTTCTATGTCAAGTGTTCTCAGATTTTACATTTGTTAAGCCTTTGAAGGAAAAGATAGTCATTTGTTTATCTTTTAGCAAGAACCAGTGCTGTCTTTGTAAAAGGATATGCTATAAGGATTGACTAAATTATTTTCGTAGGTATTCACATTAATTTCTTTGCACAGTGGCATCATCAGAATATTTGTTCAAAATAATTTTAGCTGGGAAGAAATGGTCGCATTAACAAACATAAAGAAATACATAACTTGTCTATCAGTTTATATGTACTGAGACCTTGAAAATGTACAGGTGCTGAGGATAGACAGTCCATTTAAGTATGATGCAACACGATAGTCTTCAAAGTGTTTCAATTTGACCCATTTCGTCTAATGCATACTTTGATAGCAGCAGCAGTCTCTGGGTAAGGATGAGATCTTATTAAATTTTCTAGCTCCAAGTTACCTGTATTATATCTATCCGTTTCTCAGAGGCACTAGAAATACAAAAGGCTCTACAATGAGCTTATGACCATAATTTCTGAATCTGTTCTCTGTATTTGGGAATGGTACCACCCGATACCTGATCAGAAAATTAAGAAGCAACATAGATTCTTTTCTCCTAGCTCTACCTTATAAATTACCTCAGATTCTTCACTTCACCATCACTGTATCATTGTTGCCTTTTTAAGTCCATCTCATCTGAGCTGAGGCAGGACCCTGCAAATTGGTTCCTCCCATCTTCCTTTTTCATACTATCAACAGAATGATCTTCCTAAAATAAAATCTGATCATATCACTTCCCCTCAATGGCTACTAAATGCCTCCATGATATAATCCACATTAGTCATTATGACATAAATTTTTCTATGACCTGACCTTTGGCGATTACTTGTCGCTCCTGTAGTAGAGATGCAGCATGCAGAGAAGCCACCTGGGCTTGCCTTGTGTGAGCAAATGAAGCTTGTTTATTCATTCAAGTGGAAAGCAGACAAGCTGATTCTGACAATGGAACCAGAACCAGCATCAAGGAAAGAGCGAAGTTTCTAAGGGAGAAATGTTTGCCAGGCATTGGAGGTAGTTGTTAGGCATTGTTCTGAGACATCATTGGCTTAAGGAATCTGGGGGCAGAGATAATATGGCCATGGCAGCAGTGCAGATATTCCTCAGAATTGAAGGCAAATATAAATATAGCTGCACTTGGACTTACTAGAACTCTGCAATGGTGGGAACTCTGCAACAGCTTTTCCTGTGACAGGCTTGCAGTGGTCTTCCTAGTGGGCACAACATTCCTGTCTCTTTATTGTTATAAAGAGAAAAGAGTGTTTCTCAGCATTTCTCAATCCTGTTTCTCAGGATTGCTTAATGGAGGATGTGCAGATGGCATGGACTCTTTAATTGGGAGAGATCTTGGAGGACGGGATGGTGCAGGTTGGCCAGAGTAACCATTTGCCACATTGACTGATTACTGATAGCCTTAACTTGACTTTGGAGGAATCCTGAGAGAATCTTCAGGAGGCATGGCCCAATGAGGAAGAGGAGGAGAATATAAATGAAAGGGCCAGTTAATGGAAGTAGCCTAGCTCCATATATCAGTCCAAGAATCAGACATGCATGTCCAATTTATGCATCTCTGTCAGTTAGCTTTTTTTGCCGCATCTCATACAATGCCTGACTAGTTAGTGTAAAACGATATCCTTCTCCTAAAAAGATGCATAACACTCCTTTCTCGGCTGTTAGAAGACCTAAACATCTATGATTTTGAAGTGTCACCACTGCCATGGAGTCTACTGGTTCTGTAAAGTAAGAATGGGGTTGGCTGTTTCTTTGAGGCTGTAAGAGAGATCTTGGGATAGGAAACTGTCATAGCTTAGGGAGTTAGCTAGTTCTGTTATTCTGGTCCCTACAGCGTGGCAGTACCCAGACCGAGAGGCAGGGGTATTATTAGGTCTCCATGTTGTTGAATCAAGGCTCTTATCGATAGTAACAGGCAGGCTCTGGCTTCCTGGGACAGTATCTGTCTTTGGGCTGAGATATGTTAGAGTGCACATGCCAGTCTAGTTATGGGGAAGACATAAATGGGTGAATATCCCACAAAGTCAGAAAATGTCTTGAATGAGTTTCAAAATTGGTTATTGATGCTAAAGAGTTGTGAAGGTTTCTTGTTGTCATTCTCCAAGATGCCCAGAGTACCTGGCAGGACAGCTCACGACAGAAGCTGGTAGGGCCCGTAATGGGGATGTCATTGACATTTAGTGTTCTGTTTTACCAGTGAAAGAAGAATCTTTTGTGACGAGTAGTTAAAGGGGGACAAGAGAAGGCAATCTGAGCAAGTAGGAGACTGGTTACAGGGGTCCATGGATATATTGTCTTACATGGGAAGTGTTGGCCATTACAGAAATCTGAGTGTTTGTTAAGCAATGATATTGTTATTATTTTAGGAGGGCCAGAAAAGCAAACAGGCTGAGTCAGTGAGGCATCTTGAGCAACCTGGTAATTGATATGGTCAGCTCGGGCTATTAATTATAACATATAGTTATATGGTGGGGTAGTAGATGTCCTAGTGGTGTACCAGAGGTTGGATTATGCTGAATGCAGATGGAGGCTTGGAAGATCAGACTAGTATTGGTGGTTATAGGACCACATACGAGCTTTCTTATTCAGAGAGGTTAGTGATATAAGACTGACTGAGTCAGGCCATAGGCTCTGTCTTAAGGTTTTCTTTTTCTTTCTTTTTTTTTTTTTTTTTTTTTTT
>NW_022900950.1:3401879-3467552 GCF_012274545.1 Fukomys damarensis | reverse complement strand
GTTTTTTTTTTTTTTTTTTTTTTTTTTTTTTTTTTTTGGTCCTTTAATTAATAGGGAAATTGAGTAAGATCTTTTGTTTTAAGTGTTGGAGTGGGCCTTTTGTTTCATATTGGGGGTGGTGTGTAGGGTTAGTAAGGATCCAGAACTGAGAGAATCTGGAGTGGCCATATAATCTGGAGTGGATATGAAGGTACAAAGCTAGAAGTTTTTGTCTAAGGAAGTATTGGACTGGTTCAGCAAGGAATGAGTTAACTGCAGGGTCCTATGGAGATAATTAGGAACTGTCAGGAGAAACAGAGGAGCACAGATAAAGGAGAATAAATAAATAAAGGAGCACAGAGAGATAGAGGAGAAGAATTGAGGATCAGGGCAAACATGAACACGAGGAATGATTCCATTCCTGGGGCAAAACACAGTTGAGTTGGAGCCATAACAGAATTATAAGTAAAATCCACAGGAGAGTACATAATAGGAACAGAGAATGTTTTAAGATCCTCTTTCTCGGTCAATGAACAGGAGGAGGGTAAGAATAAGGAAAACAATTTGATCTCTTCTGGGAAGAAGTCACACAGAGTGCCCTGAAAAAAGATCTATCCAGGTAAGGAAGGACTCAATAGTGAAGGTTTGACTGAAGAAAAGAAGTGGGTGAAGACAGCCATCTGAGTACCGTAGATGACCAGAAAAGATCCTGTCCACTTGGGCTGCAGAGAGTAGGGGTTTAAATCTCTAACTGGGACCAACTTGTTAGCCAGGCTATCTTCATAATGCTAGGTGTCAGGAGAAGGCAAGAGAAGGTTAGCAGCATGTCAGCTTTCTTTTTGAGCGTGTTGCAGAACTGGGAGATGGTATCCAATGGGGAACTCTCAGCTGAAGTTTGGCCTTAGCAGGAAGGTGTGGCCATATAAAGGTTCAAAGGGGCTGTATCCTTTGGGGTGCCAGGTGGCTTGGATTCAAAGGAGAGTGATCAGGAACAGGAGAACCCAGTTCTTATGTATCTGGAGTGTAAGTTTAGTGAAGTAGGTCTTGAGAAGGCCATTAGCCCTTTCTACCTTTCTGATGACTGAGGCCGGTAGCGGGTATAGAGGTTCCATTAGACATCAAGCAACTTGGATACTTCCTGGGTAATTTGACTAAGGAAACCTGGGCCATTGTCTGATTCATTGGGTGTGGAAAGGCCAAACTGGGGGATAATATCACCTAGGAGGGAGTTGATGACAGCCAGTGGGAAAGGATTTTACCTACTCAGTGAAGGTGTAGACCCAGACCAGGAGGTATCTTAGCTTCTACACTCACGACATGTGGGTAAAATCAATTTGCCAGTCCTGAGTTGGGGAAAGTCCCACACTTGATGGATAGGAAAAGGTGGGTGCCTCGTGAAGCATTGAGCAGTGTTAGTTTTCGGGAAGGTTTTCTAGGAGGGAAAGCAGATTAAGAAGCTCAAGCATTTTGGATGAAGGTTTGTATCCTGTGTGAAGAATTGTCATGAAAGGTTGAAAGAATAGTGTGGACCTGTGAAGCAGGAAGGAGGAACTTTCTCTGACTCAGGAATTATCCATCTTTGGTGGGAAGATCCTCATATTATTGTCCAGAAGAGGAATAGGCTGGGGTGAAGCAAGAAAGGGCAAAATATTGGCTCTTGGGGGTGTTGAGGGGCATCTTTTGCAGTTTTTTCTGCGAAGGCATTCCTGGCAACTCTGAAGTCTGAAAGTCTCTGGTGTCGCCTGCAGTGAAGTAAAGCCACCAGTGTAAGCAGAAGGTAGCCTAGAGAAGGGTTTAAATGAGTGGGTCATTAATGATTGAAGACTCAGGAAGTGAGAAATATCCTTTCTGCCCTGATGGCAGCATGATTATTTAATATGTGGAATGTATACTTGGAGTCTGTATAGGTGTTAACTTGTAAGCCCTTAGCTAGTATGAGAGCACAGATCAGTGATTAGTTCATGCTGTTGAAGGGTGGTGGACAGAAGGAGAGCTTTAGCTTCTATAATAGAATCGTGGGAGACGACAGTATATTCTTCCCTGGCAGAGAGCTGGGAGTGGGCCTGTATGAACTCCTGTCAATGAACTAGATGTGGTTTGGGTTGGGAAGAGGGAAGGTGGAAATATGAGTGAAAGGGGAAGTTGCTGTGTGTATCAGAGACATGCAGTTGTGTGGTTTGGCTTTTTAGAAAGAGGTAGTGGGTTGAAAAAGAAAAAGGCTGGATCAAAATGGGCTTCTTGAAAGGAGCTAAAGGTGTAGGGAAGGTGTGATGCGTAGGGGAAGAACAAAAAGGGAAAAGAAAAAATGTGAGAGAATGAAAAGATGAAAATAAAGTGTTTGTAGATGGGGAGGGGAGGAGGGGGTGAAGGGAGGGCAGAGGTAAGGGGAAAAAATGAGAATCAAGACTTGCCGTGTAAAGGTACATGATCCCAACAATGAATGTAACTGTACTGTATCCCTAAAATGTACCAATAAACTCAATAAAATTAAAAAAAAAAATGGGCTTCTTTTAAGGTCTGAAAGGATGACTGAGGGAAGGTCTTGTGATCTTAAGGGCTCAGCAGGTTCTCCCTATGAAAATTTGTAGAGGGGTTTAGTGAGGAGAGCAAAGCCAGGAACAGAAGTATCCTATGCTGAGAAAGGAAAGGAGCTGTTTTTAGGTGGTGGGAGTTGAGATCTGGGAAATCAAGTAGCTGCTGTCTACGGGTATAGGGAACAGGAACATGAACAAAGACCTCTGCTGTGGGTCTTGGTTTCCTATGAGGCAATACAACACAGGCTAATAAGAACAAAGAAAGGTGAGACTTAGAGAGAAAACTTGATCTTGGGCTGCTCTGGGCAACAAAGACAAAGGGCACCAAGGATATCCAGTATTTACTAACTACAAGCGTGGGAAGAAGGTGAGCAGGGTATGCTTTGGAGACATCTAGTGATGTCGTGTGAAACATTTGGCAATAATGTCAAACAGGGCTGTGAAAGGGAGGCACTGCTTGTCTTGCTTGGAGAGAACAAACAGGTACTAGAACTGGGTCAAAGTTAACCAGCAAGCCATCAGGTCAGTGAGAAACCACAATTCAGGGGAAAGGATTTTAATCGGTGTCAAGCGGACCTCAGCTGCACATTAATTCAGCAGAGCCCTGCCACTTCACACACCAGGTCTTAGGTCTCCATGGCAGCCATTGAGGGAGGGGCTGTACTCACCCAATCCACCATCTGACATGCCCGTTTGAGTCACATAGGACTTTGGTCTGGCTCCTGATATTCAACAATATAGCCAAATTATGGAAAACAAAAAGCTTGTGTCACAGCCTTCTAATACTGGGCAGGGATGTCTGCTATGTGGGAGTAGGGCTTGAGTATATTTGTGGAGAATGATATCAAGATAGGTGACGAGGGGAAGAAATTTGGGACTTAGGAAAGATGAGATACCCTTTTGGAGTCTAGGTATTGCAATAAGAGGCTATCTTTATGACAGGTCTTATAGGAGGGGCTTTAGAAGAATACATCATCTACATGCTCTATGAGACAAAAGGAAGAGGAGTGAAAGGAGAGCAAGTCATGGGTAAGGGCCTGACCAGTGTACTGCAGGCTATCCCAGAAACTGTGGCAAGATGGTCCAGTTTAGCTGTTGAGACTGACAAGTGTCACAGTCTGTCAAAGTGAAAGCAGGAGGGCTGTAGGGAAGGGTGGAGGGAGATAGTGAAAAAAGCACCTTTTAGATCTAACAGAGTAATGAGTGATAGAGGTTTGGAAGTCAAGATTGTGTAGGGGTTAGGCACCATAGGGTGTATGGAAAGGACAGTCTGATAGCGAGGAGATCTTCTAGCCTCCAAGAACCATCTGCCTTTTGTACAGCGAGGATGGGGGTCTTGTAAGGGAAGCTGATGGGGATTAAGAATCCATGTCATAGTAGGCAAGAGGTGATAGGTTATATGTCCCATGAAGCCAGGTCAGGGATAGGAGACTGTCACTAGTCAGAGAAGGGGTGTTTAGGCTTGAGAGGGATGGTAAGCAGTTGTTGGAATGAAGCTAGCAGTGGGGTGCAAGTATCCCAGACCCTGGGGTTGAGGTGAGAGGAGATAATGGGAGCCACAGAGTAAACCAGAGAAGGAGACAGTAAGGCACCTGTAAGCATTGGCTGTGTTCCAGGGATGGTCAGAGTAGCTAATTAGTTAAGATATCTGACCCTAAAAGGAAAATGGAACAGGTGGGGATGATGAGGAATGAGTGTGGGAAAAGGTGTTGACCCAATTGACACAGATTGGGGGAGTTTTTAATGATCTGGAGACTTTACTGTCAATGCCCACAGCAGTAGTCAGGGCTGGAAAGACCGGTCCTTGGGAAGAAGGAAAGGTGGATGGCTGGTGCCTAGTTCAATCAGAAAAGGGTGGACTTAAACTCTACTGTAAAAGTTTCCCAGGGTTCAGCATCCAAGATGGTGCAGGGGGCCGTCTTGGCCTCTGGGCACTAACAGTCTTCTGTGGCCAACCCAAGAAGGTCTGAGAAGGATCTGGTCAGTGGTGTCTGTGGTTATGACCCAAAGATAGCTGCCAGTGCTGGGAAAACTGACTTCCAGTGGTGATCTTCACAGGAAGGCAATGGCTTAGGAGGAATCCTGGGCTTCAGGCATTCCTTAGTCCAGTAACTGGTCTGGCAGCATTTGAAGCATGGCCCTAGAGTGTGATTCCTTGGATTAGGAATGCCTTTGACCCCTTCGTGGTCATCTCAATGGTTGACTTTGAGGGGTTTCTTACAGCAGAGGTCAGCATTTGCAGCTCAGAAATATGCTGCTTTCCAGCACTTTCATCCCTGCTATTAAAAACTTGAAAGGTCAAGTTGATTAGCTCCTGCTATGAAGTTTGAAAGCCAGTCTCTGGGTTTCTGTAGTTTTTTACAAATGTTTGAGGCCCACTGAGTAATGTAGTACATCTTAAGGTTAAGTTGCCTGTCTAATTTTTCTGGATCTAATGCTGTGTATAACCTAGGGGCAGTAGCCAGGTGGGCCATAAACAGCCAAATTTTCATTTCTGGTCTGAGAGGTCTCTTTGAGCTTGTCAAAATTAACTGCTTTATGGGTTTCCCTGAGAAGCCCCTCTACTAGGTAGTCAACCATGTGATGTTGGTCAGCTACGTTCCCAGATCCAACTGATAATTCCAGTTTGGGTCCTTCCGGGGAACAGCTGTGGTGCTGAGCAAGTTGGCATTCATCCCCATGAGATTGGACCAGGGAGATTACTCATTCTCCCTCATCTGGAGAAAGTGTGGAAATAAGGATAATATTAAATTAGCCAGGTGAGGTTATATGACTAAGTTAGATACTGGAACTCTTAGATATATTGGGTAGGGTTTGATGAGAAGGAACCAGATGCTGGTTAATTTAGAAGAGGACTGTCAGAGATAAAGGAACATGAATCCCTACAGTTCCTTTTGCCCCTGCCACCTAACAGCAGGAACTGAGGAGGGGGAGGGTTTAGAGTCAAAGCAACAGCCAAACTAGTTCAAACCAGATATGGGGCAGAGTAGAGCTAGGTATAGCATATCAAAGAGGGTTGGAGTCAAAGGATAGTGTGGGGTAATCAGGAGCCCTAGTGGGGGCTGGCTGAGGAGAGTGGCAGAGGGCTTGGCAAGGGGCTGACTGGGAGTAGGAGGCGCTGGGGAACCAACTGCAGCAGGAGGCTCAGAGCTGCTAAGGGAGCAAGGTCAGTTGGATCTGTAGTCAGAGAGGAATCAGCATCGAATGGGACTAAGGGGGTGCATATGGGAGAGAGAGAAAGATTTGAGAGGAGTCACAGGAAGAACACAGTGGGGAGGCTGCAGAGTGTAAAGAACACCTGGACAGAGGGTACCTCAAACCTTTTGCCCAGTCTTTGGCAATAATTATTTAAATCCCACAAGATGGAAAAAAATCAAAGGTGCTATTTTCTGGTCATTGAGAACCATTTACAAGTTTATATTGTGGCCAGACAGTATTACAAAAAATATTAGGTGTTTGGGCTTCAGATCAGGGTAGAGATGGAGAGGTTTGAAGGGGGAATAGAAAGAGGAAGATTCCCCATGGAGAGCAGAGAGGTAACGAGAGGAGCAACTAAGTCAGTAGCAGATGTCTTAGCCGGGACTTAGGGCTGTAACAATGTGGGTGATGACCAAGGCAGTCATCGCCACCATTGGTCAAACACCAAAGGAAGACAGTCCTCCCAGAGAGTGTCTTTTACTAGTGTCAGATTTAAGGAACACAGAAGGGGAAATGTGCCTATCTCTGCTTGGTGTGTGGGGGGTTAAAGAGAAAAGTCTTGATGAATGAAGGGAAGTAGAAAGAGGAAGAGGACTATGAAGCAGTTGTCAAGGTATCAGGGCTGCCTGGGACCAGGCAGAGAGATATAGGGAACTGCCTCACACCGTCTGAAACAGCTGGCAGGGCACTTGAAATGAGGTTCAAGGCGAGGTCTGAGGAACAGATGTCACCAAGCGGTCTCATCAAGGCGAAGGCTTGGGAAGGCCTGGAAATCCTTTCAGAGAGTCACCGTCCCCGGTTTCAATACCAGATGTAATGGAGATGCAGACGGCTTGCCTTGTGTGAGCAAACATAACTTGTTTATACAAAGCACATGGGCTGACTCTGACAATGGAACCAGAACTAGCAGCAAGCAAGGAGAGAGCAAAGGTTTTGTTTTTGTTTTTGTTTTTGTACGAGGGATCAAACTCAGGCCCTTGTGCTTGCGAGGCAGGCAGTGGTACCACTGAGCCAAATCCCCGGCTCAAAGAGCAAAATTTTTAAAGGGAAAAATGATTGCCAGGTGTTGGAGGTAATTGCTGGGCACTGATCTGAGACATTACTGGCTTAAGAAATCTGGGAGCTGAGATAATATGGCCACGAATATCAGCAGTACAGATATTCTCAGATTTCCTGGAACCAAGGGTGGTACAGTTGTACTTGGACTTCCTGGAACTCTACAATGGCAGGAGCTCTGCAACAGTCCTTCCCACTGGCGGGAACTCCACGGCAGTCTTTCTTGTGGGTGAGAATTCCACAATAGCTTTTCCTGTAGGCCAGAATTCTGCGGTGGCTTTCCCCACCATACAGCAGCCCCGCTGCAGGACTTGACAACTCTCATTTCAATTTTGTGAACTATTTTTAGTTTTACAAGCAAACCAGGCTACTTAATAACAACTCTTACTTTCTTTAGGCTTCCCAAAATGCTATCATCACAAGTATCTTCTCAATTTTAAAAGTTCACAAGTGTCAACATATTTTGTATGAGTATGTTTCTTTCTGACAAAGAATAACCAATAATACCTTCTTCTGTTGCATCTCAGCTGTAGACTTTACCCACATCTGTCACAGCATTTTTAAGACCCTTTTGTGCTTAACTGTTTATAACTCCATGTCCTTTTACTAGTCTTTAAACTCCACAACAGATGTTCAAAAAATATTTTTGAGTAAGCCAATTAATTAAATAATTATATTGTACTTCACTAGAGGGTTGAGGCTAATTTTTTATGTTTTTTATTTGTGTCCCTTGCTCTTTGCTCTTTCAGAGGCACAATTGTTTTCTTACACTGATTTTATTTAGAAAATTATATTTTACATTCTGAAGCTATACACACCTGAAAAAGTCACTTTAAATATAATTAACAGAAGCTTTGCATTAAAAGGTATTAGTTATGAATTCAGCCTTTTAAGCTAAATTGACTTTCATATGTTTTTATTACCAATAATCTCAAAGGTTCAATAAATGAGTCATTTGTTTTTTTATGCTTCGCACTATTTGTAAATATTAAATAAAATCCAAAAAGACTTTGCAATGTGATAATGAAATAATTTATATAAGTAAATGATTTTATTGAAGAATACAAAGACCTTATATGATAGGAATGTAATTCTTGATATTGCACTATCATGTTGAATGCAAGAGGTGAATTATGTAAATCAAAGTTTATGTATATTCATTGTGTTCATTTTTATCTTTTTTTAACAAATGCATACATTTTTTTCCAAAAATGTTGTATGTGCCAATAATTTTTATATACTTATTTCTTTAATGTACTTCTGCCAGGTAATACTTTTATTTTAGCTGAAATAAACAGATTTTTCTCAGATGTTTTATGTTTTAATTTGAATAATATTGAGGCTTCTATTATAAAAATTCTATGGAAATCTGGAATTCATGAATCACTAGTTTTGATTCATAGAGTCTCTTGGAAACTATCCCACATGAGAAATGGCCCCAAGCAGATGTGCTTAGTCATAGAATTGCCAGAAAGTTCTTTATGTGTTGGCAGCTAGTTTTCTGAATGTAGAAAACAGATTTTAAGATAAGAAATATGACTGTCATTTTCCTATCTCTTCACAGTTTTACTTTAATGTTATCTAAATAATACTTATAATCATCCCTTATTGGAAAATATTTATATATTTTTCTCTCTTACTCTTTAAAAGACTGAAAGAAGAATATTACTCCTCACTTCTAGAATACATTGGCCAAGCTGGGAGTGGTGGTGCACCCCTGTAATCCCAGCACTTGGGAGGCAAAGGCAGAAGGATCACTGCAAGTTTGAGGCGCGCCTGGGCTACATAGTGAGACCCTGTCTCAAAAAAATTAAGAAAAAATGAATAAAGTATTTGACCAAGAGTAATTAATATTAGGAGTTCTTGTTTTAGGGATTAAGCAAGAATAAAACAAATCCATAACAGCGATGTTCTAATAGTAGATCACTGTGTTATTTCAAAATATGTTTTTAGTAGTATTTAGATCAGTATATCTAACCCAAAACCATGCTTCTGCGTAGTATGAAGAGCATAAACTTTGAACTCAGCTCTAGTTGTCTCTACCATTATTTTAGTCCATTTAATGTGCTATAATAAAGTGCCACAGATTTATGGGATATAAAGAACAGAAACTTACTTTACAGTTCTGGAGGGTGGGAAATCCACAATCAAGACAGTGGTAGGCTCAGTGTTGGCTACTGACAGCTCACTACTCAATTGGTAGGTGACACCTTGTAGCTCTGTCTTCACATGGTAAACGGGACAAACAAATTCCCAGGGCCTCTTTTATAAGGTCACTAGTTAACATTATTCATGGTTTTACTGTCCTGACCTAATCACCTTCCCAAAGGCCCTACCTCCTAATACTATCACTTTCTGGCTCGTAAGAACATTGTGTTCATGTGGGATTCCAGTGTGTGAATTGGGGAAGGCCACCTTGCTCAGACCTTAATAGCCATTTATTGGTCAGTTAACTTAGGTTTAACCTCATGAGTTTCAGTTTACCTTCTCTCTATAATGGAAATAAAATAATCTTTTTTTGTAGCTTGCAATGTACTGTAGTATTATTTTTACCCACTTCTATCCTCTTTTGATATGAGACCTGGGAGGTAGGAATTCCAAATTCCATTTCTTCTTGTATCTTGTTCCATAAATTATAGCCTTTGTGTTTTTTAGATTGTAGTTTCTCTGACAAGGTTCTTTTAAGATCTCAGATGTATAGACCTCCCTGCTACCTCTTCAACTTACTACGTTTTTCTCCTTGTACTTTGAAATTGATTCGTAGAATCACTGTTTACTATATTCACTTTGTGATTTCTTTCAGTATAAATATGGTGCCATCTCTGCATTCTTTTCCTCAGGGTTACAAATATCCTTTTTGCCTTAAAACAAAATTCTCCATACTCCTTGGTTGTTTATTCTCCTTGATGGATAATTATTTTCTTTTTTTGAACGTTACTAGGTATTATGTATTTGTGCCTTTGTTTCTTTTTTGACCTGTTATTTGCTTCCCCATTTCCTTTTCCTACTTACTAGAAGTAGACATTTCTTAAATTTCTAACCATGTTACTCAAATTTCTTCCCTTTGACTACAACATCTACCCTATCCAAGTTAAACTTTCATCTCTATAAGGTGCCCACATGTATACATCTGGCCTTGATCACTTTGTTGAGCTCCATATGGAATTGCTAGGTATGTGGTTTTAAAACTTTGTATTTTTTTACTAGCAAGCTCCATTTGACATTTTTTAAAAATCTTATCCATTGAATCAAAATATGTATTACTGAAAAAGTAGAACTGCTGCAATTGAAGAAATGGAGGTCTTCCCCATCTTAGTAATGAATCATCAGAACTAGGAATTTTCTAGATTTTTTTTCTTTTTGCCCCCCCATCATATTGGCTTTATATCTATTTTGCCACAAATTAGATCATCACTGTTATCACCTCTTCCCCAAATCATCATCTCTTATGGACAGTTGCCTCCTATTTACAAGTACTCCTGCTTTTACTGTTGTTCCCCTGCTTTTATTCTTCATAAATGGGCACAAATTATCTCAGTGCAGCATAGAACAGATTTTGTCACTCATGTGCATGAAACCTTCCTGAGGGTTTTCCACTGCAATTAAAACAAAAGTTGTTGCTCTGTGCACAAGACACATATGTGATCTGACCTCTGTCTTCCTCTTTTACTGTCTTCCACTTTTTTCTCTGTGACGCATCCCAGCTTAACTGTCAGTTCTTTAAGAATCTGTCTTACATTCTTTCATTTATTGTTAATGCTCTCTGCCTATAAATTTTCCACTTTAGGTTTTCTTAAGTTAACTTCATCATCATTTCAGTCCTTAGCTCAGATGTCTTTTCTTGAGACAGACTGATCCTGATGACAACCCCATCTCTCCCATTGCTCTGTATCATTTTGTTCATAGTATAGTTCATCTATCTCCATCTACTGCAATGTAAACTTTTGAAAACAGAACTATATCTCCTTTGTTAACCACTGTGTCGCCAACACAGATGACAGTGCTTGAAATAGATACAGTTCAGATTTGTGCTTGACAGACAGAGCTTAGAGCACTGTTCACATAGCACACATGAAATAACTCTGGGATTCCTGAAATGCAGTTAAAATAGACAGGATAGCCAAAAACTGAATTAGCTTCCAGTGCTTGAAGCCCTGTCCAGATTATATTCACAGTGCCTGGCATATTACAAGCATTCAGTAAATATTTGTTCACAGAATGAATGAGTCCATGAAATCTTCTTCCTTTCCAACTTTGAACATCTATGTTAACTTTGCCAGGATTATTGTCATCACGTAGCTTAGACCATTCCTACTTCTTGCTCATTTTTTGTTTAATATATATATATATATAGTATGGTTCTTAAAGAGAGGGACTGAACTACCATTCTAACCCATTCTTTCCACAAATATCCGTTTGCCTGTGTCTCTAAATTAAAGCAGACTGCTTAACTGGTCACGTAAGGCCATTGACACTGTAAACTTTGTGGCCTTTACCATCTTTTATTTTTCTCATTGAGTTTATTGGTACATTTTAGGTATACAGTACAGTTACATTCATTATCGGGATCTTGTACCTTTACATGACAGGTCTTGGTTCTCATTTTTTAACCTTCCCTAAGTAAGCCCCCCACTTTCCTGCCTTTATTTATGCTTGTGCTTATCTTTTTCCTCCCTGAAGCTTTTTCTTCATCTTTTTTTGTGAGTACATAATTCCTCTGCCAGTTCTTAAAAACCTCCTACTTCAATATTCACTCAGCTAAATGCAAATATATTACATTTTTATGCTTTATTCTTATCTTCTGTACTGTTTAAATTGTCTTTTGTGACCCTCCTAAAGACTACTGTATCTTACCTGTGTTTTGTACCCCATCACAGTGTCTCAAACATTGCAGGCATACAGTAGTCATGTTTTTGTTTTATGGAGTGAGGGTTATTTATTTTTTATTAATTTTAAAAATTTTATAAGTTCATGTTTGCAGTACATAGTGATTACATTCATCACATCTTAATTCTTTTTACCTCCCCTTCCCCTCACCTCTAATCATCTCTCTATCCATTTCATGAGATATCTGGATAACAGGTTAATAATGGCTGTAAATTAATATTTTCTCCATTTTCTCAATGATTGTAAAAGTTACATAATTCCAAAACATTTAAATCACATTGTTTGCAAAAAGAATATGGGTATTATGTACAATCTGAGATGGTGGCTGTACATTACAACCACCGGGAGAGATTCTGAAAAACAGAGAGGAACAGAGATGCTGAGTAAGTCTCACATAGAGACTTTGTATAGATAGTTGCAAGATGCCTATGTAGTTATAGTGGGAATAAGATCACTTTCATACATAGAAAATTTAGAGAACTCCTACTAGTATTATATTTGACATAGAATTTTTAATTACTTTGTCTTAATTTAACTAAACTATACAAATGGTAAACAAATGAACTCTGAACATTGAAGAACTAGTCTTTAACCTTTTTTTGCTCGGTATATGGATTATTAATATCCATTGCTTTTTAAAGTTTTTTATGACTTCTGTCTTTTGAATAGGTTTAATCATTAGAGTACCAGTGAAAATTAGTAAGGAAAAAATGAAAATAAAACTTTTGCCATTTTAACTACTAATTCAGTTTCCAAAGGGAGTAATAATTTTACAACTTTAAAACTTCTGTAGTTAGGCAGTATAATAAAGGTAATCATTTATATTTAAAAACTTAATAAACTTCTGACAATTTTAGACAAAGTTTTAAAGTTGTAAAAAGACTAACATTTGCATTTTTCTTTTAAGTAATAAAAAATTAAAAATACATATCACATCAGTAAAAATTAATTTCTCGCCGAATGTTAATCATTTTTATTTGAAAAAAATATAAAAATTTCTGGAGTTCCCTTTTCATATACAGAAAGCACTAAGCATAAAAAATGAAATGACTCTCACCCATTGAAACTTTAAGATAACTGATAATGAAAACAGATATAAAAGTCAATATAGCTAAAAGGCTAGGTCCATAATTAATACTTTTTTTTTTTTTTTTTTTTTTTTTTTTTTTGTACCGGGGATCAAACTCAGGTCCTAGTGCTTGCATGGCTGGCAGCAGAACCACTGAGCTAAATCCCTGGCCCTATAATTAATACCTTTTAATGCAAACCTTTCTGCTATGAGAATGCAGGAAAAACAGGTGAAATTTTGTCTTGAAATAGACTAATTTGTTGTTAAATCTCAAAAGTTTATTGATCATTAAAACATTTAAATTTCTGACCAAGTGGAAATATAATTTAAATCTACAGTTGTATCCTTTATACTTCATTTTACTTTGCTTATCAGTGTAAAATCTTGTTTTTTAAAGATTTAATTCAGATCTCTTTGTTATAAGTAGTGAAAAATTACATTAATGAAAAATCACAGACTGAAAATTAATAAAGAAGCATATCTAAAAATGAAAAATGTACTTATAAAGATACTTATTTGAAGAAAAACAAATTACTTGGATAGTTATAATGTTACTTTATCAAGTTATTTTCCTAAAAAAAACTTTTTAGCTTTTATAAAATTATATATACAAGCAGATATATGTCAAAACATTTATATGTAACTAATATATTCATTAGAATTCCCTCTAAAATCGGGATTAATTTTACTTTTCCTTCAAAGATTTCACAAGTTCAGATATTTGAAAGAACTCACAAACCTACACAGAAAATATTAACATAATAAGGCATTTATTTAAAGGTGAAAGATGTTATGCAGCAAAGAACATAAGCCAGCACAGGGGATCTAAGTACCCCCAGTATTTATTCATACATAGTCATGCTTTGCCTCCAGATCTGTGTAATGAATCATGAGTTTAGGAGACCTCCAGGCAGAAAGAAGCTCCTGACAACAAACCACCACCACCACCACCACCCACAGTCACATAGCCTAGCTTGGCTGTCTAGTTTTGCCAGGTGAAAATCATCAGTAAACAAATCAGCTTTGGAAGTTTCCAGGAGACATTCAGACATTAAATAATATATCATAAATCTCACTGCTTCTTTATTGAATAAAAGTTAGTGCCAGACATTCAGGTATCACCAGAGCTTTCCCGGTCCAGCTGTAAATAAACACTGTGCTACACAGTTCTGACAATTTAATCTAATAAAAATCTAGGTGATGTAGCTACTTTCACATAAACTACACTTAAATTTATAAAGTGCTTTAATATTAATTAACTTATTTGAACATTTTGATAATTCTGTGAGCTATGTGGGAAAATTATTTTTATTTCCATTTAATAGATGTCAGTACTGAGACTCAGTGAGGACAAGTGATTGGCTCAGTTCACATAGCTTTTGTAGGGTAAATCGGCCTTCTGACTTTTATTCTAGAATTGTTTTCCTTTTTTTTTTTTTTTTTGGTACCGGGATTGAACTTGGGAACTTGAACTTGCAGGCAGGCAGTGGAACCACTGAGCTAAATCCCCAGTCCTATTTTTCAATATTTCATATCTGAATTCGACATAAAAACCTGTTTACTTATTTGCTAACTATCCTAGAACAGTATGGAAATGAATAAGTATATGTAGTACTACGACTTATTCTCCCCTCAAAACCATATTTGCATTTCATATTTTTTTTTATTTTGTTTGTTTTCTTTGTAGAAGTACTGGAGATTGAACACAGATAAGCTTTATACCACAAAGCTTCTTTCCTAGCATTATATTTTACCTTTTAGTGACTTACACATTAGGTCTAAATCCAGTGCCTGTTTTATTGGGAGGGGTGTTTTTGTTACTTACATAGTAAAAGATTCTTGTTCAAAGAAATACAAGATAATATTTAATTGGAAAAATGATTTACACAATTATTATTCTAGGATTTCCACATGTGAATAGTCAAATTGAATGTGTGAACTATACAGATGTAGTTATGCCTGTGAGCACTATTCTCTCTCCCTCTTTCTCCTTTCTTTTCCTTTTACTCATTCTTAAATTCATTCAGGGTACATTTTCTTATCTACTGTGTCCTAGGAACTGTTATCTCCTGAGGGTTAAAAATTAATAAGATGTGATCTTTGCATTTAATTATCTTGCATTCTATTTTTATGAATTCATAATTCTACAAAGGAGAATCCTTATAGAATTGATTGCAATAGTGTGATTTTAATGATGTGTAAAAATGTTATCTAAAATAAAAATTATAATTATATGCTCTTTTGCCTAGAGAAGCTAGTGAAGATTTGAGATGAAGAATATTTTAACACAAGTCAAATTTAGAGAATTTGTCAGAAAAGTGGTGATGACTATGACTAGTCCAATAAATGTGAAAAAAATGTGTTTATGAAATTGTGGGTTACTATTTGCATAGTCTCTTATACCTGAAACATAAATTACATGGAAAGAAATTGCTAGGAGATAAGACTCTTGGGGGCTGGATGACAACTGGCCTTTGTTCAGTATGGAAGAACGTGGATTTTATGGCAATAACATGAAACTAAAACTTTTTCCAGTTTCACTGGGAGGACATAAACCATTTTTAACAGGAATTTTTATTAACAAGGTAACTATTTTTCCCCAGGTAAGATGTGGTATAGAGAATTAGAGTAGTTGTGAGAAGTGATGTTGGAGCTAAAGATTGGACCATAGAAATGGAAATGGTATACAGGACTCAGAGACAGTTACAAGTTGACTTAATTAAAAAAGATAGTTAGATGGAAAGCAGAAAGAATCTATTACAGAATTTTGGTCTTGGTAGATAACCTAATTCACCTTTCTGTTGTTACACATAAGGTCTTTTAGACAGTCTGTGTGGTCGAGTGAATTGCATTACTAATTACTGACAGAACTGGATTCCCAACTTTTTCTGCTTTGCTTCCTGTGTGTTTCCAACACATTTTTCCCCTTGATTATGCTGTCAGTTTACATTTGCTTACAGTGAACAACACTTTATATATTTTGACTTGTTTAAAAGAAGCAATATTATAACCTTTCTAAACATAGGAAAATGAAGTACGGAACCAAATATTCAGAGTTTTCTCAGCTTTATCATCACCACATAAATATCTTATGCCTTAGGCATTTCCTTTTTAAATATATAGGATTTTATAACAGATAGTGACATTGATTAAGTTATATAGTAGATGTGCTCCTGTAATTACCTCCAAGTTTAAAGTAGATTTTACAGGGGGTGTAGTGGAGTACACCTGTAATGCAGCACTCTGGAGGCAGAAACAGAAGGATTCCTGAAAGATCAAGGCCAGCCTGAACTACCTAGCCTATACCCTGTCTCAAAAAACAAAAAAGTAAAGTAGATTTTACATGTATCAATATAAGGTAGTTTTGCTTTTGGTTTTTGTTTTCTCATTTGGTGAATCACTTGCCAAATGAAAAGAATCTGTTTTCATTTTATAATTTTTATAATCTGGATTTATTTAAAGCCAACCATTCTCTTAAATGCTTAATCTTGAAATATTCTGAGGATCAATTTTTTTTCTCCCATTGAGTTTATTTGTACATTTTAGGTATACAGTACAGTTACTTTCATTATTGGGATCTTGTACCTTTACATGACGGGTCTTGGTTCTCATTTTTCCCCTTGTCCCTGCCGTCCCTTCACCCGCTCCTTTCCTCCCCATTTACAAACACTTTATTTCCATTTTTTTCATTTTCTCATATTTTTTTCTTTTCTGTTATTACCTTTCCCCTACCCTTCCTACTTTCCCTACACCTTTAACCCATTTCTTCCTATTTCACATTGTCAATTATCTCATTAGGATCTTATGTACTATTATAGTTTTTCACACCAGAGAAACTATTCGGTATTTACACATGTGTGACTTATTTATTTCACTTAGGAGTTTATGTTCAATATGTACCCATTTTCCTATGAATGAATCTATTTTCTCATTCTTTATGGCTGAGTAATATTCCGTTTTATAGAAAAACCACATCTTCTTTATCCAGTTTCCAACTGATGGGCAAATGGGCTGTTTCCAAGTTTTAGCTATTACAAACTGTGCCGCTATAAACATCGGTGTGCATACATCACTGAGATATGGTTCTTTTTGTTCTTTTGGAAAGATACCCAGCAGAGGGAAGGCTGGGTCAAATGGAACCTCCAGTCCAAGCTCTTTGAGGTAGCTCCATATTGATTTCCACAGTGGTTGCACCAGTTTGCACTCCCACCAACAATGGAGAAGGGTTCCTTTCTCCCCACATCCCTGCCAACATCTGTTATTGGTTGATTTCTTGATAGCAGCCATTCTTTGTGGGGTGAGGAGGAATCTCAGTATTGTTTTCGTCTGCATCTCTTGAATGACCAGTGATGTGGAACATTTTTTCATATATTTACTTGCTGCTTTTACTTCTTTGTCTGAGAAATGTCTGTCCATTTCAGATGCCCATTTTTGAATCAGGTCTTTATTTTGGGGGGGGCTGATTGTTTTGAGTTCTTTATATAATCTAGATAATAGTCCTTTGTCTGAGGAGCAGCTGGTAAAAATTTTTTAGTACGTCTAGTTTTTTTGTTTGTTTCTTCCAATCTGTTTTACTGATCTGAGGATCAACTTTTGATGGATAGTATGTAACAGAGAATTCTGTTTAAATACCAGTTTCATCACTTACTGCAAAGCCTTGGGTATTTGGGGAGCCTTTGTCACCTTCACTTAGTCATCTTCAGGATTATATAATAATAATTCATAATTCACATTTATCATGAATGTTGAGATGTTTGCAAGGCATTTACAACAGTTCCCAACACTTAATAACTGAGAGGTATTACTATTATTAAGCTTATTTTCTATTGTTTGATGCTAATGATAGTGTAGTTATAAATACTACTAAAGAGCCAAAAGGAGGGCCGGGGATTTAGCCCAGTGGTTCCACTGCCTGCCTCAAATGCACAAGGTCCTGAGTTCAAAAAAGAGCCAAAAGGAAATGAATTAACATTTTCTTGTAAATTTTGGGTTAAGTAATTTCTGTGCATTCAGTAGAATTAATATGATTTTTAATTTAATACATTCGTAAGGTATAATTAAGAAATAAAATAGGATAGTTCTTAAAGTAAAATTACTTTCTTCCTAAAACCGTGTTCCTTATATAATCAAAGTGATCTAGATTCATACTTAGTGATTAATTAGTAAATGAAAACCTTTCTGCATTAGAAAGTCTTACATTATTCCAAATCATTTCCTCTGAGAGATCAAGACATTGAAACATACTTGATTTTGTTAAAAATGCTAAAGTTTGTGTATTTCATCCTGTACTGTTGTAATAGGATAGTCTCTGAGAAGGTAAATATATTACGATGGGATGAATATTTTAATTTATTATGCTAAGGAGTTACATAAATACATACAAGGAGTGATAAAGGTATTGAAGCTTTCATTTTCATAGAAAGGCCAATTGACAATATTTTTCTAACTATAAATTGAAGAAATTATAGACATATTCTACTTAGTATACTTGCTGTGTAATTTCTGAAGATTATTAAGTTCTTTTCTTCAATGAAATATTTTGAATTATTTATATATTAACCACTGAAGAGTTTAACGAGAGTGTTAGTTGAGCAACACATTTGTTTACATACTATCCTAAGTGTCACTCAGGCAGGTATCATTGCAAAGAATCGGTTCTTGTTTACATGAGATACATTCATATGTTTGTTTTATATCAACTGTTTTTTGCATACATTTTTTATTTAGAATATTGTGTTTGCCTTTGGTGATGTTTCTAGTGATATTTAATAATTCTGGTTTTTTCTTGGCTAATCCATGTTTAGTTTGTTTAAAAAAACATAATTTTGTGCTACAGTCTATTAAAAAATCTTATACATATATTAGATATAATTTTTGTACTTCTCCAGAACTCAGTGATATTCTTTTACAATACAAGGAGAACATTTGGGACATTGTGACTGAATAGGAAAGAAATACCAAAATATCTGCAAAATAAAAAACTGAAAAGGGAAAAAAATGTTAGCATATCAGAAAGGAAAAGTCTGTGTTATGAAATAGAGAAAAAATGATATCACCTTATTGTCAACTATTCATAATACAGAAACGATAGAATATGAAAAGGAGAAACAAAACAAAAACACTCCAATTGTGATGATAATTCAATGGGTGATGTTGACAAAATTGACCAGCAATTTACAAGTTTCCCTATAATCAAAAAGCTAGGAAATAAATATATTATTATAAAATATTTATGCACCTTCTGGGCACACAATTTGGTACTCATTTGTTATTTAAAACAGGGTGGGGTTCGAAGTCATTTACAATTTAGATTAGGTCTAATAGACCAAATAAGTGAAAAATATGGGATAATGAAATGCCAACCAGGACGTCCATCATTGACGTCTTTACCATTACGTTTAGTAGATAGACATTTTATTGAAATTATACCACACACAGGAAAAGAAGGAAAGTCCAATATGACAGTGTAAAGTGTATATTGTTCAAAGAAACATAATAATGCAAAAAGAATTTGGAAAGAGAGCAGATATTACTGTTCAGATTGTAACGTTGCAGTGTGCATTGAATGTTTTAAGATATACCATACAGAGAATAATTATTGGATAAATTTGATGAAATTTTCATTTTTATATTTCATATTATCTTATAAAAATTAACAAAAAAGTGCAATTTTGGTCAGTTTATATTTAAATAATTTCTCCAAATAAATATTAATTAGCTATATTTTTCCTCTTTACTCTTTAACATACCTGTTGTTAGTAATAAATATTTCAGAATTGTCAATATAAATTTAGGTACGTAAGAGTAAGGATTTACCAAATTTGTATTTCTAACTTTTTTATTTTTTATGACCTGTAAGAACAGTGATTCATTAATTTACTTTCTTTTTTAGGCAAGCCAAGTTAGACCTGAGAGTTGCAGTAGCAAAAGTAGAAGAATTAACAAAAGTGACTGAAGTTCTTCAAGGACAAATGCAAAAGAAGGTACTTTCTATTTCTAAGGCAGTGGGATATTTGTGGCTTTATTTTCCATGTTTATTTTGGAGCAGGTGTTAAGGTTTTTAGAAGATATTTTATTGATCCTTAAATATAAAACACAAAAGTAATAAGGTAAATTATAATATTGGAAACAACTACATAGGGAATCTTCTATTTCCATCCACTTTACCCTAACTCAATAAAGCATAATCATCCCTAAGCACATCATTACTGAAATACCAATTAAGGTCAAGTTTTCAAATTGGTTGTATATAAATAGAAAATGAGCATTTAATAGTGTATTTTATGTTATTCATAAAAGTTATTGACATTCAATAACAGATTCTTTTTGTATGTCAGAGAAATTTTTGAAAGATGTTAAGGAAAAGTGAAGATTAAGATGGATCTAATTATTAAAAGTTCTCTGTAACTTTTTAAGCTTTATCCCCTGATCTCTAAAGAGTTAAGTATGGATCTCTAATAGTAAAAGATTTGTGAAGAGATTACAAGAACCATCCTATTGAAAACAGTTATAAAAATTGGGTAATTTTTAATAAACTTGGAAATATTCAAAGGAGAAAAGAAAGAGATAAGAATTGTTAGGTAAAAACTGACCTGATTATTCTTCCAATCCTCACAGCAAAGTCTTCAGAAAACAACAGCTTTAAATAAGCATAAGGTACTCATGATCAAAGTTTAGATCTAGGAAAGCAGTTAGAAACTTAATAAAAAACTAGCAATAAGAGAAGCGCATAAAACATGAAAATTTTACTAGACCTGTGCCTAACAGCCAAATAATCCACCTGGGGTTTGGGGACAACCCCACGGAGCTCAATAAATAATCAAGCAAAAATTTGAGAAAATTTATCTGCAAAAATATATGTATATGTGGAACTAGATATTTGAGTTTGCTAAAATATGATTGAGTACATTCTAGATGTATATACAAGTTCATCAACAGAAAACTGAAAATTTATTGTTTGACATGTCAGAGGGCAGGACCCCCCCCCCAAAAAAAGCTAGAAATTGTAAGAGACACTCTAGTAGCAAGGGAGTCACAAAGAAAATAAACCCTACTTCTTCCCAAATCTGGACTGATTCTTAAATTATGCAGGCACAGACACATTCCCTAGGAACCTAGCTGCTGCATATTGTAGTAGGAACAGATTTCAAAGTTCAGATCCAGTCAAGATAATTTCCTACTTGAACAACAACCAAAGAACAGACAAACCATAACCCTTAAAAGGATAAATCAAATTCAGAATAACAGCAGTATATTATCTAAAAAGTCCAGCTTTCAACCAAAAATTACTAGACAAGAAAGTATGGTCTACACATATGAGGTAAGGATTAGGAGGATAAAGGAGAAGCTTTCAATAGAAGCTCTTAGTGGGCCCAGCTGATGGAGTTAGCAAAACAGACTTCAACTATTATAAATATATTCATGGAATTTTTAAAAATCTAATTAGATAGAAATTTCCTTGTACAAAAAAGTTAAAATATTGAAGAGATCTGTGGGGGTATTAGCTTTTCTGTTGTTGGACTCAATACTTGATCTAACTTAAAGGAGAAAGGTTTAATTTGTCTCATGGTTTGACAGATTCATTCCATAGTCAGCTGGCTCCAAGGCAGGGACATCATGGCAGAAGAGCCTGGCAGAACAAAGATGCTTAGTTCATAGCCATTGGGGAGTTGGAGCAGAGAAACAGCACCAGAGAATAAGGGGTAAGAGACATAGATCATAGGCTATGCCTCGATTGACCCACCCAGACACACCTAGAAGTGTACTTCACCAATGCTTAGGGGGATCCCAAAGCCAATCAAGTTGAAACTCTACCTCAGCAGCCACAGTGGGACTATATGAACCAGTCCAATGTAAGTATAATTAGAATTGCCAAAGGGAGGGGGGAATGGGGGGGGGAAAAAAAAAAAAAAAAAAAAAAAAAAAAAATGTCTAGAAACATCATAAATGTGGTGACAAACAAAATATTCAAGAATTTCAGTGAGCCCCAAGTTGAATAAACAAAACAATCACTTTTATACACATCATGAGGCCACTGACAGCTAATTTTAAAGAAAAAAATTGAAACAAGCAATAGAAAAATGGTCTAAAGAGAGAAACAATAAGACTAATAGCTGAGTTCTCCTCAATAAACTATGGAATTACCCTGTCAAAATATCTGTGACATTCTTCACAGAACTCAAAAACAATTCTAAAATTCATATGCAAGCACAAAAGACCCCAACTAGCCAAAGCAGTCATCAGCAAAAATAGCAATGCAGAGCTGGAGATTTAGCAGCTCTGTGGTACTACCACCTGCCTTGCAAGCACAAGGTCCTGAGTTCAATCCCCAATACCCCCCCAAAATTGCAATTCAGGAAGGCATCACAACACCTCATTTTAAAACATATTAAGAAGGGGTGAGGGATTTAGCTTAGTGGCACCGTGCCTGCCTCACAAGAACAAGGTCCTGAGTTTGACCCCCGATACCGAAAAAAGAAATTTAAGAAAAAAATGTTAAAGAGCTATAATAATTAAAATAGCATGACATTGCCATGAAAACAGACATTGGCATGAAATAGTCCAGTGGAAAGAATAGAGGACCCAGAAAATTAACATACACAGCCACAGCCATTTGATTCTCCCCAAGGGCCCAAAACACAGATTGGATGAAAGATACCCTCTTTAAAACAGTATTAGGAAAACTTGACATTCACAGATAGAAGATTGAAATGAGATCCCTATATTTCACCCTATGCAAAAATCAACTCAAAATGGATCAATGACATAAATGTAAAACAAACTACATTGAGATTCCATCTCACCCCAGTCAGAATAGCTATCTTCAAGAATACAAAAAAATACACAAAGACAGACCTCCAGTTCACCAATGGCAAATAGTAGGGCAAATGAGGATGAAAAGTCTGATAGTGAACCAACAGGACACCCTGGACCCATAGCACAGGAGGTAACAAAACAGATCAATCAGGCTCTAGAAAAATTCAAATCAGAAATAATTTCCCAGTTAACCATAGAGATGATGAGCAAAATGGAAGTCATGATTCGAGACTCCAGAACAGAAACTGAAAAAAAAAAATAGATGAGCTCAAGACCATGATAGAAGCCATGAAGACTCAGCATAAGAAAGAAATGGAAACAATGAATGCCCAACAGAGGAAAGAAATGGAATCCATAAAACAGATTCAAACAAATATTAAGGAGATTAAAAACTATTGAAAGTGTACCCAACAGAATAAAAGATTGCAAAGATAGAATTTCAGATATAGAAGATAGGATTGCAGTCAGTGACCTTGAAAAGAGTGCTCTCTTAAAAATAGTAAGGGATCATGAGAAATTGATCCCACAACTTCTAGATGATGCAAACAAAGATAACATAAGACTGATAGGAATCCGTGAAATAGCAGGAGAAAACACAAAGAGCTTTAAGAAGCTCTTCACAGAATTAATGACAGAAAACTTCCCAAACGGAAGGGAAGAATTAGACATACAGATAAGTGAGGCATATAGAACTCCAACTAGCCATGATCAAAGAAATCTACACCTAGACATATAATAATCAAGATCCCAGGAATCCAACAGAAGAACAAAGTACTAAAAGCAGTAAGAGAAAAGAAATAAATCACATGCAAAGGAAAGTCCATTAGAATCACAGACATTTCAACACAAACCCTTATGTCAAGGAGAGCCTGGAGTGAGGTATTTCAAGTCCTAAAAGAAAACAACCTCCAACCTAGATTGATGTACCCTGCAAAACTCTCTTTCAAAATGGATGGGGAAATAAGATACTTCCATAACAAAGAACACCTGAGAAACTTCATGAACACCAATCCAGCACAACAAAGAATTCTAAACAATATCCTAGAAAAGAACAATGAAGGTCACAATACCATGAGGCCCAAAAGACCAAATCAAATAGGTAAGGCAAGAAACTAAAAGGAGAGGGGAGAAAAAGTAAAAAGTCAACAAAAGGACAATAACATGACAATAATAAGTCAGAACATATCAGTTATAAACTATCAATGTTAATGGCCTCAATTCGCAAATCAAGAGAAATAGACAGGCAGAATGGATTAAGAAGCAAAATCCAACAATATGTTGTATACATGAAACACACCTAGTGCAAAAAGAAGCCCATAGACTGAAAGTGAAAGGATGGAAAACAATTTTCCATGTGTCAGGAGCCCAGAAAGAAGCAGGGGTAGCAATCTTATTCACAGACAAAGTAAATTTCAAACCAAAGCTCATTAAGAGAGACAAAGTAGGCCACTACATTCTTGTAAAGGGAATAATTCAAGAGGAAGAGATGACAATCATAAATATATATGCACCAAATATAAATGCCCCCAACTATATAAAACAAATATTAAGTAACATGAAAAACCAAATAAGCACGAATACAATTGTAGTGGGGGATTTAAATACCCCACTATCACAAATTGACAGATCATCTAGACAGAAAATCAACAATGAAATACTAGAACTAAACTTTGGAACACATGGACTTAATAAATGTCTATAGAGTATTCCACCCCACAAATCAGAATAGGCATTCTTTTCAGCTGCACTTGGATCATTCTCCAAGATAGACTACATATTGGCCTACAAAACAGGTCTGAATAAATGCAAAAGAATTGAAGTCATCCCCTGTATATTATCAGATCATAGTGCAATCAAGCTGGAGATCAATAGCACAAGAAACTGTGGGAACTTCACAAGCACATGAAAACTGAACAGCACTGTCCAGAACAATCAATGGATTACAGAGGAAATTAAAGAAGCAATTAGACAGTTTTTACAAATAAATGAAAATGCCAGTACAATTTACAGGAATCTATGGGTCACAGTGAAAGCAGTTCTACGGGGGAAATTCATAGCCCTGAATGCCCACACTAGGAAGACAGAGCGAGCTCAAATAAACAACCTAATGTTGAATCTTAGACTCCTAGAAAAACAAGAGCAAGAAAAACCCAAAGCTTGAACAAGAGAGGAGATTATAAAGATTGGAACAGAAATCAATGCAATGGAAACTAAGAAAATGATACAAAAAAATCAATGAAAGAAAGAGTTGGTTTTTTGAAAGAATAAATAAAATAGAAGAACACTTAGCTAATCTTATCAAAAAAAGGAAAGAAAAGGCTCAGATCTATGCAATTAGGAATGAAAAAGGTGAAGTCAAAACAGATCCAACAGAAACCCAGAGGAAAGTCAATACCTACTTTGAGAATGTGTACTCTAACAAAATGGAAAACACAGAAGAAATAGACAGATTTCTAGATATTTGTGAATTACCGAAGTTGAACAAAGAAGATAAAAACATTTTAAACACCCCATATACAGTCAGTGAAATTGAAAATGTAATTAAAAATTTACCAACAAAGAAAAGCCCAGGCCCTAATGGATTCACTGCTGAATTTTACAAGACATTTAGAGAAGAACTACTGCCATTACTCTTCAGACTTTTCAGTGACATTCAAAGGGAAGCAATACTTCCAAATTCATTCCTGGAAGCAAGTATCACTTTGATTCCCAAACCAGGGAAAGACAAAACTAAACAAGAGAACTACAGGCCAATCTCCTTAATGAATATAGATGGAAAAATCCTTAATAAGATACTAGCAAACAGAGTACAGAGGATTATCAAGAAGATCATACATCCTGACCAAGTCGGATTTATTCCAGGGATGCAAGGATGGTTCAACATATGTAACTTAATAAATGTAATACATTATATTAACAAAGTCAAGGACAAAAACCATATAATCCTCTCAATAGATGCAGAAAAAGCATTTGACAAAATTCAACACCCATTCATGATAAAAACTCTGCAAAAAATTGGAATAGATGGTCTATATCTCAGCATGATAAAGGCTATCTATGAAAAACCAACAGCCAACATCATATTAAATTGCCAAAAAGTGAAAACCTTCACGTTGAAATCAGGAACTAGACAAGGATGCCCACTATCGCCACTCCTCTTTGATATAGTTCTGGAAACATTAGCCACAGCAATTAGACAAGAGAAAGAAAGCAATAAAGATAGGAAAGGAAGAAGTTAAACTGTCATTATTTGCTGATGTTATGATACTCTACATTGAAGACCCAAAAAACTCCACCAAAAGACTTCTAGATTTAATTGACAGATTCAATAGAGTAGCTGGATACAATGTGAACACCCAAAAATCAATAGCCTTCTTATACACAAATAACAGACTCACTGAGAGAGAAATAAGGGAAAACATTCCTTTTACAATAGCATCCAAAAAAATGAAGTATCTAGGAATCAATCTAACAAAAGAAGCAAAATATCTCTACACTGAAAACTATAGCACTCTGAAAAAAGAAATTGAAGAGGATGTAAAAAAATGGAAAGATATCCCCTGCTCCTGGGTAGGAAGAATCAACATAGTGAAAATGCCCATACTACCAAAACTGCTATACAGATTTAATGCAATGCCAATTGAAATTCTAACACTATATTTCACACAACTAGAAAAAAGAATCCAAAAATTCATTTGGAACCATAAGAGACCTAGAATAGTAAAGGCCATCCTAGGGAACAGACACATGGCAGAGGGTATAATGATTCCCAATTTGAATCTATACTACAAAGCCACTGTGATAAAAACAGCATGGTACTGCCAAAGAAACATATCTGAGGATCAGTGGAACAGAACGGAAGACACAAAAACAAATCCAGATGTACAAAGCTACCTCACCTTTGACAAAGGAGCTGACCATCTTCAGTGGAGGAAACATAGCCTCTTCAATAAATGGTGTTGGAAAAACTGGATTTCAACCTGCCAAAGATTAAAACTGGACCCTTATCTTTCACCATGCACTAAATTAAAATCCAAGTGGATAAAAGATCTAAATATTATAACAGAAACACTAAACTTGCTGGAAGGTAAGTTAGAACTCTGGAAGACATTGGCATAGGAAAAGACTTTATTAACAAATCCTCAGTAGCACAGGAACTAGCAGAAAGAATCAGCAACTGGGATCTCATCTTATTAAAAAGCTCCTGTACTGCAAAAGAAACCATCAGCAGAACTAAGAGACACCCTACAATGTGGGAAAAAACTTTTACCAGCCGCTCCTCAGACAAAGGACTATTATCTAGAATATATAAAGAACTCAAAACAGTCAGCACCCCCAAATATAAAGACCTGATTCAAAAATGGGCATCCGAAATGAACAGACATTTATCAGACAAAGAAGTAAAAGCAGCAAGTAAATGTATGAAAAAATGTTTCACATCACTGGTCATTCGAGAGATGCAGATGAAAACAACACTGAGATTCCACCTCACCCCACAAAGAATGGCTACTATCAAGAAATCAACCAATACCAAATGTTGGCGGGGATGTGGGGAGAAAGGAACCATTCTCCATTGTTGGTGGGAGTGCAAATTGGTGCAACCACTGTGGAAATCAATATGGAGATACCTCAGAGATCTTGGATTGGAGGTTCCATTTGACCCAGCCATCCCTCTGCTGGGTATCTTTCCAAAAGAACAAAAAGAACCATATCTCAGTGATGTATGCACACCGATGTTTATAGCGGCACAGTTTGTAATAGCTAAAACTTGGAAACAGCCCATTTGCCCATCAGTTGGAAACTGGATAAAGAAGATGTGGTTTTTCTATAAAATGGAATATTACTCAGCCATAAAGAACGAGCAAATAGATTCATTCATAGGAAAATGGATACACATTGAAAATAAACTCCTAAGTGAAATAAATAAGTCACACATGTGTAAATACTGAATAGTTTCTCTGGTGTGAATAAACTGTAATAATACATAAAATCCTAATAAGATTACTGACATTGTGAAATAGGAAGAAAGGGGCTAAATGTGTAGGGAAGGTGGGATGGGTAGGGGAAGGGTAATAAGGGAAAAGAAAAAAATGTGAGATAATGAAAAGATGGAAATAAAGTGTTTGTAGCTGGGGAGGGAAGGAGGGGTTGAAGGGAGTGCAGGGATAAGGGGAAAAAATGAGAACCAAGACCCGTCATGTAAAGGTACAAGATCCCAACAATGAATGTTACTGTACTGTATCCCTAAAATGTACCAATAACCTCAATTAAAGCTGGAAAAAAAAAGAATACAAAAAATAATTGTAATTAGGATGCAAAGAAAAATCAATCCTTATACACTATTGGGAGGAATGTAAATTATGCAGCCACTTTGGAAATTAGTATTGGAGCTTCCTTAAAAAACTAAAAATCTATCATTTGAACTAGCTGTACTACTCAGTATATACCAGAAGGAACTAAAGTCAGCATGATGTGTATTTCAGCCATTAAAAAGAATGAAATCATGTCATTTGCAGAAAAATGGGTGGAACTGGAGAGCATCACATTAAGCAGAATAAGCTGAACTCAGATAGACAAACATCACATTTTCCTTCACATGTGGAATCTAGAAAAAAGATGACATGACAGTGGAAGAGAGATTATTAGACAAGAGGAAGGAGATCAAAGGGAGGAAGAATGGAAGGCAAGGAAAGGCAAATGAGGGATTGGAAAAAAAAAAACTATTTTAGTCATTTTCCCATCTCTGGACACAATATCTCATACCTGTAACTTAAAGGAGAGGTTTGTTTTGATTCTGTTTCAGTCCATGGTCAGCTTTCTCCAAGACAGAAACAAGGTAGTGGAGAGATACTATAGAGAAAAAGGCAGCCAGTAAACAGAGAAGAGAGCCAAGGACAAGAATATACTTTTCCAGGTCACCACCACCCCCATAAGTGACCTACCTTTATGAAGGCTTTATCTCCTGACAACAATTTATCTACTGAACCCATCAGTAGATCACCCATGATCCAGTCACATTCCAAACACCTGAAGCTTTGAGGGGGGACATATTATATCTAAACTATAGCATTCCACCCCAGCCCTGCAAAAGGTTCATGTTCTTCTTATTAGGTACAATGCGCTTATTCCATCTATAAGAGTCATGAACAGGGCATCCTAGGGTTCGCTTTTCAAATGAAAGCTTAACAGTTCTGTACCCCTATGCCAGCAAAGGGTGGGGTTTTACTGATGCCTCAGACGCCTTCAAGCCATCTTTCCTATTGTCCTGATACAAAGTACTTGGTTTCTTTTTAATGCTAATCTTTTCTGCAAACAAGCTGTCTTTGGCCAAAACATTGAAGGTTCTTCCTTTCTGTTGAAACTAAAATTCTCACAACTCTTTGCTCTAATATTTGCTCCAGATTTTCATGGTTGATTAGCTGAAGGCAGCTAGCAATACTCATGCCACAGCCTGAACATTGGGCTGCTTTGAAATTTCTCTACCAGATTATTTGGGCTGACACCCTTAATCTCAGTCTCCATAGAGTCTCAGGAAATAAGCAAAGTACACACACATTTTCTGCCAGAGTGTAACACACATAGCCTCCAGTCCAAATGCTAATAGAGACCTTGTTCCCAATTGAAACCTCCTAAAGCTGGCCTTTACTGTCTTCATCTATCAGCATTCTGGTCTTCTGAGCTCCAACCAGAATCTCCCATCAAGCTTAGCTTACATCATTCTAGGGCCTCTCTAGCAAGCATCTCTAAACCTTACCAAACTCTTCCTATGAACAGTTTCCAAATAATTCTAAACCACGTGGTCAGGTAGAGTCAGAGCAGTAACACCATTTCTCTGGTACCACTTTTTGTCTTAGCAAAAAAAAAAAAAGATTTTTTGAAGTACAAAACACTGGAGTAATATATTCTAAGTGCTAATGGGAAAAAAGTCTCACTAAGAATTCTATGTCCAGTAAAACTATATTTTTGAAATTGAGGTTTAAAAAAAAAAGATATTTTTGAATAAACTAAAACAGAATTTGTCCCCATCAGGGCTGTATTTTTTTAAATTCTTAAGGAAGTTTTTTTAGACACTAGAAAGGATATGGTACTAGATGGCAACTATAGGAATTAATTAAGAGTGACAAATAGTAAGAATTCATACATGTGTACTTTTTTTACTTAATATATTTAAAAGATAATGTCTACAGCAGAATTAACACTATTTAATGAGAAATTTTAAAAGTATGTAGATATATGATCCCAATGACACTAATGCATAGAAATATATATTATCACAAGGTTTCAGTGTATTTTCTGAATTAACTTAATGTTAATCTAAATAAGTAGGAATTAAAGAAGCACATTATAATCTATATAGCAACCCTCCCCCAAAAATAATTTTTTAAAAAGTCAATATATCAATAGAGAAATTAAAATGACATCATGAAAATATTGAATGAAACCAAGCAGGAAGGAATAGAGAATTTTTTTCTGAGAAGATGATACAAATAAATTCATTTCACATCATCACTAGATAAAAGGTGATATTCCAGAGATTGCTTTGATAGATGGTGAGAAATAGTATAACACAATTAGTAGAACATATCTTAAAAGTAGATTGTCTACATAGACATCGCTGCCTTGTTTTGTTAGACTTACACTATAAAAACTGTTTTGAAACATTGGTAGAAATCTATATGCAATAAGTGTTTTGATTATTTAATATGGCATTGATGGTGTGGTTCTTCCCCCCTTTATTATATTGCTTTTTAAAATTTTATATATTAAAGTTCTAACAAAACAGTAACTTTGAAGTGTGAATTACTTTCTTTGTGCTGTAAGCTTTTGTAATAAATTCTCAAAGTATTTTTTTGTAATAAATACTCAAAGTAAGCTTCCAGTTTCCTTATTTTCTAGGAGGAGGATATGGTATCTGCCATAGGAAGAGAGGATGCATCGGATAGGCTCTCACAGCAATTACAATCTAGTATAAAGCAATTAGAAACAAGGTAAATTGATAAATACATCTAGCTTTGTCTATGTTCTTCAAAATAGAATTTTAGTTTATGATACATTTTGTAGGGCTGCTGATTTAGCTCAGTGGTGTCACCGCCTACCTTGAAAGCTCAAGGTCCTGAATTCGATCCCTCATACCACAAAAAAAAAGTCTACATTTTATAAGGCTTAATCAGTTATAATCACAGATATAATCTGATTTCTGTCCCTTTTTTTTAACTTATATATAAAAGATTGTCATACTTTGAACATATTTCCAAATATTTAATGAGTTAGACCCCTCACAAAGTACATTAATTCATGGCATAAATTTGAAAATTGTGCAAAATTTAGTCAAGTAAATTTTCTCTTTTTGGTACCAGGGATTGAACTCAGGACCTTGTGCTTGCAAGGCAGGCAGCGGAACTACTGAGCCAAATCCCCATCCCCAGTAATTTTTTTTAAAAGAAATAAAACTGAGCAGCCATGGTTTTATTAGTAATAAAGCACCCCTTCATTTTCATTCCTTTTGAGTGAACGGATTTTTCGAGTGAACCAAATTTATCTTTAGGAATCCAAAATACTTTCTTTTTTTTTAATCCTTTCTTCTGAAGAGCAGTTAACATTTTAAATCATATTATCAGAAAAAAATCTGTGTTATCTCAAACTCTCCAAAATCTATATTTTTATTAATAATGCAGTTACAGTAGAAGTAAACCATTAAAACAGAAGACATTGAAAGGAAAAGAATGTCAGTTTTTAAAACTTTTTTAGGAATCATGGGTATAAAACCTGAAAGAATTAAATATAGGAGCTGAATGTTATAGATTCTTTTTGCATCTCGGGCTCAATGTGTCAGGAAAGCTCGGCAAACTAAAGCTTGTTCTTCAGCCCTGTTCATTCCCCTACAAAAGTCAAACTGCTAGGGCATCCTGCTCCCCAGTGCTATTTTTTCTTGTGTTGAGAATTGTAATTTCCAATGGCCCTTCTGATTCCTTTTCCAATCACCAATCTCTGCTTTCTAGCTATCGTCAGTTGATTCCATGTTGTGTTTCAACAGTACTATATTACTGACATATTGAGTTAGACAACTGTTGTTATTTGAAACTGTGCCAATAATTATGAAATGTGTACCCCTTGGATTCTTAAATCATAGCTCTTAAAATGTTTTTAGAAAAGGATTTAATTCAGTGGTGCTGTCACCTGCCTTGCAAGCAAATATAAATACATATAAATATAGATATAAATAAGAGAACAACTCAGTCTCTAAGGATATAAAGACTAGAATATTGTCATATGACTATATTATACAGTGTGACTTTTAATTAGAGTCAGATGTTAAGACTCAGTCTTAACCTTGCTACTAAGTACCTATATGACCTTAATCAAATCTTAAACCTTTCTGGGTATGTTCGTTCTTTAAAATGGAAATAAAACCAACTTTGCAGAATTGTAGTAAAAAAAATACATGTGAAAGTTACTGGTATTAACACCTGTTCTCTAATAGAGCCCCAGCAAATCTCTTATCTCCTTCCTTCCCTTTAGAAAATATTTAACTTTCACAATGTAATTATTAATTTCTAGATTATGCGTGACAATCCAAGAAGCTAGCCAATTAAGAGCGGAAAATACACATCTGGAAAAACTAACCAAAGACCTAAAAGCAAAGTGCAATGAATTAGAAATTGAGAAATACGAGGCTATTTTAAGAGCCAGAGATAGTATGCAACTCTTAGAAGAAGCTAATCTTCAAAAATATCAGGTAAGAAAACTGATAAACATATTTATAAATAGTAAAATATTGAACATTTCCCCATGTAACCTAATAGTAAAGGCATCAATAGCTCCAGAATAAATGCATGAAAATAAAATTTCTGTGCACTCCATTAAATAGACATGTTATATCTTGAATGGTAAGACTTAGTATCATAAAATGTGATAAAATGTCCATCCTCTTCCAAAGCTAATATTTTAATATCAAGCTTTCCTTATGTTCCTAACCCCTGTGTAACTAATCATTAGACCTGATAGTCTCCTACTTCTTAAAACTCTGTCACAGAACTTTACCACTGTGCACCCTTTCAGTCAGCTGAATCAGGTGAATATTACACAGCCTTATTTCTTCATCACCTACACAATATTACTAATAAAGCAGACTCTTAGATGACAGAGTAAAATTTAGCTGTAAAGATTTATTGACTGAGACTTCCAGATCACGGCAGACCAAAGGCAGCAGCACTCACTAGTTGCTCTGGAATGTTCATCCTAATCAACCAGGGTGTTCTGCATGAGGAGAGAGGGGCACTGAAGGAAATCGCTGGAATACAACTGGCCTGATTTCTCTGGCTAAAGTTTCAAAACTATTGAACAAGAATGACAGTGACATGCTTGTCTTGTTCTAGACTTTCGAGTGAATTCTGTCAGTTTTTCCCCTTTCCATATTTTATGGGCTATTCATACTGGCTTTTATCATTTTGTGGTAAGTTCCCTCTGTATCTGTAGGATTTTTATCATGAATGGGTGTTAGATTTTGTCAAAGGTTTTTTTGCATCTGTTAAGATGACTTTTATCTGTAATTCTATTTAGTGGTATATTATTATATTTATTAAGTTGCATGTATTGAACTACCCTTGCCTTTCTTGGATGTAACTAACTTGATCATGATACATGATCGTTTTAATGTTATATTGATTTCTGTTAGTGATGATCTTATTGAGGATTTTGTTTTGTTTTGTTTTGTTTTGTTTTGTTTTTGGTACTGCGGATCGAAATTGGGTCCTTGAGCTTGTGAGGCAGGCAGCAGCACCACTGAGCTAAATCCGCAGCCCTTATTGAGGATTTTTACATCTGTGTTTATCAAGGATATCAGTCTGAAGTTTTCCCCTTTTTTATTGAGTCCTCACATAGTTTTTATATCAGTTTAATACTGGTTTTATAGAAGGAATTTTGGAGGATACCATCTCTTTCTATTGTTTGGAATATTTTGAGGAGCATTCATGTTAGTTTTCCAAAAGTGTGGTAGGTATATCTGTATCAGCTCTAAATACATCTGGTCCCAGACTTTTTGTAGTTGACAGAGTTTTGATTACTGCCATAGTATCATCACTTATTCTTTTTTAAATTTGTTTTTGAGTTTTTTTGTTTGTTTGTTTGTTTTGGTACCGGGGATTGAACTCGGGTCCTTGCGCTTGCAAGGCAGGCCACCGAACCGCTGAGCTAAATCCCCGGCCCACATCACTTATTCTTGATCTGTTTGGATTTCGTGTATCATCTTGAAGCAACTTAGGTTTGTGTCTAGAAGATTACCCATTTTTTCAGATTCTCCAGTTTGTTGACAGACATTTTGAAAATACTTTCTGATCCTCTGGGTTTCAGTGATACCTGTTGTAATTTTGGCTTTTTCATTTCTGATCTTATTTATTTGGGCCTTCACTTTCTTTTGGTAAATTTGGCTGAAGATTTATCAATCGTTTTTATGTTTTGAAAGAACTACCCCTTCAATGCACTAAGCTTTTTTATTGTACTTCAAGTTTCAATTTTATTAATTTCCACTCCTCCTATCCCTGCTCATTTTGGGTTTGCTTTTGCTTTTCTAGGACCTTGAGTTACATCATTAGGTTATTTGTTTGGGCTTGTGCTGTGATTTTAATAAAAGCAGCTGTAAACTTTCCTCTTACACCTTTTATCGTATCCCACCAATTCTGTTACATAGTGTTTCTACTACGTAATCCAATTATTTTAGCTATTAGTTTTAAAATTCTTTGAAATTTCATCCATGTCAGTGTCTATGGGACCAAATTTGGAGTTCTGTACTTTTTTTTTTTTGGTACCGGCGATTGAACTCGGGTCCTTGCTCTTGCAAGGCAGGCCACCGAACCGCTGAGCTAAATCTCCGGCCCCTGAGTTCTGTACTTTCGGAGCCATTTTGTTTTCTTATTTTATTTGTGCTGTGTACTGAAGTTTGTATGACACTTGCATAAAATGTCTTTTTCACTGTTGTATGAGGGTCTCTTCTGTAGGAGAATTTCTCTTTGAGTATAGTTTGGTGACTGTGTATCTATGTAAGAGTTTCCACTCAGTCTGCACTGGATGTTAGCTTTATCCCCTGCCACTGCTTTGATAAGACAGAATAACTAGACCCAGTAATATCAACAGTTGAGAAGCTAACCATAGACTTTTAGATACCTAACTAGTACAAAACATAACAAGTAATGTGGTATACTTGCTTAAACCAAATTCAGCATTGATGATATTTGAAGTGTTTCAAATAGTCAAAAAGTAGATAAGAGGTAGAGATAGCAGGGGGAAAAATACAGAATAAAAAATAATAATACTAAAGGGGGAAGAGAAAGGGAGAGTAGAGAGAGAGAAGCAGGTATATAGAGACAAGTAATGAGAATAAGGAAGGGAATATAAAAGAGATGAGAGAAAAGGGCCCTTTTATTTTATTGGTATAGTTAAGGTATATAATATAACGACATTCATCATTGGAAATTTGCACCTTTGTATGATCCATATTGCTTCTTATTTTTCCCCATTCCTCCTCCCTATCTACAAAGACTTTGTTTCCATTTTTTCATATTAATTCCGTTCCTTTTTTTCCTTTTCCCTACCCCTCCAATTTCCCCTTCCCCTTTGCCCCTTTTCTTCCTATTACAAATTGTCTATTATACCTTTTAGTCCTTATTTACACTTTCAGTTTCTCACACTAGAGAAACTATTCAGTATTTACACGCATGTCCTATTTTTTTCAGTTATGAGTATCACCTCAATGTGTATCCATTTAGCTATAAATGTCTAATTTCTCATTTTTATGGCTGAGTAGTACTCCACTTTATAAAAGAACCACATTTTCTTTATCCATTCTCCCATGGATGGGCAGGTGGGCTGCTTCCAAGTTTTAGCTATTACAAATTGGGCTGCTATGAACACGGGTGCACATATATCACTGTGATTCTTTTAATTCTTTTAGGAAGATACCCAGCAGCGGGATAGCTGGGTCAAATGGGACTACCAATCCTACTTTTTTGAGATATCTCCATACTGCTTTCCACAGTGGTTGCACCAGACTACACTCCCACCAACAATGGAGAAGGGTTCCTCTTTCCCTACAACCCCACCATCATTTGTCATTGGTTGATTTCATGACAGCAGCCATTCTTTGTTGCGCGAGGTGGAATCTCAGCATTGTTTGTGTTCACATCTCTCAAATGACCAGTGATGTTGAACATTTTTTCATGTTTATTTGCTGTTTCTACTTCTTTGGGAAAGGTCTGCTCATTTCAGATGCCCATTTTTGGATTGGGTCTTTAAATTTAGGCTGTCTGATTTTTTTTAAGTTCCTTATGTATTCTAGATGGTAGACCTTTGTCTGAAAAAAGTAGAGGTCATCTTTTCTGATGGCAAATCGGGCCCTTACAGGCTAAGGGAGGAAGCTACCTCACACATGGAGGTGGGGGTGCTCGGGGACTGTAGTCTGGAGTAGACCAACCAACCCAGCTTCCACACGCTCCTGCTGGTGAGATCCAGACTTTGGCCACCGTGTCTGAATGGGCACTGAGAACAGGGCCCGCCACCCCAGCTACACTGGGCAAGGGTGAGGGCGAGGCTGGTCCCCACACCACCATCACAGCCCTCCCAGCCTATCCTGAGGGGACCGTGTGAGCGTGAGCACAGGCACAATGCTATGGAATGCAGGAGACCCAAAGACAGGTGGGCCACAGGGTCTCTACTTTGACTACGCAGCAGATGGAATTCATCACATCTCTTGCATTCCTAGCGGAACAGCCGATCTTATGACTAGTGTTCAGGTCGAACTGCAAAACCTACACTCAGCATAGTCTCCTGTGTGTTCAAGTGTTCCCCTCATCTTGTAATTTTTTACTATTTTTAAAAATGCACTGAGTTTGGGTTAAAAAGCAAAAGGATCCTTATTCCAGTCTTACAGCCCAGTGGCTCCTGCAGGCGAAGAGCCCGTGCACCCAAATCCCTGCTCAGTACTGACAGTGAGTTGATTCTTTTTTTGTTTTTAAACAATAAAAAAGCTGAGTAATATTGCATAGGAGTACCAGAAACTGCCTCAGTGGAAACAGAAACATTTACATTAAATAAAAACCTGGATGAAGGCTGTGCCTACACATGTACAGCAGAGTGCAAGCACACTGTGACCAGCCCATGGAGACAGCTTCTGGCACTCAGGAGCACGGAGTCACACATTTGCCACATAAGAGGAAAGCAGGAGACGGAGAGGAGGAAGTGAGGGGAAGGGGGATTCTAGTCACTTCTGATTCCAGAGCTGATTAGACAGCCAGTCCAGTCCTTCGTAGAGCCCATCCCCACTGGTGGCACAGGCTGTCTTAGTATACCAGTTCCTGTGGTGTAGAAAGTGCAGCCCCAGCTTGTCTGTGATTTCAGCTGCATTCATCGCATTGGGGAGGTCCTGCTTGTTGGCACACTCAAGGAGGATGGCATCCTGGAGCTTGTCCTTGGCCAGCATCCTCATGAGCTTTGCACGAGCCTCATTCACACACTCTCTGTCATTGCTATCTGCCACAAAGATCCAGCCTTGGGTGTTCTGGAAGTAGTGGCTCCACAGTGGCCGGATCTTGTCCTGGCTACCCACAACCCACACGGTAAAGCTGATGCTCTTGTGTTTGACAGTCTCAACACTGAAACCTATAGTAGGAATGGTGGTCACAATTTCACCAAGCTTCAGTTTATACAGAATCATCGTCTTCCTGGCAGCATCCAGGCCCACCATGAGAATTTGAATTTCTTTTTTGCCAATGAGGCCCTTGAAGAGGTTCACGAAGATATTCCCTATCCTTATGGATTCCTGGCAGTGACACTGGCCAGAGACCTCAGCAGTGGCTGCTCTGAGCCAGGCATTGGTTTCGCTCCCACAAGATGGCAGCACTGATGAGGGTCCTTTTCTTATCCAGTTGTTAATCAAACAAATTTAGATACTCCTAATGAGCAACTTTTGGTGTGGGAATATATGATAAAACAAGGTAGGGTGTTGTGGAGTTAAAGCAGAAAACCACAGATATAATTCACAGATATACCCATATATACATGTATAAAAAGATTGGCTTTTGTCATACAAAAAATTACTGATAAAGAGGCAACAGGCAAAACAAAAGAAAAGGAGGAAGGGTAGCAATTGGCTTGTTTTATTGATTGTGCTGTGTTCCTGCACAGTTTTTTGTTTTTTTGGGTTTTTTGTTTGTTTGTTTTTAGTTTTGGTTTTGGTTTTTTTTGCTGCCACTGTCTTTAGCCCATGGTGTTTGGGGTCTAACATTCTCAGTGGCCAGACATTTATTTACTCTGCTCCCTCCAGGAAGTCTCAGCCCAGGGTTCTCACCCAGCCACACGTTGTAGGATGCTCCACTTTGTCCTCTCTCCATCCCTAGAAATCCCTTATCTCAGCTTCCTCAAACCCTGTGATTTCAGTGGCATTCCAGGTTAGGAATGCTTTTTTTCAGAAAGGGTGTTTCTCTCCACTTCTTATCCCTGCATGTCCCAGTTGCCCCAAATCTCTGAGTTCTTCTTTGGTGCTTGTCTCTTCTACCCAAGAAAAAACCCCAGCCAAGATCATCCAATGTGTCTTTCATCTCTTACAGCTCTGACTCAGTCCTTAGAATGGCTTGGTTTCTGGACTTGCCCTGGGAACAGAGCCCAAGGATGGAAAAGAATTTTCCTGTTATTATCACGTACTCTGTGTCATGTCTCAGAGTGAGAAGTGCATGGCTGGGCCAGCTCCGCAAGCAACAGCATGTTAGTTGAGTGCAGCTACAGCCATTGCCATACCCAACCCCAGAATCTTTCCCTAAAAGCTTGGTGCAGTTTATAGAATGGCACTGACCCTACACCTTGACATGTGCTGGGAGCAGCACCTAGGTTGAGAAGGAGCTTCACTTCTTATCCTTGCTTTTCCGTTTTTTTGCATTTCAACTCTTTGCTATTCTATTCAAGTTGTATTCCAGTGCGTGGTGCCTCTACCATGTACTTGTGCACTGACCTTGGTAAGTATCTCAGAGTTCTCTGTGAGTGCTGCTTCCTCTGCACTACCATGATATTCCTCAAAACAGTTTTAAACCCCAGAGAAGAGAATGTGCTTGGTCATTGGGAGATGAGATGGTCAGGTCAACCCACAGGACCCCTTACTGTGTGCAGAAAAGAAGACATTCAGTCTGGCCTAATTACAGGAGTTCCTAACTCAGATGTTTTGATTAGAGATGTAAAGTTGAAAATTGTCAGCATTGAAGTGATATTTAAAATCAGAATATTTGGTTAGATCACCCAGGGATGGATATAGATAGGTAGAGAAGAAAACCGAGAACTGAGTCTTGAGTGGTCCACTCTTAAAAACACATCAAAGAGACAAAATCCATGCATCTTCAGTGGTCAAGGTATGAGGTAAAGAGGAACGTAATTTGAATGGTATCAATATCAAGTAGTGTATTTATAAAAGCGAAGCAGACTTTTCCAAGAATACCAGACCTAGATAAGATGAGTTACTTTGTATAGGGGCTTGAAAAAGAAGGGAAATTAAAAACAGTTCTTAAGTCTGTAGAGATTAGAAGATTGATGGCAATGCTCACTGAAATAAATGCCAAAGAAAACTAACTTTTTTAAAAACTCTGGGCATTGTATATTGATGCATGTCTATAATCAACTATTCAGGGGTCTGAGGCAAGAGGAACCCAAGTTTGAGCCCAGCCCAGTTAATTTAGCAAGACTGATTTCAAAATTCTGGGCCAATTTAGTTCAGTGCTAAAATTCTTGACTAATGTGCAAGAGGCCCTGGGTTTAATCTCCAGTATAAGAAAAAGAAAGGAATTAGGACAATGGTAGGTGTGGGTAAGAAAAATAAATATCTTTCATGACAGAGGCAAGTTCAGTTAGAGATATCCCAGAAATTTGGAGTGATAAGTTAACTCTTAAAAAAAGTGATTACTGGCTAGCTTTTTTGATATGTTATCTTAATGATGATGTCACCTATAACATGAAACGATTATTTTCTGAAGGTTCTACTTGAAAAGAAGCAAAGAGAAGAAGATAAAGAGAAAATGAAAGAAGTATTTTCTCAGCTCATACAAGATTCTGGTATTAGAACCAGGAAAGAGGTAAAGGGTTTTAAATTTTTTTTTAATTCAAGGGCTGGGGATTTAGCTCAGTGGTTCTGGCGCCTGCCTCACAAGTGCAAGGGCCAAAGTTCAATCCCCAGTACCAAAAACAAAACAAAAATTTTAAATTCAAGTTTTAAGTTCCAACTAAAGACTGAATAATATCTAAATACTTTTAAAGCACTTGTGTGCATTTTATGACTATATTAAATCATTAACATGAATCACGTTATGATATACCAGTTAATAACTAGAATAATGAGAGACCTTTACATTTTATATTTCTGCAGTATGTGAAATTTCAGAGTATTTTATAAACCAACAAAATATATACATAATATAATTTATATATGATGAAAAATTTTTCACATATTTCTATCCAGGATATAAAATATAAAAATGCTTCTGTTTTTAGTATGAAAATGCTTATATCTCAGTTCTCAAACAAATCCAATTAAAAAAAAAATAAAACATTGTTTACTTTTAAGTTTGAATCATGACTTGCACCATCGTTGGCCTTTGCTATTTCTGTTTCTCATTAATGTACATTACAGTTTACTCAGTCAATGTCCTTACTAATAAAACTACAGAAGGAAATGTTTACATAAATAAAATGAGGTTATTGTGAGAGAGGAATATTAGTCTCTGCATGGCCTTTAGAACCTCAACACAGTGAACTACCTTATAGTCATATGTATTTGTTCCATGCAACAGTGTTTTATATTTTTTCATCAGATACTAACCCTAGAAAATTTCCTATGGAGTACGGTTCACAGATGATGCACTATCAACTTCAAGAGTTCGCCTTTCACAGAGTATCAATAGTTTCATTCAGCTGAATTTGCTATCATTAATATAAAATATTTCAAAATATGCACTGTATTGTTGTCATAAACCCTCAACTTAGCTCTCTCAGTTTTAAACAAAGAAATGAACACATTTTAGAAATTATGTGACAGGCATAACTATGTTTATAAGAATCAAAATTTTTATATTATGGGAATATTTATGTTTTACCTTCTCTCTGCCTCAGTGTTAGCTTTCCATTGCTATAATGGATGCCTGGGATAATCAGTTTATGAAGACAGCAAGCTTACTTTGGATCATGGTTCAGTCGTCAGTGCATGATTGGGTGGCCCCATTGCTTCTAGGCCTGCAGTGAGGCAGCACATCATGGCAGAAGCATATGTTGGAACAGAATCACTTAGCTCATGGCTAGAAAGTGAATGAGAGGAAGAGGAAGTGGCTCGGATTCCACTCTCCTCTTCAAGGCCATGCACCCAAGAACCTGAAGACCTCCCACTAGACTCCACTTCTTAAAGGTTCTGCCACCTCCTAATAACGCTTTTCTGGGAAACAAGCCATTCACATAAAGCGTTACGGAGGACATTTTAGATCTAACGTATAACACACAGGCTTGCTCATCTGTAGTGGAGATGATAACTACCTCACGGGCTCGTTATAAGAGTGAGGGACATAATAACGTATAACATGAGGCATTCTGAACAGTTCCTAATACATAATGCTCATTATGTACTAAGCTGTATTATCACTGACAGAAGAGACTGACTGATCCTTAATATCTTAATCTTTAATTTGTAGGAAAATTCAACATCAAATTATATAACTTTAAATAGAACCATATATAATGTTTGATAGACCTTCCAAAAAGATGACTCACTAATTAAGCAAATAAAGTATGTAACAGTGTTGTAATTGTTCCAAAGAAAATTTCTATTATGTTTTTAAATAATTTATAATTTTATACGATAACTATAAAAATTTCCAAGATTTTTTGGATCATAGGCATTTACTGATGATATGCCATCAGCATCAGTATTATTCACACTCCTCTTTTAAAACATGACTAGCAATTAGGGAAAATTATTGTCTTTGGAGCCATCCTGCGACGTGACCATTCTTCAGAATACTCTGAATTTTCAGAATACACCCAAATTGCACTGGTTCTGAAGATAGTTCAATGTCAACTCAAATAAAGATGACCTAAAATGTAATTTATTTAATCCTAGAATGTGATGTGCTTTACAACAATGACTTTATATTTGTAAAATAAAGGTGCCTTTAAAGTTTTAATTACATTTTCAGTGGGTGAATTTGCTTTCCTATCCCCCTCCAGCATGGGGGATGACACCCAGGCCTCCTCTCATGCTAGGCAAGAGCTGTAACACTGAGCTATATCCTCAGTTCCTCCACTTTTCTCTTGCTTGGCTCCATGGCAACAGTTTTCAAAGTGTTGTTCAGGGATTCTGCAAGACCATACCTACTTTCATAATTATGTAATACTCAACGTTTTTCACTCTCACTCTCTCGTGAGTGTGCAGTGTTGTTTTCTTAAAGTTGTGTAATTGGGCTGGGGAGTCAGCTCAATAGTGCTGTGCCTGCCTGGCAAGTGCGAGGTCCTGAGTTCAATTCCCGGTACAGGGAAAAAAAATTGGAACCAAAAATTGCATAATATACAGAAACACAACAGGTTGAATACAGAAGCAGGTATGAGAAACTAGCTTTCTTCTATTCAGCTAGACATTAAGGAGATTTACAAAAATATAAAATAATGCCAATTTTCTCAAAAATCTTTAGTTTTGGAGAATATACTTACTTTCCTAAAATGTATTTTATACTAACAGCTAATTATTTTAATCAGTGTTTTAAGGGAATTCATAATTAAATTTTATGTTTTTATTTCTAATAATGATAAAATATTGCTAGAAAAACACGTTACATTGGAAGTATCATCCTTTTCTCTCTCTAGTCTTGACAAATTCTTGGTTACTGCGTACCTTGTGTGCTTATTTATCTTTTATGACCTATAAGTTACAACTTTATTCAAACTATTATATAAAATTATTATGTGACTGTTATTCTAAATTTTTATCAATGTTTTATAAAATTATACTAAATTTTTATCAGATATTAATCATTATTTATTACCTAAATAATTTATAATGTCTTCTTTTACAGGTTGAAAACATCAAAAAGCAGTTTCAAGTACAGATTGCTCAATTAACTGAAGAACTTTCAGCTCTTCAAATGGTATGTTAGAAGCCTATGTTGAAGCCTGGGGATGTAGCTTAGTGGTAGAGTACTTGCCTAGTATGCACAAGGCCCTGGGTTCAATCACAAGCACCATAAGTAAGAAAAAAAGGGAGGGAGGGAGAAAGAAGAAGACTATATGAATATTTTCTTCTAAATATTGCTTTTTTTTTTTCAGCTTTAATTGAGTTTATTGGTACATTTTAGGGATACAGCACAGTTACATTCATTGTTGGGATCTTGTACCTCTACATGACAAGTCTTGGTTCTCATTTTTTCCCCTTGTCTCTGCCCTCCCTTCACCCCCTCCTCCCCTCCCGATCTACAAACACTTTATTTTCATCTTTTCATTATCTCGCATTTTTTTTCTTTTCCCTTTTTAAACCTTCCCCTGCCCATCCCACCTTCCCTACACCTTTAGCTCCTTTCTTCCCATTTCTAAATGTCAGTAATCTTATTAGGATCTTATGTATTATTGCAGATTATTCACACCAGGGAAACTATTCGGTATTTACACGTGTGCCTTATTTATTTCACTTAGGAGTATATCTTCAGTATGTATCCATTTTCCTAAAATATTGCTTATTTTAAAGGAAAAGAAATATGCTATTGGGCATTTGTTTATTCAAAATATACTGATTAAGTTATGAGCTATGCTAGGTGCCAGGAAAAACATGAAAACACAGATAGACGTGTTTTTTGCAGTCTAGTCCTATATGGTCTACCAGGAAAGATAGCATCCATGACATTTTATGTAATTACTTCTCTTTGACACAGAACGCACAGAATGCCATTATGACACCCAGTTGTAGCTCCTACCACCCGCTTGAGTTTAGACCAGGGAGAGAGAGAGAGAAAGCGAGAGAGCCACCACCCTGTGGGTTCAGATTGTGGGGAGGCAGTAATGTGTGACAGGGAGGGGGAAGAAAGACAGGAAAATGACACCAAAACAATTCATACTGAAGGATAAGTAGGAAAAATGGGAGAGGAAGTGAGTATTTGTGTGACAAGATATTGTATTAGGAAGATAAATTTATCTTGAAGATTTGATTAAATCATCATTTAATAGATTAATAGAAATATAAGAATTTCTCAGAACTGGAAGGATATTTACACCTTTAGGAACTCATCATTTCTGAATCCTTATATCATTTCTCAGTGACAAAATTCAGCAATGAATTATATCGCACAATATATATTATGTGATAGTATTTGTTGAGTGCACACCCACTCATGTAGTCCTGCTCTTTCTCTCCATGGGTATCTTACCTCTTCCTTCAGTTTCCCCACTGCCTAATACAGTGTTTTGCAAAGCACATTTTTAAACAAATATTTATCTACTAAATGATATTTACATACTTCTGAAAAAGGGATCACATCTTTTCTACATTTTACAAACTCTGTAGTGTACATTATAAGACTTAATCATTGTGTGTTGGTCCCGAATATAATAGAACTGAGAACAGTGTTAGTTTTTATTTGTTTGTTTAATGTCATTTGTTTTAATTATGTGGGAATTGTGTAAAATTAATGGGATGCAGTATGGCTAATTAGTCATGTTCAATTCTTTGCTGTTAGGCAGCTTTGCTTCTTTTCTATCACCCTGTTATTTTATCTGTTCTCTATCATGGGATAATTATCAAAAGACTCACATCATTGTGAAAAAATAGAAATAATGGCGTCTTTACCCCAGTCTGAGATCATGTAATGGGCTGTAAACTCTGCAAGGGAGTGAATATTTGTTCTCTTTTTCCAAAGGAAAAAGAACTAGCTACACCCTGCTAGAACTTTTAAAAAAATATTTGTTGTTAGGCGTGTAACAACCACAGCTGTATTACACTCACCTTATAGTCATTTTGACAATTTCAGTTTATTTTAAAAAGTATATTTTATGATTTATAGTAAAAACGATTTTATTTCATAGCTAAGTGATTTTTCTAAAGATATGAAACATTATCTGATATCATGTTGATTCTGTGGGGAAAATTGTACTATCTAATTGAAAGGTGATTAATATGGTAAATATATTAGAAAACATTTGAAGGGAGACATTTTTTTTCATTTACTTTGAAAAGCAAGTTTTCTCAGAAAACCTGACCTGTATTCTCAAGCTTAATAATGATGCCAGTTATTGTTTTTTATCATTAAATAGCAATTGTGCCATCCTAGTCTAAGAGAAAGTTAAACATACTATGGCTAACCCAAAATTAAGCTGTGCTTGCAGAAAGGAGGAAGAAAACTTTGTATTTTAGGTTAGTGTGTAGAATTTTTAATAGATTAAGACAAGGCGAGAGGCAGTGCAGTCCAAATTGTATGTCTTCCTTTGGAGACCAACACACATCTAATAATTTTTATTTCTCCTTTAAGATACGGTTTCTCTTAAGAATACTCAAGCTTTTAATCATACCGCGTGGCAGACTGCTATTCATCTACAGTAAATGGGGAAGAATATTAATTATAAAATGCCCAAATATAGAGAAGTAAAATAAAACTTGTGCCAAGATCTTTTCTCAGATCTATGAATTTTTGGAAAGTCCATATTTTTCATTTCTAAGCACTACACAGAAATTTAGATTGTCTTTTTATTGTTGATATCTGTTTAATTACATAGGAGCCACAAATCATGGCCTATAAGTCATTGGCTCTTAGTATTTCTTGAAAACTAAAAAAATTCTGTTATCACATTTTGTCATATTTCCCTCAAAGGTAGGCATATCAGTGTTGATTAGCAAATATCTCTAAAAAGCTTCGTAATGATTTTTAATGCTTGCTTCGTTATTATACTGCATTTTCAGTAGAATTAGTATGACAATGCTCTACAGATTTTGACTTCTGTTTCACCTTTGCGACCCCACGTAAACCATTCTCTCAGCCGTCACCATTTGTCCATGTAACGTGGTGTATTCGGTGTAGCATACAAATTACATCCTTTCTTTCTATACCATGTGTCAATCCACAACTGTGATCCGACTGTGTTACCAATATATACTGTTGTTGCAAGTGTTATAGGAGGCGTTAAAAACACAGAAGGAGAAGCATAATCAAAAGACAAATACCTTTTGTTTGGAGAAAAACAGTGGTATTATCAGAAATGAAGAAATCTGGATATTTGAGTCATTTTTACAAAGAAGATAAGTGAGTGTTAGGAATGTCAAATTTACAGTGCCAGGAATATTTAGTGGAGACTCCTTTCACGAATTTTGAAATGTTGTACTCGTTGGATAATGAGAAATTCTTTATACTTGTAATTTCCCATGAAAAACTGTATGAAGAGATGTTAAAATATATAAACAGCATAGAGATGATAAATTAACAATAAATATTATCAAAAAACAAAAATAAAACTTTTTTAGAATTTACATACCTGTGTACTTCTTAAGCCATAGGTTGTCCCTTAGGATATTATGCCACTATCCAATTCTACACTGACTTTAAAAAAAAAAATTGATGAATATATGAAAAGAAAAGCTTTAACATGAGATGGTGACTCTGTTCATTTTTTCATCCTGACTTGCCCAACCTGTGTGTCCCAGCCGGTCTGTTTAGTTAGAGCCCCTTGGGACCCTATACCTAGAAACAATTTCTGAAACCCTGAAATAGCTCTTGGAAGATAGTCTTGCTTTGTTTGGTTTTGGTTTGTTTTTAGTGACTATTTTGTTATAACATAGCCTTGATGTTCCTGTTATGAATGAATCATTTTGTTTCTCCATTTTTTCTCATTTTTCTTAAGATGTTACCAAATACATTTACTTGTATTATGATTTGAATTTACAGGAGTGTGATGAAAAACAAAGCCAAATTGAACGATGCATTAGGGAAAAAAAAGCTGTGGAAGAAGAACTAGAAAAGGTAAAAAGAAAAAGGAAATATAACTACCTAAAACCCAACTACACATATTCCACATTACTATTTGCTTTCCTCACACTGTCTACTAGCAATCCTTGTATTTAGAAGTGAGTGTTTTTTATTTTTTTGGAATATAGTCAGAGTCTGCATTTCAATATTATTGCCCCTGTACTTTTCTTTCTAAATCTGGCCATATTCTCTGAATTTTGTACTTACAGATACAAATTTTATGAAGTAGTTGTATTTCTTCCTTAAATTTCACCCCAATAATAAATTTCATTTTGTCTGTCTTGTCTTTTTTTAATTTTATGTCAACTCTTACTAGGGTTAGGAGGCCATCCATAAATACAAACAGCATGTATAAACAGAAAATTATAACATTGCTATAATAGTTACCTTTTAAAAGTTCAATAATTAGGGAAAATATTTACCCCAATGACATTCAAAAGACTATCTGGAGAAATCTGTACAATACTTTATAATTTATTTTCTGGTCCTGCATATGTTTTTAGCAATAAATATATCAGTCTTTTGAAGTACTTTGGGAAAAGAAAGGAAGATCAAATGAGAGCACATATATACTGTCTTTTTTGGTTTATTTGTTTTGTTTTGTTTTTTGTTTTTTGGTACCAGAGATCGAACTCAGGACCTTGTGCTTGCCAGGCAATCGGCAGAACCACTAAGTTAAATCCCCAGCCCCATACTTTTAGATGCTGTATTAGGAACTTTCATAGCAAGGTTAAGTAACTTGTCCAATGTTTAAAAAAAAATAATAGAATCAGAATTTGATTTTCAGAGATGAGGTACATAGCATAAAAATCGCGTGAAATATTCACGTTATTAAATCTCAGGCCAACACTGGACAGTAAAACAGTAATTTACAAAGCAGAACATTCCACAATATACAATTCCACTTATAGGAAAAAAAATGTATGTGCTCAAAGGACTCTATTGGCTACTACTGTCTTGCAAGGCGGATCTTTCTTAGTTTCTATAAAACAGGCCCTGTTTAGATTGCCAGCTGCTGTACCCACCAGGGTTTGAGAGGAATTTTTAATGTTACATGTTACATGGCATCGGTTAAGGAATCATCTTTACTGGGGCAATGTAGAAGCTTTAAAGCGAAAGGCAGTGGACAGAAAGAAGGCACAGGCACAGCTCCGTGTTCTCTCAGGGTCCCATGGACAAGCACGCCAAGGTCATAGTGCTGCTGGGACTGCGGTATAGTTCTGTATCCCAGCAGTGGAACAATGAAGCGCTGATCTTCTACCTTTCGATAGAACAGGAGTGACAGCCTGGGCTTCTCAGTAGGGAAGCCATGGGTTACTTGGCCATGCAGTGTTTCAGCCCTTGTTCTGTGAGAGGAAATTGCCAACCTCATGGCAATTTAATCTGAGGTACAGCTGCTAATGAAAGGGGGATCTCCCATTCCAGCTAAGTTATTGTCCAGGTGACCCAGGGTGAGGTTCCAGGGTCCTTTTCAGATAATTCTTCTCATTGCCCCACAGCATATTTTCTATTTAAATTAGATCATTGTCTTGAAGTATGCTTATCAAAAAAAAAAAATACTCTGAAGTGGTTATCTCTAAATTGACATTCAGATTTTCTTTTTACTTTCAGCTACTTTACATTTCTGTATTATTAGAATAATTTACAATGGACATGAATAGTTCCTTTTAAATAAAAACTTTATATCTCAATTATTTTATACTTTTATATTTCATTTTGGGCATTTCATTTTGTAAACATGAAACAACCAAAATTAATCACTGATGTGTTGTAATATGTTACAGTGGGAATAGACAAACTTGTGATCATGGTTTTTTTTTAATTTCTTATCATTTCTAAACCGTATACTTTCTTCACACCAAATATTTCCTTCTGAATGGTAATATACATCTAAACCTCTTCTACAGACTTACCGTGAAGGTAGAGGGACTGAAAGTGATTACAGAAAACTGGAAGAAATGCACCAAAGATGTATCATTGCTGAGCGTTCAAAAGATGATCTTGAGCTAAAACTTAAGAGAGCAGAAAATAGAATAAAACAACTTGAAATTAAGTAAGTTTTCTTTTGGTTTTGTTAGAGTATCTTTACAATTCACATGATTTCTGACAGGTTCTCTAACATTATTTATAGGACTCATGTTATTTTGAAAGGGACAAGGGGAAAAAATGAAAGGACCAATTTTTTAAGATTATTTCTGAAAACTTCAGGAAGATTTAACAGCATACCATTTTATTTTAAATTTACCATTTCTAGCAGTTATATAGAATTTTCATTCATATGTAGCTGTTAAATTAACTTATTCCTAAGCATTGCTTTTATACTACTTGTACTTAGTATTACTTTTGTGTCATTAAATATTCTGTGATGATCAATCATGTTTATTAAAGTATCTATTAAAATGATAAATTTATGATAGAATGGATCCATTATAAAAGGTTTATTTTACATTTTTCTCTCTGTCAATGTTTCTTTAAACTTCATACTAATACTTAAGTTAGTTAATAATTTTTTTCCAACAGGAGATTCTGCAGATTTGTTTCATAAATACTATGTGTAATTTTCAGTTTTCTACCCAGATAATCTGCTTGTATTATTACTTCTAAAGTAAGCAAGAGAAACCAATTTAATTCATTATGACTCTTCTTACATATACTAAGCAAAGGGTCATGAAGACCTCTATACCATGTATTCATAGGATTTTTCTGCAATATACATATCCCATGTATCTCTTAAGGGAAGAGGATTGAATAAAAGTATCCCACATTTGTTTCAATTCACAAGGTCTCTCTTCAGTATGAGTTTTTCTGTGTACTATAAAAGAGAAATCAGTGAAGTCTTCTTTATGTTCCACATATTCATAAAAAGTTTTTCTGCACAGTGAATTTTCACATATTTCCGAAAGGATACAGGGACAGAAAACTTCCTGTTTTATTTATTCATAATGTTTCTCTCAACTGTGAGTTTGCATGTTTCTTAACTATCCAGGGAAAACTGAAGGCTTTCCCACATTTTTTGTATTCATAAGGGTTCTTTATAGTTGTATGTTTACATTTTTTCTCGGGGATAGGAAGGAAATTAATATTTTTCCACATTTCCTATATTTGTAAAATATTGCTCTGCTGTAGGTTCGTTCATGAGTTTTTACATATAAGTAAAAAATAAAGGCTTTCCCATATTCTTCATATTGATGTAGCTTTTTTCCCTTATGGGTTCATGTTTCCAAAGGGAAAAGCAATAATCCAAGGTCATACTACTTCCTTACATTAATAATATTTTACTCCAGTTTGGATTCCTGTGACTTTCCTACAAGACGAATAGTAGCTTTAAAAAAAAGAGGAATAGTAGCTGCAATCTGTTCTACATTCTTTAAATTCATAGAATGTGTAGTTTTTTTTCAATATGAGTTTGTATGTAAATATTGTTTTAAGTGCCAACTATAGCTTTTCTATGTTCCTTGTATACCTAATTGGTCTTCCCTCTGCTGTAAGCTTATTCATATTTATTAAGGTTTGTTAAACGTATAAAGTCTTTTCTGCATTCTTGACCTTCATAGGGCTTTTCTCCAATGCAAACTTCCTAAAGACTTTCCTACATTCATTACCTCGTAATACTTTTCTGTGTGAGAGCTTACGTACTAAGGATGAGGGCTACATAAACGCCTTTCCATTTTTCTTACTTCCATATAGATTGTCTCCAGGCTAGATTCTTATGTTATGTAAGGTATCCTCACATGTTTAAGACTCTTTATATATTGAATAAGATATGAAGACTAGGTGAAAAGCTTTCCCATGTTCTTTTTTTTTTTTTTTTTTTTTTTTTTTTTTTTTTTTGGTACCGGGGATTGAACTCAAGCCCTTGTACAGGTGGCAAAACCACTGAGCTAAATCCCCGGCCCTTTCCCATGTTCCTTACATGCTGGAAGCTTCTCTCCAGCAAAAATTTTAAGTGTTCAGTAAAGGCTGAAGATAATTCATAGGCATTCCTTGGGGAGTTCTTTTGCTTTTATAAGGAAATGTGAATGGCTAAATGCTTTCACAGATTCTCTACAAGCAGTTGTGCTTCTCTCCAGTACAAGTTCTTACGTGTTCAGTAAGATGTGAAGAAGCTGTGAAGGCTTTCCCATATTCTCTATATACATAGAGTTTTTTCCTGTGTAAGTTTTCACATGCACTTTAAAGTATACTTCATAAATGTTTTGTTACAGTCACTTGCTTCAAAGGGTTTCTCTTGAGTGTCTATGAGTTTTCCTGTACACTTCTGGCTTTAGGAATGCTAGGAGTGATGTTTCTTAAGTCTCCTTTAGTCTTAGTGTTCTTTTTTTTTTTTCCTGGTCTTCAAATAATTTGTTGAAAAAGCAGTTATTTTGTACTGTATAGTTTCATTTATTACGCACATATGTGTAATGTGATTCACTCTGTTTCTCCCTCCCATGTAATTTCTAAAGACTGGTGATCAGACCAAGAGTCTTGATTTGGTCTTTCTTTTATTTTTTTTTTTTTGTAAGAAAATTTCATAGATGATGATATTGTGAACTTCTGTTAGAAGGCCCATATGTGTGATTATTTCTGGTTTTAGCATCTTTGACATTAGCATCCTTTTTGCCATTGCCTTGATACATCATTCATTAGAAACTTTATTAGCCAAGGTTTAGATAGGAAAAAAAGAGCTACAAGCTATATGAGAATAAAGAATTTAATATAGGAATTAAAACTTATAAAATGTAGGAAGAGGTGGGAAAACAGCGATCTAGAATGGCAGAGGTCAGAGGAAATCGCTGTGTCCATCTGAAGCATTGGCATATATGGGCTAGCTGTACTCTCAAAGTAGGCCTGAAAGATGTGATTCATGGTGGTAAAACTGCAACCATGTGAAAGTTGTTTGTATAATTTATGATCAAAATATATGGTGAATCCCCCAATTTTAAAGAATTGTTACGGTTGAAGACATTGCAATTAATCCCACTCAAAATACCCCTTACTTCGAATATACTTTTCCCATCATTCTTGCTATTTTCTGAAGCAGTTCAGAACGTCCTCTCCTGAGAGTCTTTACAAGGTATAATCAAAAATATGGTGCCATCCAATGGAAAGGCAGGATTGTAAAAACATTTCGGTGTGTCCTCAATCTATCTTATTTACACGATCTGGCACCATGAGACTTCTGAATCTTCCCCAAAGTCAAGAAAGGTAAATATTTTTAAATGATTTGTAACATCAAGTCAACCACAACAGCACAACTAAAGACATTCACGAAAGAATTGCTTTTATAGAACTGTGTCAGAAAGTGACAGGAACTGGAATAAGTTTGTTTAAAACAAGTTTAAAATAAGGGGACAAGGGAAAAGAAAAAAATATGAGAAAATGAAAAAATGGAAATAAAGTGTTTGTAAATGGGTGGGATGAAGGGAGGATGGGGACAAGGGGAAAAAATGAGAAGCAGGACCTGTCATGTAAAGGTACAGGATCCTAGTAATGAATGTAACTGTATTGTATACCAAGACTGTACCAATAAACTCAATAAAAAGAAAATAAATAAATAAAATAAGGGGAGTATTTTGAGGAGGATTAATAGCAATGTATATTTTACTGTAAGCATGTTTAATTTAAACTTCACCACCATATCTAACTCAGAACTAGAACTTATAAAGTCTATTTCTGAGACATATATGAAAGTAAATTTTATCATTATAATTTAGTAATATAGTCACCTATTGTGTTTTCCTTTGGAGTTGGTTGATGGAGGAGTTTTGGTTACCTCCCTACTTCATCATTTTTACTGTTTGTTCTTTGAAAAGTCCTTCCACAGTGATTCTTTGTAAATATTTCAAAGCAGTTTCGTACTGATTTTCTAGACGAGTGAGTTCAATTCATCTATTCTTAGTTAAGATTGTGAGATTAAATGTATTTTCCTGGTATTGTATAATGTTTTGAAATCACATAAGTCATGAAATGTAGACAGTCAATTTCTACTACAGATTATTAAGTTTAAAGCTCTTTTTTTGTTTCTTTTTTTTTTTAATCAGTTCCTCAGAAGAGCTATCACGTTCCCATGAAATGATTCAGAAACTTCAAAATGTGTTGGAGTCGGAAAGAGAGAACTGTGGCTTTGTCAGTGAACAAAGGCTTAAACTTCAGCAAGAAAATGAACAGTTATACAAGGAAGCCGAGAATTTCAGAAAGATTGCTCTAGAGGCTCAAAAAAATGCCAAATTAAAGGTATTTTCAAGACTCATTAGAGTTAGATGTGGTTTTGAGAAAAATCAGAGTATAGAGAATAGAGAAAAAAGTATAGAGAGACTTAGTAAAACATTTTCAGACCTTTTTTCTCCCCTTCTCATCGGATAGCACGAAATCATAATTCAGTGTATTAACCAGTCATTGTAAAACTTGGCAAGCATACTTGAAAATGATTGCCTTCATTATCTGCACACACACACGAAAACATTGTTTTCAAACCATGAAATATGCTGATATTCCTGCCAAAGCAATTTAAGCAGTACTGGCAAAACCATAGATTAGATAACTTTACAGACTACTTTGTTCTCTTCTCCCTTTATTATAGCCTCTCAGAATTGAACTTCTCTAAAACTAACAGTAAGAGTGTGATATGTCAGTATTCTTTGAGAAACACTCATAACTAGTTTAAAACCTTCATGCCAGGAAGAAGGCAAGGGGCAAAAATCTCATCTAAAAATAAAACTTCCCTGTCTTTTGTCTCCCTTTTACTCTGTGCTAACAGGCTTTAGTAACCTAGTTACTAAATAATAACCTGGTTAAAGGAGTTTCAAAAAGCACATCAGTATCTCATTTACCTTTCTCTATTCCATGGAACGTCTGTAAAATATGGAAGTAATTCTTTGTGACATCTTCCAAGGATACAAGATGGTAGTACTAGTGTTTTCCTTTTTTTCCTGCTGCAATGACTCAGGTAACATTCCAACCTAATTCACATCAACATACTTTTAACGAATGCCTCCTATTGCAAGCATCGGGCACTCTAGATATTATAAAAACTTGAAGTCTGAATGAAAATGAGAGATTGATCTATCATACAAAGAAGTTTGTACATTATGCTTTCAGCTGAGAGAAGTCTTTAAAGAACAAGAGAAACAACCATACTTGATATAAAGCCACAGTAATTTAGACAGTGTGTTTTCAACATCATATAATACGTTGATCAATGGCATAACACTGAGTACAGAATAACCTTGTTTTTAATAATCTATCTAAAGTGAAACTACCACTGTAGTGCAGTAAGAAAATTATCTTCACAATATGTGATAGTAGATTAATTAGATCCACATTAAAACATAAAACTTGACTACTTAATTATATCATATGTGAAAATTAATTTGAACTACCTTGTAGACCTAAATGTGAAAAATAAAATCCTTGAATCTCTAGGAGAATCTTTTCATGTCTTTATGTAGGAAAATTTTTCTTAAACAGAACACAAAAAGCACTAATCATAATGTGAAGATAAATGAATTAGATTTCATTAAAATTATTTTTTCATCAAAGACACATTAAGATAATGAAAATGGAAAAAAAAAGAAACCACTTATCCACAATATAAAATCTCGTACCAATTAATAAAAATTTATTAGTAAGGAAAAAAACAGCTAACAGTGAGCAAAAGCAGATGATCGATTTCCAAAACTGGGCCAAAAGACTTAACAGTTATTTCATAAAAGAGAATATGTGCAAGTATATTTAAATTAATAATTATTGGGATGAATGTAAATTCAAACTACAATGAGTTAATACTACGGGCCTACCAGAATGGCTAAAATTTTAAAAACTGATGATATTAAGTATTAGTAAGTATTTAAAGTAATGAGAACTTTCATACAGTACTGGAAATGTGAATAGAAAAAACCATCATTTAGCAGTGTCTTTTAAGGACATATATCCTATGTTAAATAATCCTGTTATACACACAACTGATATGAATGCTTATGTTCATCAAAATACATATATATATATGTTCATAAATATTTTAATCAAATAAACCACTGAAACAACTCAGATGTCTATCAGCATGAGATCAGATAATGACACTGTTATCTAGTCATAAATGCACTAGATGAAGCAATGATAAGCAATGAACTATGTTTATAAGCAATAGGGGATGAGTTTTATAGATATGCTGTTAAACAGAGAAACCAGAAATTTAAACACCTATGTTCTATTATTTTAGTACCTGGAAGTAAAGAATAGGTCCAGTTACCTGTAAGGATGGGATCAGAATAGTGCTGACCTTCTAGATGGGCACACGTTAGTATGGGCACATGAGGGAGCCTCCTGGGCTATCTGAATCCAGGATGACTGTTGTGTCAGCGTATGGAAAACTGAATCATGCCCTTAAAAGTTACATACTGCATTGTAAGTAAAAGATAAACCTCAAGAGAGGAGAGTGGTAAGAACATAGGTAAAACAAAGGGGACTATGATTTCGATAGTTGTGGTTATAGAAGCTGGGTGATGGGCAAACAGGAATTCATTATAGCATGCTTTATGTATACTTAAAAGTTCCTGTACTAAAACATTTCTGAAATTTAAAAAATTTCAGAAAATTCTGAAAATTCTGAAAATAAAAAAAAGGTGTACTTTAGGGAGGAAATATTATATCTTCATCACAAAATTTGTATAAAACGTATGGATTAATAATTTTAATGATTCTCTAAAACATTGGTAGGAAACAGGCGAATGTTGAATTAACTTTTTTTTCTCATTAAGTTTATTGGTACATTTTAGGTATTGAATTAACTTTCTAACAAAAGAAACATGGAAGAAATCACAAATGGCAATACGAGCAAATTATCATATAAAATATTTAAAACTATTTTTATAACTTTTAAAAGAAATAAGGGGATGCTTTTTTTTGGGTACCAGGGATGAAACTCAGATCCTTGCACTTGTGAGTCAGGCGGTAGAACCACTGAGCTAAATCCCTGGCCCAAGGGAATGTGATTTTAATAAATATAACAGGGCCAGGATTTAGTTCAGTGGTGCCATGCCTGCCTCACAAGCACAAGGTCCTGAGTTCAATCCCCAGTATCGCAAAAATAAATAAATAAATAAATAATTTAAAAAATAAATGTAACAAATACCTAAGATCCACCAAGGTTTTCTTCTTAACCAGAATACATGGAAAAGTATTTTACTGACTGTTTTCTCATGTGCTCCAAGACTGGTACATAGTAGTTCCATTTTAGGCACAGACGAGAAAAGGTAATTCATTATATATATGAGATACCTTAAAGAATTAGAATTTAAATCTCTCCCTCAACCCTAATTGAGAAAGCTTTCAGGCTGTACGTTTGTTGTGCATTAAGGTGTTATTAGTACAGTCATATAAATTCCCAGAAACATCATGAAAATATTCTCATGTGAGATTCCCATGTGGTTTTTTTTCCTAAACAATATACATTGTTTATTAATACTACAATTTTAAGTGGTGACAAAGTTCTTGTATATGTTTGTTTTACTTTACAAAGCCCTTTGAGAAAACAGTATATAAATAAAAAATGATTTGAGTAAAAACCTAGCACTCAGTTACTAAAAGCTTAAACATTTTTTGTGGATTCTGGCAGCAAAAGTAAAATTAAAATAGTTTTAGGTTGTATACATTTTAAATACTGACATTTTAAGGTGTTGGGGAAAAGGTGCAAAAAAGGGATTGTATACTTAAAATGTACCAATAAAAAGACCAGGGATTTGGCTCAGTGGTTCCACTGCCTGCCTCGCAAGCTCAAGGGCCCAAATTCAATCCCCCCAAAAAAATTAATAAAAAAAAGTATGGTCCATCATAAGTCTAATTTAATTCAATTTATGTTATAATATAGGATGCTTTTACTTGTGATACACCGTATAAAAGTTCATTTCTTATATGAATTTCTTAAAAACACTTTAAAGCTCAGACATCCCAAAGAATAATCTCTTTCATATACTGTATTGATCACTACAGCTCTTAGAATAATCGGGAAAACTTAGTGTATGCATTTTATTCTTTAGATCAGTACAATGGAGCATGAATTTTCAATAAAGGAACATGGGTTTGAAGTTCAGTTAAGAGAAATGGAAGACAGTAATCGAAGTTCCAATATTGAACTGAGGCACCTCTTAGCAACTCAACAGAAAGCCACCAATAGGTGGAAAGAAGAAACAAAGAAACTCACTGAAAGTGCACAAATTAAAATCAGCAACCTAAAGTAAGTCCACTATTAATAATTGACATGGTTTAAAGAATAAATTAAACCTATAGTTTAAACCATAATCTTTTAATTCTGTACCTTCTACTTAAAATTTTGTAGCAGGGGCAACCCACTTTCTGGTCCCCCTTTTGTATCTCTTAAACAGAAGCTTTCTTTCCCTCAATACAATTTTCCTACTCTTAACTTCCGTTGTTCCTAAATTCATTCTTCAGTTTTAGAGAATATGGACTCGTGTTTCAGATAACGAGCATGTTTGGGAGTTACATATATATCATTTTGGAGGTCTTCCACTGAGGTTACTGGGCTGAGTTTGGAAACAAACACTAGAAAGGTAACTGGACTATGAGGATAGCCAATATTTTGGCCCTGGCCCCTCGAGGTCTACAACATCCAGGACACAAGGAACCTTTCCTGTAGGATCCTACATCTTTGAGGCTGCCAAACTCCAAGCCATTATACAAAAGGAGCCAATGACAAATGTGCTAGACTTCTTTTACTGGGATCCACCAGATCGACCTTGTAAAACAGCTCATAACTGCTAAACCGTACAAAATGACTTCTGTGTTGGATTCTGAAGTCTCCTGGACTTTCTTCTTCTCCTTTTTTTTGGGGGGGGGGGCTATATTCATAGTTATCCTGATGACCTTATAATTTGGCCCATGCTTTCTTCACTGTTTCTTTGGCTTTGTCTCCTCCAGATTTAAAAGCTATGCAACTACCAAGATGACAATGCCAGGCACCCTCCAAAGGCCTTTAGATAGACCCTCTGTAGAGTAACTCTAACTGCTGACCACAACTATGACTCTCTTCAGCTGGAAGTAGCCAGAGCTGTCTTAGCCCTTTGCCCCCTCACAACAATTAGGGGTACTTCTTCAGAGCGGGGGAATATTGCAGATAGGTAAGTTAATTAGATATCTTGTAGGCAGACAGAAAGGGCTGCCCTCAAAGGAGCCAACATGGAGAACAATCAAGACTCATTCTCTGTGGCCAGAATTGTAAAAGGAAAGAAACTGCTATACCCTTGTGCTTCTCCTGGGGATAGACAGCAGTGATTGATATTCTAAGTAGATATCAGTCACCTGGGTGGATAGCCAAAGTCTTAACCCAGCCTTTCCAGGGTATATCCCTGAACCCCAACCTTACTGAAAAACCTTGTAAGCTTGCTATGTGACTTGCTCCCCCATTTGATCCCCACTTAATCAATATTACCTGGGTGACTATACTTGTAATCTTATTGGTTGGTCATGGTTTTACCCCACCTCACCCACCTTGTTCATTTGATCCCCACTTAATCAATATTACCTGGGTGACTATACTTGTAATCTTATTGGTTGGTCATGGTTTTACCCCACCTCATGCCCACCTTGTAATTTTCCATTGGTCTTACAGTTTTGTCCCACTTTGTACCCACTTCACCACATGGTTTTACTGTATAAAATCTCTTTGAAAATTAGGGTGAGGGGGCAACCCACTTTCCAGTCCCCCTTCTGTCTCTTTTAGACAGAAGCTTTCTTTCCCTCAGTTCATTTTTCCTACTCTTAAAAAAAATTTTTATTCAGCAAATACTTATTAGGATACTATGAAAATACTAAGCATTGTAAATCTAAATAAATACTGTATATTTTTGTAAATTTTTTATATATTCCACAAAGTTCTGTGATTTTTGTTGTACGTTTATAATCTTACTACATATAGATGTAACTGTATAATATTCTGTAGTTAGAGAATACATTCGACCTGCACAGCCTAAAATGTTTGCTCTTTGACACTTTAAGAAGAAAAGTTTTCTAACCCTTCCATAGAACAAACTTGAGATTTTGTGCTGAATGAAATTGGAAGCTCTAGAGCTTCAGCTAGGAATAAGATTGTAAGACTCCAAGCAAAGTGAAGTGATCTGATTTAAATTGTCAACACATGACTTTGACTGCTGCGTGAAGAATAAACTTCACCTAAAATTGCTCAAAAAATCAAGTATATTTTAAAAATACATAAGCTGTAAAAACACAAAGGTGCTGTAAGGGTCTAAATATAAAAAGGTGGTTAGGTCTAGGTTTTAAAAGATTGGAGATAAAAAAAGTGTGCTTTGGGTCATGTTAAGCATAGCTGCTCAGAAGGTATTTAAATCAGGCTATTAAGTCAGTCCATTTATGCATAAGTTTAGCATTCTGGGGACAGACTGCAACAGGAGCTATGAAAGTGGGAATCATCAGCATGCACATGATTTTTAAGCACATGGAATGAGAGTATATTGGAAAAGGATGTAGATAGAAAAATGAAGCTAAGGATCAAGTGGCAGAATGTAAACTTTAGGTATATTAAGATTCTACTGAGAGACTAACAAAGAATATCCAGAGAAATAGGAATCAAAATGCTTTTTAAAAATTTTTTCTGAAAATACTTCTTTAAAAAGGAAATAAGCAGGGCCAGGGATTTAGCTCAGTCGTGCCACCAACTAACTTGCAAGTGCAAGGTCCTGAGTTCAATCCCCAGGAATTGAATCATTTTAAAGATATAGTTTGTAAAGGTAGCTATTCTACAGCAAACATGATTCTTAATGACAAAAAATATTAACATTCCTTTTAAGATTAAGAAAATGACAAAGCCCACTATTACCACTTCTGTTCTTCTTTGCACTGAAACTTCTAGTCAGTATTGCATGACAAGAAAAAAGAATCAAAAGATTGACCAGAAATCAGTCATCCTTAATAGACAAAAATGGTTATATATGTTAAAAGTCCCAAATAATTGGTAGATGAATATACAAAAATCAACCATCTACATACCAAATATTTCAAAAATAAAACTTTAAAATTAGTTAAATTTATAATTACATTAAAAATATTAAATATCATATATCTACAAACATTCAGAATACACAGACATTCATATGAACACATATACATTTCTATCTTTAGATACGGAGAAGTGAACCAAAAATAATTAAAATAGTAATCAGTGAGAGGAAATAGGGGACAGGATGAAAGCTGTGAATGAATCTTGTTTTATAGATTGGCTTGACTTTAAAACTGTATAACTATATAATTATTTTTCAAATTAAAGCAAAATGCAAAAACCAATGCCTAAAAATCAAAAGTAAAATTAAAGAAATTAACTTATTTAGGAAGTTGATTACTTAACTACACAGGTGAGTTATTTCAAGTGAAATTATGCACAGTAATTACACTGTATATTCCTAGTGAGGTAAATCCTAAGAAATACAAAAAAAAAAACGCAAATTATTTATCATAATCATATGGTAAGCTATATTGATGTTGTTCTGAAATTTATAATTATAGGATGAAACAGTTGATTAATTTATACAAATGTCGTTAAGAACCAAGGTTTTTTTATAAAAGGAAAGAAATTAAGTTTAATTCTAAATTAAAATTAGGAAATATTAGCATATGAACTCATGATATGCTTTATTCTTCAAAACATGTACTTCCTAGCTCTGTCCTTTCAGTGGACAATAAAAGCAGTGACCAGTATTCGGCTGCAGTGAATTCAGGATTTCTTGGAGAAATTATTGATTATAGATTTAGGACTGGAAAATACAAGATAATCCTGAAAAACACTTTGTCAAAATAAGGACTAGGTATCAAGATTGCTGCCATCATGTTAAAAGGATCCACAAACCAACTTGAGTATGTTCCTACTGGCCCATTTGAGTGCAATTTGAGCATCAAACAGAATATTTTCAATAAATTGACATATATCAAAAATTCATGACTTGAAAGCAGTAGTAATAAAGAAAAATAAGTCTTTGATCCTTTGGAAAAACATGGGATGAACTCATTTAGAAAAAAAGATGAATGAAAGGAAAATTTGACCATTTATTCTACCCTTTTTTCATTATACTTTATCAAATGTAGTCTCCTTTTTGTAACACAGTAATCTCTTCACTAAGCAGAGAACTAATGTACAGATTTTTTTCCAATTGTTCGACTTGTCTATACCAATCATGGATTCCTAAAACCAAGAATACAGGATAGTATTATGGAAACACTGGGTCCACTTTGAGACACCCGAGCCAAAATTCCATTGATGACTTGCCCAAAAGAAATGCCTTCTCTGGTTGAGGGCCCACAGAGGAATTTTCTGTCTCCAGGAATTTGTCAGTTCAGCAACAACAGCTAGTAATCAGGAGTCTCTAGATTTCTCCTCCCCCATTGTACAACACCCTGCTAACCTCACCAGGCCCCTTGGGGGAAAGGTGTGGGCATATAACAGGATTCTTCTTCAAAGTTTGCTGTTCCTCCTCCTGTCACTCAAGGGGTTTTGAGGTTTTAAACTGACTCAAGTTTGAGAATTGTTTGACAAGCCAAGATACTCAGTGATTCAAGTCAATGTAGAGCTTTCTACTTCAACGGATCAAGTAAGATATTAGTAAAGCTGCCCATCTATTTCAAATGTAAGGACAAAATGGCCAAACTAACCAACTGCAAAAATCTCTGCAGATTGGAAACTTCTAATTACTACTTTAACTCTACAGTTTATTCCAGTAACCATGTCGGCATTGTCCTTGAGATTTAATGTCACTACATTGCTCTTGCTGTTGAGAATCTCAATATGTCCATTAAACTCAGGGAGCCCAGTTCCATGGCAGCAGTATACATATAATCTCTGTCCCACAGAGGTAACCACCTCAGAGCTCTTTAGGATATTGGGCTTACGGTCTTGGTGAAGGAACATCCTCTGGATAAAAGATCGGTGAGCTGGTTTTACACTTAGAAATCCACTTACTCTTCCAAGCTCTCTCTAAATTTTTGATGACCTTTTGATACCAGAAGTTCTCAAATGGAAACAGTTTCACCTTCCTGTTACACTTACCTCTGAACATTTGTCTCAACAATATCTGGGAATTCAAGTATGCGCCTGGCATCTACTGTACAGAGGGCAGAGATAATGTGAAACATCCTCCACTGCACAGGACAATCCCTACAACAAAGATTTTTTTCCCACCCAAAGTGTCAGTAGTGCCTACATTGAGAAACTTCTCTAAAGAAATTCCTGGCCTTTCAGTATCATTCTATATAGGTTACCTTTGAATCCAGATTTTTTTTTTCAACCAGGCAACCTAAGATAGATGAATCCAAAAAAATGATATTCAATGTATCTTAGTCACTTTCTTGTTGTTGGAACAAAATACCCGAACACTTGGAACTTAAAGCAGAGGTTTGTTTTGCCATACTTTTTCGGAAGTTTGAGTCCGTGCTTGAGAGGCTCAAACTCAGAAACGGCCTTGTGGAGGACAGCTGTTCACATCCTGGCTGACTGGGAAGTCAAGCGCGAAGGATGGCTCCAGGAAAGGAGGTCTACCCTTCCAGGTCTGCCTCCAGGGACCCTCCTCTTCTCATCAGGCCCTACCTCTGAACAGTACATTCAGCTGTAGCGCTCATAATCAAGTCACCTTTTGAAAGCTTCACATCAAAGTGCATGAGAGTTTAGGGCATCATTCCTTATCTAAACCGTAACACAAGGTGAGCCCACACTGATAAATTTGGACTAATCAAAATCGGATCTGTTCTCTCAAACACTTTCTAGATTTCTATCCAAAACAAAATTGGCCAAACTATAATATTTTGTTGTATTCTGCCTCCTTCTTACAAGATATATCTTATACCTCATTCTCTATAGCAAAATAGACTGGAGTCTAGCTATAGGTTCAGAAGCAATGAAAATTGCTTATCCTTTGCAAGATGGCTTTATCTCATTACAGATTCTTCAAGCAAGAGAGACTTGCCTTCATAGGTAGGGTACAAGGACTATTTCCACTGGCAAAGAAGACACGGCCAAATTTAGAAATTCATAACCCAAGTTTCTTTGGAATTCATTTACATGTCCACATCCCATTATTCAAAGAAATAGAGACCCTGCAAGCCTGAGAATTTGGTTTGTGTTGAACATAATTCAGCCACCAACAGGATTAGACTTCAAATTTGATTATTAGAAATCCCAGCTTTACAGCCAGGGGAAATAAAAGTTTCTCTTAGAGTAAATAGTAACTTTCAGGTCTAATCTGTATTTTGAGCTCCAAATTTAAAACTCTGAGCTCTTTATTTTCATTCTCAGTGTTGTCCAGTACAGTTAGAAAGTCCCATTATACTCCTTATTCACTAAAATGTTTCATGTCAGCAATTGCTAGTTTGACCAAAGCCTTATCATCTACAGGCACTAGATTATATGTGACAATTTAAATAACTCACTGCCATAGATTACTAGTGTCTCCTTTACCACTGGCTTGTAGACCTAATCAGAGCAGAGAACTGATTCCAGATAACCCAGAACCAATTAGAGAACTCATGCATAAGGTTATATTCTGTTGGATCTAATTCTGATTCCAATTTCTGTATGTGTCAGGGTTTATTAAAGAAAAACAGAGGTATTCTAAGTGATATAGAATATGGGATTTATTTTGGGAATTAAACACTATGCAGTTAAAAGAGCTGATGAAGAATCAACCTAGAATCAGGAAAGAAAGGTAGCCGAGCTAAGTTCATGTAGTTCAGGGCCACTGCAATTATGTTCGTCACAATTTAATTTATACTTCTAGGTAATTCACAATGTTTCCATAAAGAAGTACAAAGCCATGAAAGATAAATAGACTTAAACATCAGTCAAAAGTTTATACTTTTGATAACTATAATTTGCTAAGTACACATTATTTTTCAAATCTTTTATATGTTCATTTAGTCATCACAAAAATATTATGAAATAAATGTTATTATACTCCATGTTAGACAGGATTCTCCAGAGCAGCAGAACCAATGGGAGGTGGGGTGTAGTCAGTGCCTGAGGCAGGAGACATGATGGTAAAGAGCTGAACTACAGTAGAAGTCCTAAGGACGGGTGCTGGTGGAATTCCATTTGTTCAGCGGAGGTCAAGTTTTTGTTCTACTTAGGCCTTCATTGATTAGATGACACCCATCCACATTATTGGGGGCAGTGTCCCTTGCTCAAAGTACCAAATGTAAATCTCATCCAAAAGCATCCTCACAGAAACATCTGGAATAATGTTTGACCAAATAGCTGGGCACCATGGCTCAGGCAAGTTGACATAAAATTAGCTACCACCTTTCCCATTTCATGGTTGAAGAAACTCTAGGCTTTGAAGATACCTGTACATATGCAGTTCATTATCTGTTATTCCAAATTTTAGAAACTGCTGAAATCAGCCTTTCCCTAGGTTAGCACCCCACACATTTTAGTGGCAAATCCAAACTTGAACTGACATGAGGCTGTTTGTGGTATAAGTGTGTATATATGTGTGTATATCTACACACCCACACAAATACACATGAACATATTCCATTTGTTATACCTAGGGAAATATTAATGACTATTTTATCTCTATCCTGCTTTGAGCCCCTGAAACATTTTCTTAATCATCTTGGATTTTGCTCTATTATATTTGTAACATGTTCTCTTATTTACCACACTATCATTCCCGGTAGATTATTGATCATGGAAAGATAGCTTTGCTGGATAAGTTAATCTGGGTTGGAAGTTATTTGCTCTTAAGGTGTGAAATACTTCACTCCAAGCTCTCCTGGCCTTCAGAGTTTGTGTTGAGAAGACTACTGTGATTCTAATTGGTTTACATTTGTACATGATTTTGTTTTGTTTTGTTTTTCTCTGGTTGCTTTCAAAATTCTGGTGTTTTGGTGGATATCTAGTAATTTAATAAGGATATGCCTTGGTGAGGTTTTTTGTCATCATAATTGGTGTTCTATTAGTATTTCTTACTTGTATTTTAACCTATGTTTGGAAGTTTTTTTATGATTTCTGTAAACATGTTAGTAAATCCATTTTTGCTATCTTACAGCTTTTCTCTAACTCCAAGTATCCTTAGATTGATTTTCTTGTGTTATCTAGTAGTTGCTGTATAATCCTCTCTTGTTCTATTATTTTCTTTTTGGCTTCTTGGAGCTCTTCATCATAATTTGCTATTTTGTCCTTAGTGTCAGACACTGTCTTCATATTGGTCATTTCTGCAATTTATGAATTCTATAGTTTTTCATTTGAGACATTTCTGTCTTGCATTTTTCCAAGGATTCCATATCCTTGTTGAATTTGTCAAATTTTGAACTATTTTGGTTAGCTCATCCTATTTTTTAACCTATTTCCCGAAAGTCACCACAGGCATATTAGGTGCCTATTGCTGTGAACTTTTGGTTCATTTCCTCTTTGAACTCATCTGTTTTCTTCATCCCTTCTATGAACTCTCATAGAGTTCTGCTACCTGGTATTTGTTTTCTTCTCCTTTTGTGAGCCCTTGCTCCCCCACTCCCACCCCGGGAGAGTTGGGTGAGCTCAGGGATCCTCTTTTTCCTTCCTTTCCCATACTCATATGTATATCTGTATATATACCTCTTTTTTCCCCACCTTTTTTGGAGGGGCAAGTGGATACTGCAGTTTGATGATAAGAAAAGTGAGAGTTTGTGGTTTACATGGAGATTTTTAATAGGATGTTGCCTCCCGTGAATAATTTTCAGCTTTCTATATGCAGTGCAAGTATTTACTCCTTTTATTATTTACTCTAAATAATTTAGACTCTGTCCATATGTTTTGCTGAAAGATTACTTCTGGTTATAACAGCATGAACAGATTCAATCACGCAGCACTTCTATATGGTGGCCCTCTCAGTTACACTGCTCCCCTTTGTCTGTCCTTTATGCACACTGTGAGTATTTCAGTTTATTTACTAAGCACAACCTCAGTTTCCCAAGAAATACCAGTAAGAATCGATAGATTATATCAGACTAAAAGCTTCTGTACACTAAAAGAATCAATCAGCAAATAAGCAACCTACAGAATAGGAAAAAAGTTTTGCCAGCTACTCCTCAGACAGGGGACTAATATCTAGAATATACAAAGAACTAAAAAAAAAAAAAAAAAAACCCCCTAAAA
>NW_022900950.1:3389489-3401734 GCF_012274545.1 Fukomys damarensis | reverse complement strand
AAAAAAAAAAAAAAAAAACCTCCTAAAATTAAAGACCCAGGCAAGAAATAGGCAAGAGAAATGAACAGATACTTCACAGAGGAGGAAATACAAATGGTCAACAAATAGGTGAAAGAATATTCAATATCTCTAGCCATTAAAGAAATGCAAATTAAAACAACACTGAGATTCCATCCTACTCTAAAAAGAATGGTAATCATTAGGAAGTCAAACAGTAACAAATGGTGAAGTAGCTGTGGTGAACAAGGAGGGTGGATTTTCACCCTCTTTTCATTGTTGGTGGGAATATAAGCTAGTACAACCATGATGGAAATCAATATGGAGCTTTCTCAAAGAACTGAAATTAGGGTTTCCATATGACCCAGCTAGCACCCTTCCAGGTATCTTCCCCAAAGAGCTTGAGTCATCATGCTACAGCGACACATGCACAACAATGTTTACAGCAACACGAAGTGTAACAGCTAAATCCTGGAAGCAGCCTATATACCCATCAACAGATGATTGGATAAAGAAAACGTAGTATCTATATATAATGGAACACTATGTGACTATAAAAAATGACAAATTTGAGACATTTGTAGGAAAATTAATGCACCCAAAAAATACAGACAGGAAAACTTAGAACTTACAGAGAAGCAGGAAAGAGGATCCACAATGCAGAGAAAAGAACAAAATACTCCGGCCTATCTTCCGAGCTCAGACTCACACAGCTCATGCAGAGAGGAACCTAGCTTCCAAGAAGTAAGGCGAGCACCAAGGAGTAGGAGATCCTGCCCACGGCCATTGTGAACTGCAGTAAACAGTGCGGGATTTTTCCTTGAAGGCGACTCCTTGGACATGCAGGCAACAGCTGCAAAGTGATTTAAGCGCAGGCACCCACCATATTACAACAGAGTGTTTAATCGAGTGTTGCTTAGGAAAGGGGTTGATTATTTAAATCTGGGTCTCACAACAAAAAACAACTTCACTTCAGGGCTCCCAATGTTACCCTCCCACAATGAGTGGACGAGAGACGGCTATAGGAGATGGCTGTCCAGATGGGACTCAGGCCAGTCCCCCATGGTGAGAAGCCAGGCCAGGCTTGAGATGTGCTCAGAAATGGCACAGGGTCTGAAAATGCCTGCTGGCGTTGAGTACTTAAACCCTTGTGCTGCTGCCTGCATCCAGCACAGATCTGAGACCTGACTGCCTTCCCCGTCAGCCAGTGTGAGCAAGGGCACATCGGTGTGGACCTGACTACCGCCTGGGGTAAACAGAGGGCCCTCTAGCACAGGAAGTACACCTCACAAATTCATAGGCTGTAAGGCTACAGGGAGAAAATAGTGACTTGCTGGACCCAAAACTATGGATCCTAGAAGGAAACTCATGCAAACATACAGAGAAAAAAAATTTTTTTCTGTATTTGGACTCTTTTCTGTCTTTTCTTGCTCCTTTTTTTTCTTTTGCTTTCTCTTTTTCTTTTTCTTTCTATTTTTTACTCTCCACATTGTTTCCTTTTTCTCCCCTTTTTGTTCTATCTTCTATGTCTTACCTTTTTTTGTTGCTTTCATTTAATTCTATAAATATCCTTTTCAATAGGATTCTTTTCACAATTTTCTTTTGTTTAATTTTTCAAATTTCTCTTCCCATCACCCCTATATTTTAATAGTATAGCCATTATTAAGCTTTATAAATCTTCGGATAGTTAACTGTGTTACTGCTGTTGAACTCTTTTCTGTCATTAGTGGAGTTAGAGTCACGTTCAGTGTATCAGTACACAGTCATATGCTATGTATCAGTATTTGGTTTGTCTTAATGTTTATACCATACTTAGAGATTTCTTTTGTAAGGTTAATGGTGGTATGATAATGGTTCTTATGGTGTGTCAGTTTGTCTTGGACGATACCACTATTGCTGATTTTCTTGATATTGCTAGGGGTGCCATAGTTATTTTCTCTTTTTTTTCCCCTCATTGAGTTTATTGGTACATTTTAGGTGTACAGTACAGTTACATTCATTATTGGGATCTTGTACCTCTACATGACAGGTCTTGATTCTCATTTTTTCCCCTTATCCCTGCCCTCCCTTCACCCTTCCACCTCTCCCCTTTGCAAACACTTCATTTCCATTTTTTCATTTTCTCATTTTTTTTCTTTTCCCTTATTACCTTTCCCCTATCCTTCCCACTTTTCCTACACCTACACCATTAGCCCCTTTCTTCCTATTTCACATTGTCAATTATCTCATTAGGATCTTATGTACTATTGTAGTTTTTTACACCAGAGAAAGTATTCGGTATTTACACGTCTGACTTATTTATTTCACTTAGGAGTATATCCTCAGTATGTATCCATTTTCCTATGAATGAATCTACTTTCCCATTCTTTATGGCTGAGTAATATTCCATTTTATAGAAAAACCACATCTTCTTTATCCAGTTTCCAACTGATGGGCAAATGGGCTGTTTCCAAGTTTGAGCTATTACAAACTGTGCCGCTATAAACATAGATGCACACATGTCATTGTGATATGATTCTTTTAATTCTTTTGGAAAGATACCCAGCAGAGGGATGACTGGGTCAAATGGAACCTTATTTTCTGTTTATATCGGTGCCTGGATTGCCTTGACATTAACAGTGCTGCAGTCCAATCCTGGATAACTGAGTGCTGCATCCTCCCCTCCCAAATAAACAGGAGGTCAGATCTTGGGATGGAGGCAACAGACTAGTTAGCCAAGCTACTGAGTACATCACTGAAAAGCAAACTGACTAAAGAGATTTCTGTACTAGTAACAGTCTTTCTCCTGTAAGTGACTGCAAACCTAAGCACAGAACAAAAGCAAACAGACAAAAACATGAGAAGACAAGGCATCAAAATGCCTCCCAAACTCCTGATGCCCCCAAAGCTGAGCCATGGTGCATGGGAAAGGAAAGCAAAAGCCACACAGGATATCAGAGGAGATTAATAAACAGATCAGTGAGGTGCCTGGCAGGCGCACACACCTGATGAGTGAGGGGTCTGTCACCCACCCTGTCTGCGTGGTCACAGCGACACATCGCAGGTGTGAGGAGCTCTGAATGCACCCAGAGCAGAGCAAGTGCTCATGCTGCAGTGCTCTGCTTGCTGTTCTAGTTACTCACTTTCATTCAATAATGCAGTAATGGTCTTGAGGGTGTTTTTTTCTTGTCTGTTTGGGTTTTTTTACATTTTCATCTCTTTAATGTTTTCTAGAGTTTTTAATGGGTTGGTTAATCTGAGTAATTCATTGTGCCTTTGATGAATCCAAACATACACTCTTTAAAAATATTCTACCTCATTTAGCACAGTAATCACTACATCTTGATGAAAAACAGGCTTTTGACAACTCATACACTATTCACATGTGTCTGTAGCCAAATACAGCATCCTGGGAGTTGATAGGGACTGTGGCTACAAAATAAATTACCAGAACTAGTTCAAGGAATTAGCATGGGGTCATTAAAACTAATGTTGCACTTATGCTACATATTACTATTCATTAAGAAACATTGTAATCAGTCTTACTATTATTTCTTGACTGGGTTTCCTTTTTATTAGAACATGTTAGTGATACTGAATGATGAGTTTTCTTTAGAATATTGGTATATGTATTAAACATATCTCAGTCATTTTCAGGCCCATTAAATCCTTTTCTCTTTCCTCTCCCCTCCCTTTAATTTCCTTCCCTTTTTCCAAAAGTCTGCTTTCTAGTTTCCTGTCATTTATCCATTATTTGTTTGTTTCTTTGTTTATGATTTAGCTCAACATGATGGTCATCAGTTCCATCCATTTTCCTGCAAATAACACAACTTCTTTAGGGCTGAATAATATTCCATTTTGTATACATACTGTTTCCTTGGTGGGGGATGGTACCAGGGATCAAACTCAGGACCTTGTGTTTGCAAGGCATTGTTTCTTTGTTTATGATTTAGCTCAACATGATGGTCATCAGTTCCATCCATTTTCCTGCAAATGACACAACTTCTTTAGGGCTGAATAATATTCCATTTTGTATACATACTATGTTTCCTTGGTAGGGGATGGTACCAGGGATCAAACTCAGGACCTTGTGTTTGCAAGGCATTTGCAGCACCACTGAGCTAAATCCCCAGCCCCTAATACCACATTTTCTTCATCCATTCATCTTTTGACAATGCTCTTGTATTTTTAACTGTGTTACCTTGTGTGATTTATGTTGAAGCCAGGTACAGATGAGGAGAGGCAAATATAAAGAGTTTTGCAGTTTATTATCATCACAGATCCCCAGAAAAACATAGCACACCACACAGGACCACTCAGAGGAAGCAACAGAGTCAATTACAAGGCAGAGGGAGGAGCTTTCCTTGTGGTTTCTGTGGGAGAGAGGTGATTGGTAAACATATTAGAAGTATCTGATTTGAATAACTTCAGTGGATGTGGAACACAGGACCTCTTCCTTTTGTCTAGTACCTGGCCCTGGGTGATTAGGTCAGGTGCATAATGGCTCAGAGTGTAGGAGCCCAACAGGTAGAGTGGGTGGAGTGTAGACTCAAGGGCTCCACCTTCTAGCCTGGACCTCAGGCTAGCATTTAAAAGCATTCTACAGTACCTTGAAGCAACATTTATCTGTGATTTGTTTTTTATCACAGCGTTGAAATGCTAGGCAGGAAGATGCCTTACATTGGCTGAGATCCTAAGAACATCTTGGGAACACGTCCTGTAGTTTTTCACTGTACTTCTTGCTTAGGGAGAGACTGCCCATGCAGAGGCTGTCCCGGAAAATTTAACAGGGAGAGAGAGAAGGGGAAGTAAAAGGATGAAGGTGTCTTGTGTACATGTAACAACTCCGCATGATGAATGGAATCATTGTGTCCTGCAAGTAAGTTACTAGTAAAGTTCTTTTTAATTTTTAAAGAAATCTAACATTCTCCTTTCTAGCATAATGGCTTTTTTATCTGTCATTGTGCTCTGATGATTAGAAACTGTACACCCACACAGAGAAAGCTTTTGTCACTTGGTTGATATTTTGTGATAAGTTTAAGACAAAAAGCAGACCCACCCTTTGTGATTCATATTACATTTGATTTCTCCATCATTCTCAGAAAAAAAGAATAAAATAGTTTGGTTTAACATTACCTTTGTGTTGAAAGTAACATGCAGATAATTCAAATTATCTGTAAGAATATAGAATGGAGAATAATGCAATGGCTGCTTTCATTAATATTATATATACTTGCTTTATTGTATAGTAAACTTACCTAAAAATATCTGAGTATCCTCTGATTCAGGGTTTTAGTTTCTCTTTAATAGTATTGATCAAGACTGTTAGCACCTTGACTATGTCTCTTCACTCTGTTAAGTTCAGAATTACACCATGGATTTTAGGGTGTTTCAGTTTGCAAACTTATATAAAAACATCCAAAACAAAGGCAGATACCTGAAAGCTCCCTTTTATTTTATAACAAACTAAGTGACAATTCTTTAAGTATCCTGCTGATTGCTAGAAACACAAGATGAATATTCTAAGGCCTTGACCTTCAGAAGTTTTTCTATTCTGTTACCCTTGGTTCTCCCTGCAAAATTTCTTATCAGTAATCATATTTTGTATTTATTGTTTTCACATTTTTTTCTTTTCTGTGTTCCCCAAGGGGATAAAGTGACTCGTCTCTTGTTCTCTGCTATATCCCTGTGCCCTAAAGCATTGTCTCTATCAGAACATAGTGTTAAGAGGGCAAATGGAAGCTAGTGTATTTTTTCAGTCACTGCTGCTTTCTTTTTCCAATTTGGATCCTTTCTGCAAACTTTAGCTTTTGAAACATATTTGAATTTTATAAACTATGATAATGTGCCCCAATGCTCAAGGCACCTCTCTAAGAAACTTGGATTCCCACAGTTATACCATTGTCTTGTGATGAAACTTGTTTTTCACAAACTTTTGAATGTGCATCTGATTCTAAGAATTGTTATGAAGACTGTTGATAACAAAGGAATATATAATCTGGGATGTAGGCATTACAGTAAGTTGAGTAAAAATCTGCTCGTAATCAAGATCGTATTTCCAAAGGAAAAATGTTACGCAGAACAATGTGGCTACATGCCAGGAGTAGTGGTATAGGCGCACGCCTGTAATCCCAGCCCTCGGGAGGCTGAGACAGGAGGATTGCTGCAAGTTCAAGGCCAGCTGAGCTACATAGTGAATTCAAGGCCAGCCTGAACTAAATAGTGAGACCCTATTTTAAGAAAACCAAAAAAGAAAAAAATATATATAGCTAGGGTTATATGTTTTTTAACTCCTAAAATCTAAATAAGTATACATTGGTCATATAACTTAGGCCTCTGTAAACTGCACATATGCCTGCAGACACCAGTCTCCCAGCAGTTACAGCACATAAATTTGTTGAATGAATATGAGTATATGAACATCAATATCTATGTGAATACAGCAGTCTATTGCATGGTGTTGAGTGCTTAAATAAGAATTCTCTGAATGTTTAAAGATGGTTTATTTGAGATTTTTCTAAAATGTGAATTTTTTGAAGGACTTTGCTAGCCAGCATTGTAGGGCTAAAGCAGAGTCCTTTCAGCTCACATTCTGGGACACAGTACTGACTGTCTGAGCAAGCAGAGTAGGTACCCCAGATAAAACCGATTTAAAGGCATTACCCCTACAAGCCCTGTGTCCAAAAGCCTTGTCAGTCCTGCTACTTACCATGATGCCATCATGACTTAATTCATTTGAACACAGAAAATTGTTTTCTAGAGAGACTTTTTGGTGGGGTGCACAAGCTACAGTGTCGATACTCTGGAAGTAGCTCCATAGTTTCCAGTCCCTGTGATCTGAAAAACCACCTGGATATGGTCCACAGAAGAATTAGGAGGCAGATTGTCCCGGGCGCCTCTCTCTACCTCCTTTCCTTCTTCACCAAAGTCGGTTACCAGACCGGGCTACTTCTGCCTCCATCACATTTTTCAAATCCACATCCCTTCATCGCCGCTACCCCTACCTCAGTTCGGGCGACCCTTGTCTCTGCTTGGCTTCAGGAGTTCTAAGCCTGTCTTCCTTTTTGCTAAGTCATTTTCCTCATTATTCCAGAAGTAACTTCTGTAACGAAATCCAGCCAATTCATTGTACTCCTCTGTCCCTCTCCAACACCTTTTCTGGAAGATTTGGCTACAGGAATTTATGATATGCCCTTGTGTATTTCTAATCACATTTATCATAGTTTTCCACTTTTTATTATTTTCTATTTAAGAAAGTTCCCCTTACTATAAACAGAATAAAAAATTAATATTACTACCACAGTTTAAAGTAAAACAAGTGCCCAGTGCTTTAAAAAAATTGTCATTAATATAATTGTTGTATGTGTTTTATGTGTCTTTTGGCCTGTTAATGTGTTTGTTTGTGTTGTATATATATATATGATAATTAACCTAATAAGGACTTAAAAGTAAATGAATCTTAAAAAAAGAAATAAATCTGGTGCTGGCAAAATAAAAGGGAAAGGAAAGAAAGGGAGAAAATAATTGAGATGTGTTATGCACATGTGTGTCCCAGTTCCTTACACTCAGTGTAATCGTTATGTACTGCAAACAGGAACTGGCAAAATTAAAAGTTTTTTAAAAGAGAAAAAAATAGTTGTTAGTTAATAAGCCAGCCAGTCACTTCTCTTTGTTAAACAGCAAGATGGTGGCATGCTTCAGATTCTGAGAATTTACTCCGCACATGTATCCAGTGAAGAATCATTTCTTTTAAAAGTCAACAGTAGTGAACAAAACAGTTAAAAATCCCTGCCCTCAAAAACCTCATATTCCAATAGAAAAGACAAAAAAAGATGAGAAATTAAATGGAATATGGTAATGATCAGTGCTATAGAGAAAAGTCACGAAAGGGAGAGTAGCAGTTTATTTTTAAAAGAACAGAGCTTTTCAAGGGGTTAGAGGGAATAGTCTTTGCCCGTCCTCTCTTGTCCTCCTCTTTGTCCCTCTTCTCGCTTTCTGTTTCCTTATCAGAAGACAGCCCAGGTTACATCTGACTCATTCTTCTCTCTCCCTTCCCCAGTTCAGCTCAGGGTGGTTGGCAAAAATGCACAGTACTGCCAGGTGCTCTCCCTTCAAGCTGATGATCACAAAGGGCTGGGGGTGGTAGAACACTTACCCAGCATCCCAGCAACAACAAAAAATGTTCACAAAGTAAGGCCTTCATGCTGCAGGTGGTTATTCTGTATATTTACTGTCTCTGATGATTATTTCATACCCTGTTCTCTCCCCTCAATTTTTTTTGCAACACCTCCCTCCTCATCATTTTCAGGTGGTGACCTCAGTTCCTATTTACATAGGGAAAGAGAAAATGTCAGAAGAGAGTTTCCACAATTTTGCATCTGCATTTATAGTCTTCAGTGCATCTGTTCCCGTCTACTCTTCTGCAAAAATAAACTGACCATGCTCAAAGATAAGGGCAGACTCTTCATTTCTCCCTCAATTCCATTTCTGCCTCCTTGTTGGATTATCAGTTACATACAAAGTTTTTTTAGGTTTTTTTTTTTTTTTTTTTTTTTTTTGGTACAGGGAATCGAACTCGGGTCTTTGCATTTGCAAGGCAGGTGGCAGAACCACTAAGCTAAATCCCAAGCCCAATACAAAGAATCTTAAAAAAAAAAAAATTATCATGAAAATAGAATGCTTAGAGAGAGCATCATGAAGTAGTTAGCTGCCCTAAGAGAAAAATAAATAGAAATAATCTTTGGAATAAACAGTTTCAAACAAACCAACCAATCTGCTAAGTAGAATTTCTACTTAAATAAAATCTTGGTTTCTAAATTTATGTAGTTATTCCACCAGTGCTGACCAGGTACGCCCAGCAGATCACATTAGGTAAAAAGCACTGCCACACCTAAGTCATAAAAATAACAGTTTGTTCCAGGGATGTAGCTCAGGGGCACCGCACCTACCTGACAAGCACAAGGTCCTGAATTCAATTGCTGGTACCACACAAAACAAAATGAACAACAGTTTGTATCTTGACTCCAGGTATGTACTTGAATCCAATAAATATAGCTAGCATTCTTATCTTTTTTGTTTCAAAATTTACCTCATTTTCTGCCAAGACTTAAAAACTAAGTCTAGATTAAATGATATCCCAAACCCTAAATAAATTAAAGCTACCCAATTTTTAGTAATTTGATAATTATTTTTTACCTTTTAGATAAAAGAAAAGAGGAAATGGAATATTTCCTTTGAAATCAAGAAAGTAATATCACACTTCACGTCAAATATAAGTAAGGTTATTATTTTTCTTATATTAGGCAATTTTTAAAGAGGCTGTTACATCAATACAAAAGTGAAAAACATATCCATACTGCAAGAAACACTACATTCTTAGTTGAGTCAAATTATAATACACTAATTGAAGTTCACCTTGATACCAAGTTTTGGGCAATTTGGGGGGGGCGGGTACCAGGATCAAACTCAGGACCTTGTACTTGCAAGGCAGGCAGTGGCACCACTGAGCTAAATCCCTGGCCCTAGGCAAATTAATTTTTACTTTTAATAAATTATCTTATTTCTGTTACTATTTCTGTGAATCTAAACTTACTAAATTTGACTTGTTTGTATGTCACTGCTAAAGACTACATTGTTCTTAAAGCTTATGAATGGCTAAAAATTAATATGAAATTTACAAATCATCCATATGGCACAAGTAACATGCATTAAGTTCATTTCATTTTCAATTTACAAAGAATCCTAGAAAGCTGCCCTACCAAAATATTTTTCATCTTTTATGCATACCTTGACTGACTTTTTTAGGTATTGAAAATCATGTTAAATTCATAGTTATCAACAGACTTAAATATTAAACTATTAGAAAACAATTTTAAAGGTCTAATTTTTTTCCTATATTTGAGTAACTGATTTTAGCTCATATTGTAGAAGTCAATTGCAATGCATAAAAAGAATATTAGATTCAGATCTCAGGTCTGCCGTACTTAATTTCTCCAGGCCTCAGTTTTATCAGCTATAAGAATAAAAAGTACATTAGCTTGCCACATATTTATGAAATAGTATAAATATCAAAATATCCAGTCATCTCATAAACTATAAAATATCATCCAAATATTACACATTATTATTAAAACTAGAAATAGTCTATATCCGGATTTGTTTGTTGTTTTTAAATTAAATTACTGTCTCTGAATTGCCAGTCCTTGAATGTCCTTGAGATATTTCAACTTTTCCATTCTTATTATAATCTTATCTTTCAAGTTTAAATAGATATTATTATTGTTGCTTTTCCTCCTGTCATTCTACTTCAGGGTAATATAATTTTTAATAAATCCATAAATAATTACGCAGGGAAAAAAATCCTCCTTTGAATGCTCTAATGCTCTAAGACATTAGAAAATGAGCCAGAATTTTCTGGCCACTACAATTTTTGTTTTTAATGACCATTTGGAGCTTTGTCTCAGGGATTAGAGCACTGTTGCAGGTTTTGTTTCTTTGTTTTGTTTGGAGGTGGCTGTGGATTGAACCCTGGCCTTGTACATGCTAAGTTCATACTCTACCACTGAGCTATACCTCCAGCCCTCTGTTCTTATTAAAAAATCCCATGTGCTGTGACATTTTGGATAGGTTGATAGTTTAAGAAGGTTGATTATCTCTTATCAAAAATGCTTGGGAGCATAAGTTATTGGAATTTGGGTTTTTCAAATTTTGAAAAATTTCCATATATATATATATAAAATGAGATATCTTGAGGGTGGGACCCAAGTCGAAGATGAAATTTTAATTTGTGTTTCTTATACACTGCTTCAGTTACTTTTCTTTTGCTGAGATAATGTACCTGACACCCACAAGTTAAGGGAGGAAAGGTTATTTGGTTTACAGTTCATAGAGGTTTAGACCCTAGTTGGCTGGCTGAAAGGCAGGGTGCCACATAGCCCAGGAGCACCACAGAGGAAAAGCACATAAAGACAGCAGAAAGCAAGGGACCTTAACAGCATCTTTCTGCCCCTTTTATCTTACCCAGACTACTTAGGGCAGGTAGCACTCACACCTTAATCCTAGTGCCTTTGAGCCTAGCATGAATCAATTCCAGCTTCACACACTCTAGACCCAGCCACCTCTGAAAAGCCCACACGTGTGACAAGAGGCTTTGAGGAACATCCAAACACAAGCTATAACATGCACCATATACACCTAGCCTGAAGGTACGTTTAGTACATCTACATTTTTACTGCAACCCATCACATGAAATCAGTATGGAATTTTCCACTGGTGGCATCATATGGATGCTCAAAAAGTTTTGGATTTTGGGGTATTTCGGATTTGGGTTAGAGGTGCTCAACCTGTACTTAAAAGTAAATTGGTTATCAAAAATAAAATAAGCTGGACGTGGTGGTGCAAGCCTGTAATCCCAGCACTCGGGAGGTTGAGGCAGGAGGATTGCTGTGAGTTCGAAACCAGCCTGGGCTACATAGTGAGTTCCAGGTTTGTCTCAACTATATGATGAGACCCTGTCTCAAAACAAACAAAGCAATAAAATAGATTACATTCTTCACATATTTGGAAATTTCTAGATGCAGTCTTCCTTTTTAAAACATCTTTTAGGGCCAGGGATTTAGCTGAGTGGTTCCGCCGCCTGCTTTGCAATCACAAGGTCCCAAGTTCAATCCCCTAAAAAAAAAAAAAAAAAAAAAAAACTTTTGAAAAAGGAATAATTATGTTTAAGTTAAATTTTTTTATTACATGATAATTACATTAAAAATATAGCAATATGACAAAGGATTACATTCTATTAAAGTAATGCTATTCCACAAGATTCTTGAATTAGCTGGGCGTGGTGGCGCATGCCTGTAATCCCAGCACTTGGGAGGCTGAGGCAGGAGTATCGCTGTGAGTTCGAGACCAACCTGGGCTACATAGTGAGTTCCAGTTCAGTCTCAACTACATAGTGAGACCCTGTCTCAAAAAAAAAAAAAATGATTCTTGAATTAGGATTATTCCCTTTCAGAAAATAATTATTTGCCTATCAATGATGTAAAACTGTCAGATACTTACGCATATAGAGACAGGTAGCATAGCATTGCAGAGAAGAAAACGGAGAGGTTACTCAAAGCTGAATTTAATCCCATGCAGCTCCAACCCTTTATATCTGCCCATTAACCCCATATGTTGCTATGAAGCTTTATTTATATGATGGCAAATATAAAGTATTTACTCCATGCTCAGCATTTTAAATATGTAGAAAGCCTTTATAAGTGCTAAGAGATTGT
>NW_022900950.1:3363209-3389112 GCF_012274545.1 Fukomys damarensis | reverse complement strand
AAAAAAAAAAAAAAAAAAAAAAACTTTTGAAAAAGGAATAATTATGTTTAAGTTAAATTTTTTTATTACATGATAATTACATTAAAAATATAGCAATATGACAAAGGATTACATTCTATTAAAGTAATGCTATTCCACAAGATTCTTGAATTAGCTGGGCGTGGTGGCGCATGCCTGTAATCCCAGCACTTGGGAGGCTGAGGCAGGAGTATCGCTGTGAGTTCGAGACCAACCTGGGCTACATAGTGAGTTCCAGTTCAGTCTCAACTACATAGTGAGACCCTGTCTCAAAAAAAAAAAAAATGATTCTTGAATTAGGATTATTCCCTTTCAGAAAATAATTATTTGCCTATCAATGATGTAAAACTGTCAGATACTTACGCATATAGAGACAGGTAGCATAGCATTGCAGAGAAGAAAACGGAGAGGTTACTCAAAGCTGAATTTAATCCCATGCAGCTCCAACCCTTTATATCTGCCCATTAACCCCATATGTTGCTATGAAGCTTTATTTATATGATGGCAAATATAAAGTATTTACTCCATGCTCAGCATTTTAAATATGTAGAAAGCCTTTATAAGTGCTAAGAGATTGTGGCATTCAAAATAAACCATGGTATAATGCAGGAGGTATATCAAAGAAGCTTGTGAACATATCTCACCTTTAATTGATTGAAAGCATTACTACTTCTACAAAGTGCTAGATTTTAGGCAAGATTCATTTGTATGAATCATGTTTTTCCTCATGAGAGACAAAAAGTGTATATGAAACAAATTATATCTACTAAATTATTTTCACTGACCTAACTTACTTATTAGTCATAACACAGAATTACATGACATTCATAGTAAATTTATAATTTTGAGATAGAAAGACTTCTCCCAGTGAGCCAGTATGAAGGTGATGGTCTGTCCTGGGCATATGTACAGCACTGCCCCCACTGGGCGTTAGCAGTGTAGTATGTCGTATGTGCGGTGTTACCCCAGTGGTGTGCCAGAGTGACTGCCACATGTACTTGCAGATCTTCAGGGAAAGATTCTTTCACTCACCTTGCAAGTAGCTTTGTTTTAGCATGATTTAGTGCCACAACCAAGTCTTCAACCAGCTAGGTCTTTCAATAATAACTAAAAAATAAACAAGAGAGTAAAACATTAATAAAACAAGTAATTTAGTTGGTGCATTTGACTGTATATATCATAAATTGTACATTCTGTCATTTATATAAGAAGTATTTGTGAACAGCTTTCCGAACTGACCCTTTTTACCTGTGTTCCCAGCACCCTTCCACCCAGTGCTCCGTAGCGTCATTTCCCTTGAAAATATGCCCTTTAGTAAATGCTAGTCTTGCTTGGGCTCTTAGGTTGCACTCACCCAATAAGATGCTTGGTTGTTTGCTTTTGTCCTTTTTACTTCATTAAATTAAATTCTTATAAATTCCTGTAATAGAGACAAATGTAAGCATAATATAACTGCCAAATCCCTAGGATGCTGGAGTCCTCAATGGACTTGTTTTGCTGCTTTTGGGAACCTCTGTTTCTTCTGGCAATGAACAATTAAATATGATTACCAGACACCTGTGTTTTTATGGTAATGAAAAATAAATAAAATAATTTGTATAGAAAATAATTTTCATCTTAATATCAAAAAGCTTAGGATTGAAAGCTTCTTAGAAATTTCAGCTCCCCTCTGATATCTCCTTTCAGTTGAAAGTTTAATTTGTGAAATGGTATTACTTTATATATAATTAGTCCCTCTTTCTGATCTTGTGAAATGTATGTTTCTAAAAGGAAACAATTTTAATAGGTAACTTATTAATGTGTAACTGCTATAAATAATAATCTCTACTGATCTCACTGGAATGCAAGATCACTGCTGTTATTTTCACAGGTTAAATTAGAAAAAAAATCTTTATGGAAAAAAATCAGATGAGATTTTTTTCCCTACCAAATATTATCATGATTTTAATGTCATTCTATCCTCCAAGGGTTTCGATTTCGGAGCATTTTGGATTTTGAAGTTTTGGGTTAGCGATACCGTGTGTGTGTGTGTGTGTGTGTGTGTGTGTGTGTGTCGCACAGCATTTGAGCCTAAGGAGTTCTCTTCACTCTCTAAAACATTATAATTTCTTGACTGTACATCTGTAGTGTTTGGCTGCCATAACTGCATTTTTTAAGTTTTTTTTTTTTTAATTAACAGGATGAGAGGCAGCTGCAGGTACTGGCAGATTACAAAATGTGTAATTACTAAAAGTAACTGAAGCATATTATAGTATAATTCAACAGAAAAAAAACATCTGGCACATGCTATGTTAATTTGTCATAAGAGAGTTTTGTAAAAAGCACTTGCTGCAGCTGGCAGATCCATCATTTCCCTGAAATGAATAGTTCACCTTTTGTTTTTAATTCTCTCATACTGTAGACTAGAACCTTATGTGATTCGGTCTTCCATCATCAGTAAGGGATTTCTTGAATTGGGGGAATTTTCCTTTAGCAAACCAAAACCGACATGGCTCAGTCTTAAACTGTGTTGCAGAATGATCTGAGCAATTGTAGCAATTAATTGTAGTGCCTTAGACATTAGCTCATATGTAAACTTGTTATCTCATGTGATAAAGGAGGGGTAGGTTCTCTTATTTGTTTTACTTAAAGTAGTTTTAGTGTTTTCGGGCCAGGGATTTAGCTCAGTGGTTCCGCCGCCTGCCTCACAAGTGCAAGGTCCAGAGGTCGGTCCCCGGTACCAAAAAAAAAAGTATTTGTAGTGTTTTTAAAGAGACCGATACATTTGGAAAAACCTGCTCTTACCTCCTAACTGTATTATTCCATGTGCCAGTGCTATACAGAAATGAAATATCTTTAAGTTAAAATTCCCCTTTCCATATGGGTTGGGATATCTGTTTCTGTGACAAGAGACCAATACCAAAGAGGTAATTATTTTTATAAAACATCTAATGCTGACCTTTTTGAAATAATCTATATTTCCACCTCTACCAAATGTCCCCACAGGTGGTGCATCAGACTCCGTGTGTTCACCCGAGCCCGTTCGTGTGTGTCACCCTCCATTCCCCATTTCTTTGAAGGGCGGTACCATCTATCCAGTTGCTCAAGCAGAACTCTGAGTGTCATCCTGAACTCATTCTCTGCACATCTCTAAATCCAGTGCTACTAGTTCCATCTCCTGAACATCTTTGAAATCTGTTCACTTCCCTCCGTCACTGTAGTTTAGGCTATCAGCACTGCTCACCTGAACTATGCTAGAACTCCCTAATTTGGCTAATCTTACTTTTTTTTTCCTGCTTCAGTGAGCGAGATTTTCAGATGTTCAAACTGAATCTGGTCACTTCTTGTCTTACAAGTACATCAGCACCTCTCCTGTGTGTTCAGGATAAATCTAAATTTCCTATCCTGGTTTATAAATTCCTCTGTGGTCTGTATTCTTACATTTCTAACTCCTTCCTCCCTCACCTCCATTCCGCTCCTGGTAACACTCCAAGTCCCATTCATCCTGAACTTCCGGTTTCCTAAATTTATTATCCTTTCTTATTTCCTGGCCTTTACACATGGGTTTGATTGTCTGTAACATTCTTTTCCTTTTCTTTCTGTTTAAAAGCCTACTTCCTCTGGAGAGACCACTCTAATCCCCTAATCCTCCATCTGTATTCCCATAGCACCATGAACCGTTAAGTATTTACTACCTATATTTGAAGCCTGGTAGCTTTCTAGTATTTCCAGCAGCTCATAAGCAGTGCCTGCATCTTCCTCTCTCTGTCTCCCTAGGACCCAGCACAGTATGTGGCATGTAGCCGCGCTTATTTCAGTGTTTGGTAAATGAAGGAACTTTGCATTTTTCCAATGTTATTTTAAGATAAGCACTTAAAATTAGACATTAGAAGGGAATTTCATTCATTACGTTGTAAATTTGAGTTTATTCTCCAATAACTATAAGCTTCCTAGAAATAATCTTTATAAAAGAGCTTTAGAACACTTTCGTTTTCCTAGTAATGGTATCTCAAATTTATTACAGCATTTGATGACTACTTTGAAAATATAATCACTGAATTATCCCAGTAGTTCTATTATGAAAGTAAGTAGTTAACATAAACTTTGGAGAAGCAAAAGTGTAGGGTATTAGAAATGTTATTATTGAGCTAGGCATGGTATGTACACTGTAATCCCAGCTGTTTGGGAGGCTCAGGTAGGAGGATCACAAGTTCAAGCCCAGCTTATACGTATATACAGAAGAAATATTTTACCATACTGTGGACAGTCACCTCTTTCTGGGGAATTAACTGAAACTTGTCTAGGCTAAGCTAGTGTGGTGGCACATGCTTCTAATCCCAGCACGTGGGAGGCTGAGGCAGGAGGATCACCATGTGTTTAAGGCCAGCCTGTAATGAGTTCAAGACCAGCCTGAACTACATATTGAGACCCTGTCTCAACACACTCACACACACATATACACACACAAATACCTAAAATTTATCTAGGTTAGACACTGTTCTAAACCTTGTAAGTGCAGTTTCCCATTGAGAGCTTTTATTTTAGTGGGGAAAGCCAAATACTAAGGCAAAAGATAAACAAGATACTTTGGGCATTTTAGGAAATGGACTAAGGAAAATGAATGGGGTGATGCAATAGTAACTAAGACAGAAGTAAGAGTTCTAGAGGGCTGGACTATTTCAGAAAAAATAGTTAGAAAAAGTGAAATTTAAAGCCTGAAAGATGAGAAATAATTAACTACACTAAAAAAAGGTCAGGAAAATATTCCAGGCAGGTGGATGAAAGCAAGTACACAAGTCCAGTGCTAACAAGGAGCAGACAGACCTGTGTGGTTGGGGAGAGTGAGTGAGTGCAGAAAATGCTGCAAGGTTGAAGGGCTAAGCAGGGGTCAGATCATAAGTGAGCTATTTCAAGGACACTTGTCCTTAAAGAAAAATGCATAAGACTGTTTTAAGTTAAAATCCAAAGTGCAGCCGTGGGAAATCCTTAGGTTATTTAAAGTCCCTCTTAGCTAGTACTGTGTAAAATAGACCAGAGAGAAGGCTGAACAGGAGTCAGAATGACCAGATCCTGAGTATTACCATGTTCTGGTAGCACATGGTAGTGGCTGGGAAGAGTGTGCTTTCAAAGCACAGACAAAAGTGGGGAGTCTGAAATATATGAGTGAGGTAGGACAGAACCTAACAATAAATCAGATACACGGGGTGAGGAAAAGAGAGAAATCAGAGGTGATAACCAGGCCTGGGATTTGAGCAGCTGGGTAGATGCTGTTTGCGAAGGTGGAGGAAACCACAAGGAGTACTTTCCTTCTGGGATGGGTTACATTCAGGATGCGTATTCGTGTTGCTGGTAGACAAGTAGGCCATGAGATATACAAGTAAAGAGCTCAGAATGAGACTGGACTACATATATAAATTCGTAAAGCTGTATTTCAGGACTTGAGTAGCTAAGATCGCTAAGGGGGAAAGCACGGAAAGGGAAAGAACAAATCTGAGACTCTACCCTCAAGCTCTGCAATGTATCTTACACTGACTTGCCTCCTTTAACCTGAGATATTTTTAGTTAACTGAATGAGAAAAGATGTGAAACCTTGCAATGAATTTTCTTTTTTAGTAGTCAAGTCTTTTAAAACCATATAAAAATTTGAGATCACAATTTTTACAGTTACCATTTTGTCACATTCTAGGATTAAATTTTTTTGTTCAAAAAATCATTATTTTCCCTATTTTGTTTCAGTATTATATGACACAGGTATGACTTACCAACAATTCTTATAATTGATGGATTTAAAGTGAAAAACAATATGATTTCAATGATAAAACATTTTTATTTAAAGTATAGGTGCTCCATTTTTCGATGAATCACTAAATAGCCTTAGGAACATTAAGTAAATTCTTTCCTTTACATACAATATAATGTTCCTTTACTTACAGTATAAAATAATAACTACTCCACAGCTTCAACATAAAGATAAGGTGCAATAGTAAAGGGTTACTTTTGGCTGCCATCCACTTAGTCATCTCAGGACATTAATCAGTGGACTAAATTTCTGTGCAAAGCAAACTTACCAGTGCCCAAGGTATACTGGTTGTCCCTACCTAATTACTACACCCTCATGTTATTGTTTCTCAGTTGCCTAACAAGTGTCAGGGTTTTTGTCCCCAAACCATTTTATACTGGTTTTACTTGTGTTGGAAATACATAATTTAAACTTTAGATATATCAATAATATATGAATACAAAAAGAAACTTGCTGTTTTCTTAAATGAAGTTGAAAACTTCAGATTTGCCACTGAATTAAGTACAAGGAAGGCAACACTAATAGAGTAGAAGGAATGCAATAAAAATGTAAAATAATTTTGTACTTAGGTGGTTTGGCAAGTGATTTTTAAATTCTTGTACCACATTAAAGAAAGCAAAAGTAGAAATAATTATAGAGTGTATTGTTATAAATATGGTGTGTATAAGAAATTGAACATTGAAACAACCAGTGTATCCATAGTTTAAAAAAAAAAAAATACACAATTCCAGACAGGGGCCAGAGATTTAGTTTAGTGGTTCCGCTTTTGGCCTCAAAAGCGCAAGGTCCCAGTTTCAGTTCCTGGTACCAAAAAGAAAACACACACACACACACACACACACAAAGTTCCAGACAGTAAAAATGGGCAAAATTGTCTTACTTAGGCTTCAAAATTCCTTTTTAAAATGTCGTGAAATGTATGACCCCCTTGCCAGAAAAAGTAGACAAACACATAAAATCTTTAGTGTAATTTCAAGATATTTGTGAAAATCTTTGAAGCTTGTCTGTGGGGCATGGACTTACATTCTCACCCTCACCCACTAAGAAAAGAAAGAAAACCACACTTTCTGTTGTTTATTGAGTAATCTGACAACCCATAAATGGCTAATTTGATGGCATATCAATATTGATTACAGCATTTTGTTTAACAAATAATTTAATGTTTTCTTAATAAATTATTTCATCTATAGATTTTGTAAAATTTTATACAGAAATTATTTTTTGCAACTATTTTTTTCTAAATTATATTCTGTAGACCTAACAAAGACTTTCCTTCATGTAAACATGAACAGTGTAAGTGAACTAAAAATATCCAGGACATTGTGTAGCCAGTTGCTAGTGATTTTCTAAGGGATTCCTCATTCTTCTCCATATGTACTTTTAAATTAGCAGAAGATAACAATTTACCTTAAACCTTACATAATATACTGTGCTGGAATCATAGGGAAATAACAGTTTGGTTTCTTTATTTAGTGTGAAATACTCAGTAATGTCACATAGCAACTGAAAATGCCATTTACCTCTGTACCTTCTAGCAAGCTACCATGAAATCATTCCTGATGGGTAAGAGTATTTCTGTTTTCAAAGGTTTCCAGACAAGAGATTGTGTAGCTTCACTTGGCAAGTGTTTCAACTGCAGTACCACTGTACAACTTTCTGGAAATCTTGTTTAATATTTATTCCCAATCACTTATATGCAGGGAACTCTCAATTATGTTCTCTAGTGAAGTGAAAAATGCACATAGATAATACAGAGTCAGATCATCCAGGTTCTTTTCTTTATCGCTGCAGTGAAATGTCCTGGCAGAGCAATGAGTAATCAGCAGTGCTGACAAGCAGGCTCTAGGGAGGACTCGGGGAGCAGAGTTAATGACATCGATTTTCTCTTCAGACTTCAAGACCTCCTAAAATTTCATTCAGAAGACACTCATAAGATTGAAAGAAATGCTTACATGAAAACTAACCACTTCGAGCTCTTTGTAGAAAAAAGTAGAATATTAATAAATCTAAATAAATAAAAATAACCTTTAAAATGTTTTTCTTTTTAAAATTAATTTTATTGTTACATGTCTGTTATACATAATGGTCACAGTCATCATAGTGAATTTGTACCTGAACTTAATATATCTTCATTCTGCTATTTTCCCATTCCCCTCCCCTCAATTCAACCCTTCCCATCTTAATTTACAAGAGCTGTTTTTTTCTTATTCTTTTTTCTCTCTTCCCTTCTTTCCCTCCCAGCCCTACCTATTTGAACATTTTCATTCTATTTACTAATATCTATTATACATTTTGGTCCCTCTTTACCGTTTCAGTAATCTCACACAAGAGAAATAGTCTGATATTTAAACATATGTATTCGATTTATTTCACTTAAAATTATAGTCTCAAGGTGCATCCATTTACCTACAAATGCCTCGTTTATCCTTCTTTAGGGCAGAGTAGTAATCCATTTTAATAAAAACCACATCTTCTTTATCCACTAATCCATTGATAGGTATTTGGGTAGTTTGTAGGCTTTAGTTATTACAAACTTACTGCTATAAACATGGGTGTGCATATATCTCTGTGGTATGATGTTTTTAACTGTTTCAGGAATATACCAACGTTGGGGCATAGCTGAGTTAAATGGAACTTAGTCCTAGTTTTTTTAGGCATCTCCATATTGATTTCCACAGTGGTTGCACCAATCTCTACACTTTCACTAACAGTGGAGAAGGGTTCCTTTTTCCCCACAGTCCCATCGACATTTGTTATTCATTGATTTCTTGACAATAGCCATTCTTTCTGGAGTGAGAAGGAATCTCTGTGTTGTTTTAATTTGTATTTCTCCTATGACCAGTGGTGTTGAAGATTTTTTCATGTGATTATTTGCTGTTTGTACTTCTTCATCGGAGAAGTGTGTGTTCATTTTAAATGCCCACTTTTTGACTGGACCTTTAAATTTGGGAGTCTGGTTTTTTGAGTTCTTTATATATTCTAGATATTAATCCTTTGAGGAATAGCTGATAAATTTTTTTCCATTTTATGGGTTGTCTCTTCAACTCGGTGGTTTCTTTTCCTGTTAAAAAGCTTTTTAATATGATGAGACTTCAGTTGTTGATTCTTCGAGATATTTCCTGTGCAACCAGAGTTTATTTTTTTCATAAAGTCTTTGTCTACACCTGTGTTTTCAAGAGTTTTACCTATTGTATCTCCAGCAGAATTAGTGTTTCACTTTTAATATTTAGATCTTTAATTCATTTCGATTTTAGTTTAGTACATGCTGAGAGATACAGGTCTACATTTAAACTTTGGCAGATGGAAAACTAGTTTTCCCAGTACCATTTATTAAAGAGTTTGTCTTTCTTGCAGTTAAGGCGTTTGGCTACTTTGTCAAAGATAAGGTGGCTGAGTGTGTTTGGAGTTCTTTCTTCATCTTCTAATCTGTTCCATTGATCCTCAGGTCTCTTTTATTGCCAGTACGATGCTGTTGTTATCACAGTAGCTTTGTAGTATATTTTCAAGTCAAGGATTGTGATGCTCCCTGCCTTGCTTTTGTTGCCCAGAATTGCTTTTGCTATTCTAGGTCTCTTCTGGCTCCAAATGAATTTTATGATTATTTTCTCTAGTTCTGTGAGGTATGCTATTGGTATTTTGATTGGGATTGCATTACGCCTATATAACAGTTTTGGAAATATGGCCATTTTCACCATACTGGTTTTTCCTACTCAAGAACAAGGGGAATCTTTCCATTTTCTGATATTCTCTTCAGTATTCTTTTTCAGAGCACTGTACTTTTCAATGTAAAGGTCTTTTACATCTTTCATTAGATTGATTCCTAAGTATTTTATTTTTCTTGATGCTATTGTGAAAGGTGTAGTTTGCCTAAGTTCTCTCTCAGTGAGTTTGTTATTTGTTTATAGCAATGCTGTTGATTATTGAGTGTTGGCTTTATATCCTGCTGTGCTACTGAATTTGATTATTAAATCTAGGAGTCTTTTGGCAGAGTTTTTGGGGTCTTCTATGTAGATTATCATATTATCCACAAATACTTTATAATTTAACTTTTTCTTTCCTATCCTTATTCCTTTCCTTTCTTTCTCTTGTCTAATTGCTGTGGCTAATGTTTCCAGAACTATATTGAATAGGAATGGTGACAGTGGACATCATTGTCTTGTTTCTGATTTTAGAGTCACAGCTTTCAGTTTTTGTCCATTTACTATGATGTTGACTATTGGTTTATCATAGATGGCTTTTATCAAATGGAGATAAAGATATTCTATTCCAATTTTCCATAGGGTTTTTATCATGAATGGGTGTTGGGCTTTGTCATATGCTTTGTCATCTGCATCTATTGATATGATCATGTGGCTTTTGTCCTTGGCTGTGTTAATATGGTGTATTATCTTTAGTGGTTTACATGTAGTAAACCATCCCTGCATCCCTGGGATGAATCCTACTTGAATGTGATGTATAACTATTTTAATGATTTGCTGCATTCTGTTTGCCAGTATATTGAAGAATTTTGCATCTATGTTCATTAGGGAGATTGGCCAGTAGTTCTTTTTTTGTTTTTGTTTTTGTTTTTTTTTTTGTTTGGTCCTTGTCTGGTTTTGAAATCAGGGTAATGCTTGCTTCCAGGAATAAATTTGGGAATATTGCTTCCCTTTCAGTTTCGTTAAGGAGTTTGAGGAGCAGTAGCATTAGATTTTCTCTAAATTTCTTGTAGAATTCAGCATTGTGTCTTTCAGGACCTGGGCTTTTCTTTGTTGGTAAGTTTTTAATTACATCATCAATTTTATGACTGATATTGGGTTGTTTAAAATTTTTGTATCTTTTTGATTCAGCTTTGGTAATTCATATGAATCTAGGACTCTGTCCATTTCTTCTGAGTTTTCCATCTTATTAGAGTAAAGATTCTCTTAAGTAGGCACTGTTGATCTTCTGGATTTCTTCAGGATCTGTTGTGATTTCACTCTTCATTCCTAATTTCATGAATTTGGGTCTTCTCTTTCCTTTTCTTGATTAATTTGGCTAAGAGTTTGTCTATTTTATTTAATCTTTCAAAAAGCAACTCTGATCCATTGATTCTTCATATTGTTTTCTTAGTCTCAGTTGCATTAATTTCTGCTCTGATCCTTATAATTCCCTCCCTCATATGTGCTTTGAGTTTAACTTGCTCTTCTTTAGAAGCTTGAGGTTCAGCATCAGGTTATTTATTTGAGTATGCTCTGTTTTTCTGATGTGGAAGTTCACCACTATAAATTTCCCTCATAGGACAGCTTTCATTGAATCCCATAAGTTCCTATATGTTATATTGGCATTATTGTTTAATTGTAGAAACTGTCTAATTTTTTTTAAATTTCACCTGTGACCTGTTGGTTTTTCAGGAGGATATTATTTAATTTTTGGTTTTATGCAGTTTTTTTGGTTTCTTTTGGCATTGATTTCCAATGCCATTGCAGTATGATCTGATAATTTGCATGGATAATTTCAATTCCTTTACATTTACTTAAGCATGTTCTATGAGCTAATATGTGACCTGTTTTAGAGAAAGTCCTTTGTGCAGCTTAGAAGAATGTGTATTCTATTGTGGGGTGCAACACTCCATAGATATCTACCCAGTCCATTTATTTAAAGGTTTAGATCATGTCTTATATTTCTTTGTTGATGGCTTTGTTTTTGTTTGTTGTTGTTGTTGTTGTTTTTGGTTTGTTTTGTTGTTGTTGTTTTTTGGTACCGGGGATGAAACTTGGGACCTTGTGTTTGCGAGGCAGGTGGCAACACCACTGAGCCAAACCCCAGCCCTCTTTGTTGATGTTTCTGTCTAGTTGATCTATTTGTGACAGTAGGGTATTGAGATTCTCCCATTACAATGCATTAGTGCTTTTTAGGTTTTTCTGGTCTGTTAATATTTGTTTTATATAGTTGAGTGTATTGGTATTTGGTGCATGTGTATATATAATTTTTATCTCTTCCTTTTGGATTATTCACTTAACAAGGATATAGTGACCTTCTTTGTCTCTTTTGATTAGTCTTGGCTTGAAATCCACTTTGTCTGCAAATAGGATAGATACTCCTGTTTTTCTCCAGGTTCCTGTTCTGTGGAGTGTTGTTTTCCATCCTTTGACTTTCAGTCTGTGAATTTCTCTTCATGTTAAATATATTTCTTGGATGCACCATATTGTTGGATCTTCTTTCTTGATCCTTTCTTCCAATGTATTTCTTTTGACTGCTGAGTTGAGACCATTTACATTGATAACTATAGCTGATTTCTACTGACTTTTCCTTGTCATACTATTTTCCTGTTGTTGGTTCCCTTTCTTTCCTCATAGTTAATCGCTTGCCTTGCCTGGTGAATGCATTCAAAATTGATAAGGAAATAAGATAGTTCCATGATAAAGAATATCTGATGAAATTCATGACCACCGAAGAAACTTTACAAATGTTCTGAAGGATATTCTGGAAAGAGACAACTAAGACTACAGTTCCATGAACCCTAGTAGAATGAACGTTTTTGTATATGCAACAAATCTAAATCAAATTCTTTGGGGGAAGGTTGTGGTACTGGGGATCGAACTCGGGTCCTTGCGCTTGTGAAGCAGGCCACCAAACCACTGAGCTAAATACCCGGCCCTCTAAAATTCAAATTCTAAGAGCTTGGATTGCTACAGATCCTCAGCCATACCTAAGATGGAAATCAGACATAAGCTGGCTCTTTTTTACCCCCGGGTATTAGAGATTGAATCCAGGGGCTTCATGCTAAGGTATACCCCACAGTCCTTTTTTCTCTTTTTTTATGATTTTGAAATACCCTCACTTAGTGAAGTCACTAAGCTGGCTGGGCTGATTCTTGAGCTGCTTCCACATTGCTAATGACTATCACTACTGTCCACCTTCTTCTTCAGGGCCCTCTCAAGAGGAGGGTCCTCTTACAAGCTTTTAGAATGCTCCCAGTTGGCTCAAGGTCCTTGTTCAATTCATACTGGAATCAAAAGTTGGCAAAGTATAGCTATTTTAGTGTTCATGGCCCTGAGGTTTGACCATCAGCCCTATCAGGTCTTAGGGTTAGCGTCCCTCCTCACCCCAGAGTCAGCAGCTACCTAATGGTGGCCCCTGGAAATACAGCATCATGGCGATTTCTCTTGTTCTTCATCATTTCCTGGCTGCCAGTGACCTTTGGTGTCACCAGCTCCAGCTGCCTGCTGCCTCTGGCACCAGCAGCCTTTTGTGTTAGCCCCAGCTACTGGTCATTTTCTGGCCAGACTCCTTTGGTTACCACCTCTCAGTATACCACTTTTGGCATGATCTACTCAAGATATAAATCATGAATACACAAAAATATGCAACCTGGAAGAGGTTTCATTAGGAGTTAGGTAGTAACTGGGTATGATGGTGCACGCCTGTGATCCCAGCACTCAGGAAGCTGAGGCAGCTTGCTGTGAGTTTGAAGTCAGCCTGGGCTACATAGTGATTCAGGACCAGCCTGAACTATAGAGCGATGCCCTATCTCAAAAATAAGACTTTAGGTCATAGCATACAGAGGAATAGTGCATAACCTGCTAAGGGTATGGGGAGGTTGCTTAAGAGGAAGAATGTCAGGCTCACCCATGTGTAGTATCAGCATTTTTGTTGGTCATTGTGGGAGTGGTGCTTTGCAGAACTAATGAAGAAGACTTCAGAGGGGCAGGATCGTCCGGAGAAGCTGCATGGCACAGTCATCTGGAATAGGTCCACGTCCAAAGCCAGCTGCAGCCAGAGCAACATGTCCTGGCCCAGCCAGCTGGGCAGGCTATAGGGACACACAAATAAGGCAGCTGGGGAAAAAGAAGAAAAAGTACCTGTTACAGAGTGAGCTCTTCTCTCCTGTCTCAGTAGCACTAAGTAGGAATGAAAAATGGGTGCAAGAAACATTTCAAGGAAGACAAGATTTTGCATTTAAGAAATAAAATAGTTAACTTTAAGGGTTTTTTTTTTTTGTTTTGGTTTGGTTTGGTTTGGTTTGGTTTGTTTGTTTGTTGTTTTTTTTTTTTTTTTTTGGTGCCAGGGATCGAACCCAGGACCTTGTGCTTGCAAGGCAAATCCCTGGTCCAACTCTAAGGTTTTTAACCTAGACAGTTGAGATGTCACAGACATAAGTATAAAAGTTGAGTTGCAAGATGGGTTATAGTTTTGCATGACAATGTGAAAAGTTTAATATTGGGCATGTTAAGTTTGAATGTGAGACTAGACTTTTAAGAAAGAAGCCAGAAGTGAAGATTTAATTTGTTAGATTTCCAAGTAAGTATATACATATTTATATTTCTAGAATGCTAAATGCACACACACACATATATACTTAGTTAAACAGCTGTTGCTTGTCGTGTTGCAGTACAGAGCAGTGTGTAGGGGCATGTAGCTAAGTGGTGGAGCACATGCTTAGACTGTGTGGCCAGGGTTCAATGGCAGCAACCCTCCCCACCCCCCATCCACTGCCCACACGCAAGGCTATTAAAAGCACAGGCTTTACGCCAGGTGTGGTGGCACACACCTGTAATCCCACCCCTCAGGAGGCTGAGGCAGGAGTCTCCCTGTGAGTTTGAGACCAGCCTGGGCTACATAGTGAGTTCCAGGTCAGTCTCAACTACATATCAATAAACTGGGTGGTGTGGCGCGCACCTGCAATCCTAGCACTTGGAAGGCTGAAGCAGGAGGAGCGCTGTGAGTTCAAGACCAGCGTGGACTACATAGTGAGTTCCAGGTCAGTCTCAACTACATAGTGAGACCCTGTCTCAAAAAAAAAAAAAAAAAGGCACAGGCTTTGGAACCAGAGGACCAGGGTTTTAATCCTGACAACTGCCAGTCTTTGTGACCTTAGGCAATTCCTTTATTTTTAAATTTCTGCATTTAAATTTTCTCAGAATTGTTTTGAAACTAAGTAAGTTGAATTATGAATGCACATAGGTCACTTCCTGGCACATGGGAAGTACTGGAAAGCATTTGGTATTATCGCTGTCGTCAACTTCTTCACTCTTATTTGCCATGCTCTGTTGAATACTAGATTGTAAAGACACAAACAAGAATTGCAGTGTTCCTCATGTGTAATGGGCGTGACAAAGCTTGACGCACAGAGAAATAAGCATAAAGACCAAAATCAAGTGTATTCCATTTAATGACATTTGTACCTGTGTAGTCTGAAATTGATGAAAAATTATTACTGTCCATCATTGAGATGATTGTCTTGAGCATTAAATAGTTTAGGCATCAAATTCTGCAGTGGGTGTTTCCTGGTTTTATGTAAATGATGTTGGCTGTCCTTACAAATGTGATCGTTGTTTCATATACTCACAAGTTATTTCTCATCAGCACTAAGAAGCATAACTTCTGCCTTTAATTACATTCGGCCTAGAGGACTAGCCACTTCAGTCATTTTCATTTTTCCTCTGTTGCATACATTTGCTCTTCTTATGTTGTGGGGCAGGACTTTTAAACTGCACGAGATACATTAAGGCACAGCAGCTTATTCTGCTTCGTTTTCATCATCCAAAAATAAAGATAAAACATTTTTCTGTCATGTGATTCATGGTAGACATTCATTCAGACTCTTCATATTCAAATTGGGTCAGCGGAGCCGTGAAGTGAGAGAAAGCAGCCTCCTCCTCCTCAGGGTGTGAGCTCCATGTGGCAGCAGGTGCCTTTATCACCACACACCTTGCACCTGGCCCACAACTGATGTCCAGTAAATAGCAGTGCATTTGATGAGTGGACAGCATGACTCTGCTCTGACCTATATATTGTTTTCATTAAGTTTATTGGTACTTTTTAGGTGTACAGTACATTACATTCATCACTGGGATCTTGTACCTTTACATGACAGGTCTTGGTTCTTAATCTTTCCCCATTCCCCTGGCCTCCCTTCACCCACTCCTCCCTTCCGTATTTACAAAGACTGTTTCCATTTTATCTCTCTCGTTTCTTTCTTTTCCCTTCTTTCCTTTCCCCTACCCTTCCCACTTCTCCTACTCTTTTAGCCCTTTTCTTCCTATTTCACATTATCAGTTATACAATTTGAACCTTATTTTCACTTGCAGTTTCTCACACCAGAGAAACTATTTGGTATTTGCACATGTGTGTCCTATTTATTTCACTTAAGAGTATGACCTCAGTGGCATTCATTTAGCTATAAATGTCTATAGGTTCTTGTTCTGTATGGCTGAGTAGTACTCCATTTTGTAGAAAAACCACATATTCTTTATCCAGACTCCAGTTTTGGGGCAGTTAAAACTGTTACAATTGTGCTGCCATTAACATGGGTGCACATATATCAATCACTGTGGTATGATTCTTTTAATTCTTTTGGGAAGATACCCAGCAGAGGAATAGCTGGGTCAAATGGAACCTCTAGTCCCAGCTCTTTGAGGTATCTCCATATTGATTTCCACAGTGGTTGCACCAGTCTGCACTCCCACCAACAGTGGAGAAGGGTTCCTTTCTCCCTGCAGCCCTGCCAGCATTTGTTATTGTGTGATTTCTTGATATCAGCCGTTCTTTCTGGGGTGAGGTGGAATCTCAGTGTTGTTTTCATCTGCATCTCTTGAATGACCAGTCATGTTGAACATTTTTTCATATGTTTATTTGCTGCTTTTACTTCTTTGTCTTAGAAATGTCTGTTCATTTCAGATGCCCATTTTTGAATCGGATCTTTATATTTGGAGGGGTCTGGTTTTTTTGAGACCTTTATATATTCTGTATAGTAGACTACTATACTTGGTCTGAGGAACAGCTGGTAAAATTTTTTCCCACAGTGTAAGTTGTCTCTTAGCTCTGTTGGTAGTTTCTCTTGCAGTGCAGAAGCTTTTTAAAAAGATGACATGCCAGTATTGATTCTTTGTGCTAGTTCCCGTGCTACTGGGATTTGTTCATAAAGTCTTTTCCTATGCCAGTGTCTTCAAGAGTTCTACCTAACTTATCTTCCAGCAAGATTAAGGTTTCTGTTTTAATATTTAGATCTTTAATCCACTTGGATTTTAGTTTAGTGCATGGTGAAAGATAGGGGTCTAGTTTTAATTTTTGGCAGGTTGAAATCCTTTTTTTTTCCAACACAGTTTATTGAAGAGACTATTGTACCTCTGGTGAGGAGGGTGGGCTCCTTGTCAAAATGAGAGAGCTGAGTATGTCTGGAGTTGTTTCTGTGTTTTCTAATCTATTCCACTGATCCTCAGGTCTGTTTCTTTGCCAGTACCATGCTGTTTTTATCACAGTGGCTTTGTAGTACAGTTTCAAGTTGCGGATTGATACCCCCATCATGTCTCTGTTGCCTAGAATGGCTTTTGCTATTCTATGACCTGTATATTTATAACAGGGAGCTTACTAGTTTTAAAAACTATTTCCTCAAATATAGTACACTTAAAATTTATTGTTTCTAAATTGTGTATGTGGCTCATTTGAACAAAAGTGAAGTGACTTTGGAAGTGTTAATTTGTTGATTGATCTAAGAAGTACAAGTAAGTCAAAAGACAAAAGCCGATACTGAATTAACTTTTAATGCTAAGAAATTGATTTGATCATCTTTTCTGATTAAGTTGTTTTTAAGACTATATTGTATCTACTCTTAACGTTGGACTCTTGAAATGATTTTTGGCTAAAAGCAATCTCATCTTTATATGTTAAACGATAACAAATGATGATGATAACGATCATGGCAGTACTGTACATCACATAATTTCAGCTAATGAAAATACAAAGAATATAAATGAATAAAATATAGTACATATACAACCAAATCATAAATACTGGTCCTAAAGTACTACACGAAAGTGATGCTGGAACAATTAATGTTACCTTAAATTTCCAAGAGTTGAACTCTCCTATACAGCATTTTATATGAATCTTAAAATGCATATTCTAGGGCCAGGGATTTAACTCAATGGTTCAGGACCTGCCTGGTAAATGTGAGATCCTGAGTTCAATCCCTGGTACCAAAAAAAAAAAAAAAAAGCATACTGTATTAAAGAACATAGGAGTTTATAGATTTTGGTTTTTTTTCAGTACTAGAGATCAAACCCAGGACCTTTGTACAGAGCCGCCTTCCCACGACTTTTGTTAATTTTTTAGTTTGAGATAAGATCTCACAAAGTTACTAAGTTTCCTGGGCTGGGTTCAAACTTGGCAGTCCTCCTGCCTCAGCCTTCCAGAGTGCTGGGATTACAGATATATGCTGCTTTGCCCAACTAGGAGCTTATGAAATATTATAATAAATACTATACTTAATATAGTAGTTTCTCAAGTTAATATTGAAGGCCCTTTTGGACTTTTAAAATATCTTTATTTTGGTTTTCTAAAATTGTGTAAAAACTCATAATGAATGTAATCATTATATACTACACACATGTACTAATAAAGAATACTTCTTAAATAAATAAATGGTAATATTTATAACAAAACTTACCATATGATAAATTACAACTTTTAATTGTGATAATTTTTCAACTTTAACAAAACACGTATCACTTAACAGTTACCATCTTAACTTTTTTAGAGTGTAGAGTATACGCACACACACACATTGTTTTACAACTAACTTCTAGAATATATGTATATTTTATAAAGAAATGAATGTTTTGGGCCAGGGATTTAGCTCAGTGGTTCCACCGCCTGCCTCTGAAGCACAAGGACCCGAGTTTGATCCCCGGTACCAAAAAAAAAAGAAAAAGAAAAGAAATGAATGTTTTTAAGATGCCACCTGTTAAGTGATTTAATGTTGCACATCAAGATATTTTTGTTCAAAACATGAACATGTATATCACTAATAAAGATTTTAGATTTTGAACAATAATACTAATCTCTTTCTCTCAATTAATAGGAGTGAGTTAAGCCGACAGAAGCTTCAAAGCCAGGAGCTGCTTTCTCAGCTACAAATAGCAAATGAAAAGGCATCCGAGGTAAGGTCATGAGTCCCCCGGGAAGCATTTCTGACTGCAGCTTGATATACACATTAGAGAATTTTGTCTGCACCAAATCCGAATTAATTCTCTACTTGGAAGTAACCACATAGAAATTGTCCATAACCCCCAAAGTCCACACATAAAAGCTTTGAAAGTCAGTGATTGATCATCTGTACAGTAATAAAGGGTAGAGGTCTTAGTTCTAATATGTACTAGTATAACTTGTATAGTATTTCGAGAATTATTGGGATCTTCTTTTTTCCTGTGAGTTTCTACAGTTTTGCTATATAACCCATTCGTCTTTGTTTTAATTCATCAAGAAAGACGCATAAAGGGCCAGGGATTTACCTCATTGATGCCACCACTGCCTCATAAGCTCAAGGTCCTGAGTTCGATCCCCAGTACCAAAAAAAAAAGAAAGAAAGAAATAGAAAATACTTTTGCTTACTAGAATGAATTAAAATATATTTAGATTGATGCATTAGAACTAAGTATAACAAGCTTATCTGTTTTGTTGTTGATGATGCCTTAAAAACTAAACAATCTATAGATTGTATCTGAGGCTTTCTAGAACTCTCGCTCTTCATTTGATGTTCTAACTTCAAGTGTTCATCAGTGGGGCCTATCTTAGGGGCCACAGTGCTTTTTTCTCTTAAGCAACATGACATTATAACTTGATATGATCCACTTAGAAGACGATTAAGGAATAGCTGTTAAAATAACCTTATTGTATCTCCCACTTCCAGATATCTGTTCTAAGAAGGAAGATTTTCAATGTAGTAATGAAATATTAGAAGCTCAAAAGAAACCAATGGATCAATTGGGAAAAAAAAACATTGTAAATATTATGATTTGTCAATCTGAGCTCTTTCCTTTTTTTTTTTTTTTGAGCTGTTTCTTAACCATTATGATAGCAGTATAGAAAAAAATGCACATTCTATACAGTTCAATTATAGAGATGAAAATGATCATCACATATGATAAGATTTTTTCCCAAGTTTTCTCCAGTGTGTAATATGCCTCTTAAAATTTAAGACTACTTATTTAAACATACTGATAAGTTGGTGTAGCCAATATACTTCTCCTAATTTAATTTTGCTTTTGGGCATGGTAAGATAAATAATAAACTTGTTTTAACAAAGTAGAATATTTCATTTTATGTTACTAGACATGACATTCACTCTAACCCCTTGTATGTAATTGACATTTTCTAGCCATTCCTTATTGGGCTTATATTATTCAATTTGGATAAATGCCAGAAAAACTACATAACAATTCTAGTTGTACAAAATTATGTTTTGCCGATGCACTCTGACCAGGCAGGTAAGTATGGCGAGAGAATATATTTTTTTAAATTGAACTTGTCTGCATTGCTGTATATAGTGACAATTTTGTATTCATAATATCTCTACAGTTTCTGCCATAGCAGAGTATCCCAAACTGGACTCCATAAAAAACAAAAATGATTTAAAAAAATCAAGAAATGATTGTCATATAGTTCTGGAAGATAGAAGTACAAAATCAGTGTCAGCAGTATTGGCTCCTTCTGAGGCCTCTGAGGGAGAATTTGTTCCCTGCCTTTCTCCTGGCTTCTGCCTCAGGCATTTTTTGGTGTTAGGTGGTATTTTGTGTCTTCCCATCGTACACATCTGTCTTTATGTCCAAATTTCCCATTTTAATGAATGGATTTAATGAATGGATGTCATATGGGTTGTGGCTCATCATAATGGCCTTACTTTAATTTAATCATCTGTAAAGACTCTCAATAAGGTCACATTCTGCCAGTCATGTTGACACACACTTGTAATCCCAGCACTGGGGAGCCTGAGGCAGGAGGATCACCTCAAGTTAGAGACCAACCTGAGCTACACAGGAAGTTCCAGGCCAGCCTGAACTACATAGTAAGACCCCGTCTCAAGTATTCATGGGTACTGAAGTTACAACTTTGGCATCATTTGGAGACACAGTTCAACCCATAAACCCATAGCAGTGCCTAATAATTCTGTTGATCCCAGCAGCCTCTGCAATATGCACATATCTTGAGGAAACAAAGTTCATGCAACCCTACTACTTAAGCTGTTATTGTAAGGCCCAGCGGTCTGTGTTTTTACAGTTGTCCTGGTGATTCTGAAACAGTGACCTAGCATCACAACATTAACAAATTGAAAGTCTTGCTCTTCTGATTCATTTTACTTTTGGATTTGTTGATTTATCTTCTGTTTGTTTTGTTTTCTGCAGTGCAAGGGATGGAACCCATGGCCTTGCACATTCTAGGCAAGCACTTTACCAATGAGCCACACTTCTAGCCCAGTGCACTTTTATTTGAAATATGGGGAGTAAGGAGGGCAATTTAAGAAGAATGCAGAACCACCTTCATACTTTGCAACTTATAATTGAAAAATGTACATTTGGAAATACTATGTTTTAATTTTATAAGTAGTAAAATGGTATCCACATTTTAACTGATTATTCCACAAAACATCTTCACATATAAATTTTCTGACTTGTTTGTTTTATTTTTTTCTTTAATAGAATGAAAAGTTAATTCTAGAGCATCAAGAAAAAGCCAACAGACTTCAAAGGCGTCTCAGTCAGGCAGAAGAGAGAGCTGCTTCAGCTTCCCAGCAGGTAGAACCCATCCTCATTATCCTGAGATAATAAACAGCCTAAGAGCATCAAAGATAGGCAGAGCTCCTTGGAAGTTCCCAGAGAGCTAGTGGTTTTATTTTTGCTTGATTACCCTGTTTAAAATTAGTCCTTTTAATACTTGTGATTGAAAAACTTTAGAAACAAAAATTAATATCAGTAGCTTCCACTCGATGCCCACTTCTTGAACTACATTGTCCAATAAATATCATTGCTGCTGACCATAATTGTTTACATTCAACTTAATTAAAACTAAATAAAATAAACAATTCAGATCCCTAGTCATCTAGCCAGATCTTAAGTCATCAATAGCCATATGCAGTCATGGCAGGCATATTGGACAGTATAGACATAGAACATTTATTTTGTTATTATAAAAAATTCTGTTACACAACAGTGCACTTTGTTTAAAAGTGAGCAGAACGCGCAAGGACCCGATCTCAATCCCTGGTACCAAAAAAAAAAAAAAAAAAAAAAAAAACTGAGCAGATATTTATTGGAAAATTAGAAAGCACATAGCATTACTATGAATATATTTAAGTTTTCACTGCCTTTGTTATTTTAGCTTTAAATGGAAAATTTATTTCACTTACAGGGTAACTATATTTAAGGCACATTTTTGTGAACAACTGAATGTCAAATACAATGTAAAAGTTGTCCAATGAGAAATAAAAATTTAAAGTATCAATGAAACACTGAGGAATAATTTCTCGTAATACACATCATATAAATGAAATGGATCATTTGTTCAAAAGTAGGGGCAGTAGTTCTGCCTATTAGGAACAAAATGAGACCAATTCAGTGGTTAAAAATATAAACAGACAAGTGAAATGGAGGGATGAGTGAAACACTAGGGAAAAAAAAAAAGCAAACTCAGGCTGGGGATTTAGCTCAGTGGTTCTGCCACCTGCCTTGCAAGCACAAGGACCAGAATACGATCCCCGATACCAAAAAAAAAAAAAAAAAGCAAAATAAGTTACCATAGTATTAACTGACAATTGGCTATAAATGTACTGTGTCCATGAAAAGAAGTATTTTTCTTAGCTGCTGTTGGCGTGGCCTACTGGCACTGAGTAGCCATGTGACCTCAAGCAATTTCAACTTATCTAAGCCTCAGTTTCCTCATGGTTGATGTAGGCTAACAACACTTCCCTCATACAGTTAGTAAAAGATAAAAAGAATTAATACATGGAAATCCTTTAGTATTGTGGTAAACATACAACTTAGATGGATATTTGAGAGCCTAAATTCGCTGTCATGACCCTTACAATTCACATTTCCTTTCTGATGTGGTTTCACTGTGTTCCTGGGCTGAGCTGGAACTCCTGGGCTCAAGAAGTCCTGCTGCCCCAACCTCCTACGTAGCTGGGAGTTCAGATATTTGCCATCATGCCCAAACTAACCCATTTATCTTTTTTAAGGACTACAATAAAGAAAATGCCTACTTAACACCAACTGCCTGGAATTACATAGTAGAAAGGGTAAATGATGGCACCTTATGTATATAATCCAGTTACATCTAATTTAATTTCCCTCCTAAACCATCCTCAGTGGTGTTTTTTTTTGTTGTTGTTGTTATTCAAACTCTCCAATGGCAAAGTTTCTGCCATCCTTTTTGAGAACCTATTTTAAATGTTTTGTCAGGAACTACTTCACAAATTTTTTCTGGAACATATTTTTCCTAAATTGTTTATCCTCCCATTGTGTTTTTATTTGAAAATGGAAGCTAGCCATTTAGCATTCTCCCCATGAACAAAAAGGAAATTTTTCTCTGAAGTGAATTTTTTTCCATTTTAAATAACACCATGGTAAACTTAATAAAATGTATGTTCATTTTTTCTCATCTTTATTTTACCTTTTCTAAATTCTGATTTTCCCGTTTTCTTCTAAAAACCAGACGTTGCTGGTATAAATGGTGTCCCACTAAGTGCGTGACGTTTAATGAATGTCTGCCTCCTGTGCTGACGCACCACGCCCTGGTGTGTCTCTGCGTCGGTCGTCCATCCCCAAGTTACGCCGCACTGCCCAGTGTCATCCTGTGTTCTTTTGACAGCAGGACAGTTTCTGAAATTAGTACGGTGAAGCCTTTCATGTAAGAACACGAATCCTAGAGGCTATGAAAAAAGTAATAAATGTAACCACATAAAATTACAAATTTCCACCTCAAGAAAAGCCATAGGGCTGGAGATGCAGCTCAGTGACAGAGCACTCACCGACCTGCACAAAGTCCTGGGTTTGATCCTCAGCACAAGGAAATAAAGTCGCAAAGCTAATGACAAGCATGAAATATTTCGAGCGTATATGGCAAAAACTAATATCCAAACACATATAAAAGTGCTACAGTCTAACACACAAGTGGATAAAGGAGGACTTTGAAAGAAAAGGAAAGATAGACGGCTTTAAACATGTAAAAAATGCTCCACTTCCACAAAACAATCTAAATTTCAATTTTAATCATGTATCATTTTCACATATGACACCACGAAACTTGATATGCCCTGTGCTGGCCCTTTCCTCCACCCTCGGAGGATGTGCATTTGGTGCGGTCACTCTGCACCACAGTTTGTCCGTATCAAAAAAGAAAATGCACAGAGGCCGGGGATTTAGCTCAGTGGTTCCGCAGCCTGCCTCACAATCACAAGGACCAGAGTTTGATCCCCGGTACCAAAACCTGTGAGCACAGAACCTTTGAGCCATACTTGCACCTGGAAGTCTTTGTGAGGAGGCAAGCATATAAAAATGCTAATGGCAGCATTGTCTCTGATTTTAGAGATTAAAAACCATCCAAATATTCAACATAGGAAATAGTTTAAATTATGCGGTATCCATATAGGGGATTCGTTTGCAGATAATAAAAGAAATAAAATAGATGTAATATGAAATTATGGAATTCTTTCCGACACACATACATAGGTATATATTGTTTTCTATTTAGAATATTTCTAGAAATTACTTAAATAGTGATTGTGTCAGAAGACAGGACTGTGGAAGAAAGAGAGTAAAAGAAACTTTTTTTATGCTGCGTACTCCTTTGTAGGTTAGGTATTTTTTACCATGTAAATAAATTACGACTACAATTAATATTTAAAGATTATTTTCCTGTTAGACTTTTCTTATTATGATCTGTATCACTTTTTTTTTTTTGGTACCCAGGATCGAACTCGGGTCCTTGTGTTTAGCGAGGCAGGCGGCAGCACCATGGAGCTAAATCCCCTGCCCTGTATCACTTTTTAAATTAGCAGCAGTCTTACATTGTATTTATTCACATTTAGTTTATGGCTTAGATATTTTTCTAATCAACATTTATCTAGATATTTTCATCCATCTGCGGAATGTGTTTGGAATTTCTGAGCGCATCCCTCTAAGCTGTGGAATGTCGTATTTAACATGCATTTCTCTAACGTAATACAGACACTTCAAAGTTTCAAGATTAAACTCGAAGTGAATGCTGAAGAAAAAGGACCTCCTCCAAGACTTCCAATAATATTATTTTCAACAATGAGGTTGTGATGCCTTGCACTTTGTATTAATCTAAGATTTTTCCATATAACTACTTACTGCTTGTTTATTTTAATTGCAGCTCAGTGTGATTACAGTACAGAGAAGAAAAGCAGCCTCCATGATGAATCTGGAAAATATTTTAAAATATTCATAGTTGCCTCACAGAACTGTAGAGTTGAGAAAGCTGTTGGATGAGAAGTGTATTGACATGGCGCTGCCTGCAGAGAATGGTTACGGCCTGTGTCACTTTGCATAAGCATTTTCCATTCTGTTTTGAGGGTTATTGGAATACAGAACAGTGACAGCTTCCTGTAAGTAAAGAAAATATAATCCTACATTTGAGCTTCATTGAAAAATAAAACCAGCTGAGAAGAACTCACTGCCTTCATCAACGAATCTATTTTTTAATTTCCCCTTTTTCCTTTGCATGAAAAGAATAATTTTCAAACTGTGGTAATCATGAGAAAGAGGTCTTAAGAATAATCTAGAATTTAATATTTCAGGTTCCAAAATTTTGGAGATTTTATATCTAATTGTTACTTCTACCTCCTTTTTAAAGTTCCTAAGAATTCATTTTATTATGAACTCATAAAAGTAATAAATTATGCACTTTCCAAAATGATGCTGTCATGTATTTTAATGTATAATTGTTTTGCTTCATTTTTAACTTACATGGTTTCCAGTATTTCTAAGACTTGATATTTAAGAGTTGGGGGAGGTTTTTTTTCATTTACTACTTGAAACAGTACTAATCAAGTGCTGATCTTAAATTGTCATAAGGCGTGGCTTTGAGCTGTTGTAGCCATATGGATCTTCATGGGTCCATCCATATAGTTACCTCTGCTTCTGGTTTGGGCTCGTGCACCCTGCTTTCCGGTGTTTAGAGCAGAGAGGTTTTTTTGTTTTTTGGTTTTTGGTTTTTTTTTTTCAGCTTTAATTGAGTTTATTGGTACATTTTAGGGATACAGTACAGTTACATTCATTGTTGGGATCTTGTACCTCTACATGACAAGTCTTGATTCTCATTTTTTCCCCTTACCTCTGCCCTCCCTTC
>NW_022900950.1:3345159-3362175 GCF_012274545.1 Fukomys damarensis | reverse complement strand
GAAAGATAAGGGTCTAATTTTAATCTGTGGCAGGTTGACATCCAGTTTTTCCAACACCATTTATTAAAGAGGCTATCTTTCCTCCACTGAGGATGGTCAGCTCCTTTGTCAAAGATGAGGTAGCTGAGTACATCTGCATTTGTTTTTGTGTCTTCCAGTCTGTTCCACTGATCCTCAGGCCTATTTCTTTGCCAGTACCATGCTGTTTTCATCACAGTGGCTTTTTAATATAGTTTTGTTTTTTTTTTTTTGGCAACAAAATTTATTGTGTTACAACTGAAAGCAATCCTTGGAGATAATTTTATTCTTCACCTTGAAGAAAATTGCCTCATTAATTTATTTCCTATAAATGACGCCCCACAGTTCTTGCCTCCTCCTCATCCCCTAGTATATTTCTTTATTGAAAAAGTGCTAATGATTAAAAAAAAATTAAAACTGACTTATACAAAAATGTACAAAGTAAAAGTAATTCTTTCCAGTGTTCCAAAATCACAACAAACATTATCATTAGGTGTTTCTATTTTGTTACCATTGCCTCTTTAAACAATGTCATAATTTTACTTTATTGAGGAAAGAGCACTCCACATGAAATCTACCCTGAAGAAATTTTAAGTGTACCATATAATATTGTCAACTTGGGCACAATGTTGCACAGCAGAACAGCAGAGATTATTCATCTTGCACAATGGAGACTTTGCCCTTTCCTCAGCAGCTCACCATTTCCCCCCTGCCCACCCCTGGCAGCTGCCATTCTACTTTCTGCTTCTGAGAAGTTGACTATTTTAGATGCATCGTGTCAGTGGAATCGGGTAGGATTCATCCTTCTGCTACTGGCCAATTTTGCTCAGTATGACATCATTTTTGTAAGTCCACATTGTAACACATGACAGAATTTCCACCCTTTTTAAAGCTAAATAATATTCCGTGGTATCTGTGCATCACGTTTTCTTTATCCATTCACTGGTGGACATATTTATTGCTCCCACACATTGGCTGTTGTCAATAGTGCTGAAAATGAACATGAATCATTGATGAAAACTGATTGCAATTCTTGAGCATAGAATAGTAGGATTTCTGGATTTGTATAATAGCTTTACTTTCTACGCTTTGGGTAACCTTCCATGTGTTTTCCAGTGATTCCATCAACAGTATAGAAGGGTTCCAGTTTCTCCACAGTATCTCTAAAATGCCTTATCCTTTTTTAAATAAGAGCTTTCCTAAAAAGCATGAGATGATCCATCTTTGTGGTTTTTTTTATTTGCAATTTTCTGATAATTACTGATGTAGAGCATCTATTCATATACCTGTTGTCATTTTATATGTATTCTTTGAGGAAAATGAGAGATACCTATTGAAATAATTAGTGTTCCTTTTTCCATTCTAATATTAATCACCTCCTTTCCAGTTGGCTCCCCTCTTTAATACCTAGGCATTCTCCAAGAGACAAATACACTCCATAGTATGCAGCTAATATGCCTTCCGTACTACCTCTGTGAATTTGAAGAACTGAAAATGATGGTTATCTCATTGCTGGGACACAATACCCGACACCCACAAGTTAAAGGAGGAAAGATTTCTTTTGGCTCCCGGTCTGTAGAGGTTTCGGTCCATAGGCAGCTGGCTCTGAGGCAGTGCAGCGTGGCAAGCAGGAAGCTGCAGGCCATCAAGCGGGCCGAGTTGTGTATATACTGTTCCCTTCCAGGCCACCCCCACAGTGACCTCCCACCAGGCTTCACCTCCAGCGTCACAGTGGGCTAAGCCAGTACTACACACCCATGACCCAGTCACCTCCCAGAAGCCTCACCTATGAGTGCATGTGGCTTTGGGGGACATCTCGATATGAGCCATGCCGGTAATTTTCCTCTCAGAAAAGTTTATTAGTTAATAATTTCTAATGTAAAAATGGTAAGTTTTTAACACTTCACTCTTAACTTCATTAACAAAGGCAGTACTGTTCTGTGAACTGTGCTGTAGAAGATGGGAAATGAGTAAGAAAGAAAAAAGGAATTATATAAATCTGAAATTGAGGACAGTGCAGCTAGTTCATTTTATTTATTTGTCTTTATTATATCTCCCTGAGAAAGAAAGGAGATATGACTGCCTCTTCTTTCTTCTGTCTAAAAATATGCGCATTGGGCCCAGCAGTAATCTTCTGATTTCTCCTCTGGTGTGGGAACTGTAACTGCCCAAGTATGGGACAACATTAGCAACCACTGGGCCTTTATTCAGTGATACTGAAGATTCCATAGCTGCGCCATCTTGCCAGAGCAATTCTTGGACAAATCAGAGCAAGAAACGTTTTACTATAAATTTGTTTTTTAAACATAATGTGTTTTATCATTTTTTGCAGACTAATAAATCTGTAATGAGCTTTTTTGCAAAAAGTTTCTCAAAAATAATTGAATTTGCTTTATTTACCTAAAAATGTGTATATATGCACACGGATGTACAGACAAAGGAGGACGCTGACTGTAGTATTCTGACGTTATGTACAAAATCTGTCCCGGGCCAGGGGTTTAGCTCAGTGGCACTGTGCCTGCCTCTCAAGTGCAAGGTCCGGAGTTTGATCCCGGGTACCAAAAAAGTAAATAAAATAAAATCTGTCCCTTTCCAAAATATATACAGCTTTTGTGCTAATACTAATGCTCTTTGTATGTATATAAAGAAGAAAACTAAATATGTAGTGTTTCAGTAATAGAAATCATAGGATGGAAGTTTCTTAAAAGTAATTCTTTTTTTTACAGCACTAGCAACTCCTAGGCCAGGAATTTACCACCAAACATTCCCGAGGGCCCCACGTTCCCACAGATGAGCCCACTGTATGTGCCTTGACCCCTCTTATCTCTTCTGCTCTGCTTGGAAAGTATATTGGAATGTAAGCAAGGGAGAATGACATCAGGGATAACTTGAATCTGCTCTAATTTATTTTTAAATACATATTCTTAAAGTGAAGTATTTTGTTTTTAGTAGCAAATTACTGGGGATCACACTCAGGACCTTGCACTTGCAAGGCAGGCACAGTGTCGCTGAGCTAAATCCCCGACACAAATTACTTTTGATATTGTGAATAGCTTTTGAAATTCACTAAGAGGCAGCTCACTTCCTCTCAAGATGGCCTAATTCTTTTTCTGACGGCTTTTTTTTTTTCTTACTGGTACCGGTTCACAAACTTGATTTTTTTTCCATGATTCTGGTTGCAAACCGAGTTAGATGAGAACCAAATCAAATTCAGAGGTTAGGTTCAATGTTGACTTTATGGGGAAATTTGGTTCTTGTCCAGTTCAGTTTGCACCCAGAATTGTGGAGAGAATTGAGAACTGAGTTCATGAACCAAGGCAACACTATATATGTTTATAACGCACAATTATTACATTCATCTTGGGGATCTTGGGGAAATGGTGTGGGACATTCACATCTCTTTTTTTTTTTACCCCCCTGGTACGGGGATCAAACAAACTCAGGACCTTGCATTTGTTGGGCAGGTGCAGTGCCACTGAGCTAAATCCCCAGCCCTGCACTCACATCTTAATTTTTATTTTCCCTCTCCTTCCTCCCCTCCCATCTCACCCCTTCCATAAATCCTTTTCCTATCTCCACAGTCTTATCTCCGTTTACTATCTGTTTTGTTTTGCTCTTTGAATTCTTTATACTTTGCACTTCTCATATAAGATAAGTATGCAGTATTTAACTTTCTCTGATTTACTCCATGTAACATTATGGTCTCAAGGTGCAGCCTACAGACTTTTCCTATGAATGACTCAGGTTTATTCTTCCTGAGAGCTGCATAGTACTCTGTGTGTGCATGCGTGACATGTGTCACGTTTCTCTATCCACTCAGTTTTTGGTGGGCGTATAGGGCCACTTCCATAGTTTAGCTGTTACAAATTGTGCTGCTGAAAAACAAGGGTACACATGGATCCCTGTCATATGATGTCTTTAACTTTTTTAGGAAGTTACCTAGAAGAGGTATAGCTGGGCCAAATGGAATTTCTACTTTTAGTTTTTTTGAGGACTCTCTATCCTGATTTCCATGGTTCCCAACAACTTTGACCATTAGAAAATCCTTCCTTATAGTGAACTATAGTGTCTCCCTGCCTTAGTTCCATACTGTGCTACAAAGTAAGTCTAAACCATATTTCAATGGCAATTTTAAGCTTTGTGAAAATAGTGTGCCCCCCCCCGTGCTTAGTAAACATCTTCATTTTCTCAGAGGACTCCGTTTTGAGTTCTGCTTGACCAGTCACTGGTCTCAGGGAACTATGCTCAGTCAGTAACATTAATTCCCATGTTCTAGATGGTGACAGAGGATGGGAAGAGGGTGAGGGATCCTCGCCTCCGTGTAGGGGGACAGTGTTTTCGGCTCTCGAGGGAATAGATCTGCCTTAGACTGTACCCTTCCCCCACCCTAAGGAGATTGTGACAAGTTGTCTAAGAAAGTATGCTGAGCGACACTTATAGCCAGTGATTCACAAAAATGTACATATATGATACGTCTGATCAGTGTTCGAGATCAGAAAACCTCACAAACATGCCCTAAAGAGAAAACATGAGAATTATTGTTCTAACGTCTATACCTCCATTAATGTAACTTAAAAATGTTATTTTATGAATTTTGGGATTACTCTTTGACAGATATTGAGTATATTGTTGACAAAACTTCTTTTCTTTTTCAAAGGTTTTTTACTAAGCTAAACCTTTGCCCCAGAAACGGCACTCATCTTTATATATCTGGGGTCATTTTAGCTCCTAATTCTGTCATCTAGCTTGTTAGTCCTGAGCATAGGGACCAAGTCTGTCTTATTTGGTTTACTGTATGTCTTGCATCCCAAACAATTTCTGATTTGCAGTGAATGCCATCTACAGATTTGATAAACATGCTACTCTTATTGTTAGGCAAATCTCTGAAAAGATGAGGAGGACTCTGAGTGCAGAGTTTCTTAACTCCTACCACCCCAGTTCCCTTACTTTGTAACAAATGAGCACCTGTCTGCTAGAGTCATTTAGCCTGTTTTTAATGTGGCCTGTGTCATAATCCAGTAGGTTAGGATTGGGACCTATCCTAAGAACATAAGAAAGACCCAGCCTTATTTGCACCATACTACTCATATTCCCGAGGCCTAATCTAGTAATCCTGTCCAAGAGGAAAACTCCTAACATTTATTCCACATAACATCCTAGTAGTTGTTGCATGCTCTTTACATGTTTATGAGAACCTTCAGTTTGATAAGGCATCATAGAAATTTTCGTTTAATATTTTTTCAAGGGCAGCAAGTCCCTTTTTCAAATAAGGAATCAGAGTGTATTGTCATTGATATATAAGGAAAACCATTATTACTTAGATCTGTGGAGATTAAAAATTTGAGGCCAGTAGCTCCTTTTATGAAATCTATTCCAGAGGATAAAAGAGAATGAAAGTTATAATCACATTCCTACAATACCCAAAAGAATCCTTTAGACAATCTCCCTGGATCTATGATTAACATGCTGATCTGTATTAATATGTATTGTTGAGAATGTGTCAAGGGCTCCAACACCCCTGCCAGGTAACTATTATCATTTCCTTTCCAAAGCTGTAAAGTACGGTAAAAGCTAAATGATGTGCCCAGAGTCACAGAGCTGGTAAGTGGCACAGATGGGTCCAACCAGATCTACTCGGTACCACAGTTCCTTCTCCTGTGCAGCAGTGTTTCTTTACCATCTGCAGAATCCACACTTTCACCACCCCTCCTATTTGCTGACATTGATTGGGTTCTTGGCGAAGCCCAGGATGGAATTTCATCTGGGTCAGGAGTCTTGAACTCACATAAACTGCTAGAGAGTGTCACACATTAGGCGACTTTTCCAGCATCTAGTCTGTCCTTTTCAGTTCAGGGATCGATGCCCTTGATGGAAAATGGAAACGAGGATTTGGAAGAATTCTACTTCCACTTTTCCATTCTCCAACCGTGTAGCAAGTCTGAGCTGTGAGCCTCTTCAGTCTTAAGTTGTTTGTACCAGGTTTATGTTTTTGTTTGTATGTTTGTCTGTTTTGCTCTCTGACCCTAATCCAAAGAGTTGTCAAGTTACATATACACTTGGAAAATGTCCTAGAGAGAAAAAAAAATCATATCCAGTGGCATTTGAGAATTTTCAAATGAAGAAAAGGAAGTGGTTGTAACCTAAATATAAGTAGTATAAAGTATAATAATAAGTAAATTATAGATACTTCTTTTGAAAGTTTGCATATTCTTTGAGTGATGAGTTTCACTAATGTTAATCTAAATAAAAATCAATATATGTTAAATATAGTTAGTAATTGTAAAGAGGCTAATTTGTTTCTTTGTTGGTTTGTTTTTGCACTGCAGATTGAACTTCCACTTGTGAGGCAGGCGGCAGCAGCACTGAGCTAAATCCCCTGCTCTTATTTCTTTTCTTGTACAAAACATAGTGTTTTAAAGTATGATGTTTGAAAGGTATTGGAATTAGTTGAACCAAAGAGCAGAAGCATTTGATATAAAAAATAAATAAATAAAAAGAGCTCCAGCAATTGGAATTAAGCAGGAGCAAAGCCAAACTGATGAGAAAAGGAAGTCTTTTTAGGCTGCTATGCACTGGAAAGAAACACTATAGGAAAACATTTGCTTTGCGAAGAAACTGTTTTACATTGGTAATAATGTTGAAATTAGAGCCATCAGCCAGATAAGTGGGTAATTAAGCTATAACTATTAATAAATGTACTAGTAGGGCCAGGGATTTAGCTCAGTGGTCCCACCACCTGCCTCACAAGCACAAGGGCCTGAATTCCATCCCTGGTACCAAAAAATAAATACATGTACTACTTAAAACTCAGCCATATACAAGCCAAGCAGTGAAATATCAGGGCATCCTGGTGACATTAGGAGTAATGGTACAAGCCGAGCATGGTGGCACCCATGCCAGTAATCCCACCACTCTGAAGGCTGAGACAGGAGGATTGCCACAAGTTCAAGGCCAGCCTACATAGTGAATTCAAGGCCACCCAGAATTCATAGTGAAACCCTGTCTCAAAAAGAAAAAAGTAGGAATGACAGTATGCAGTGTTTTTATCTTCACTGCTTAATTTTAAATTGCTCATTTATTTGTAAAAATTAACTGGATTTATTATACTTTGTGCTTGACTTGAGGGCTTTGCACAGCTTCAATTTAAAATGTGAAAACAAGAACCAAGGATGTAGCACAGTGGCTCTGTGCCTGCCTCATAAGTGCAAGGTCCTGAGTTCTATCCCTGGTACCAAAAAATAAATAAATAAATAATAAATTAATAAAATGTGAAAAATTAAGCCTAATTGGAAGTCTGTTTTTACATAATTTGATTATACAGGCATATATTTTACCTGTAATTAAGTGTATGTTACATAAATGTATGTTACTAAATTACCTCCATTCTCCCTAGAATAAGGGACCATACTCCTCTACAACAGACCACACTACTATCAAGTTATATTCATGGCCTTCAGTATGTTAACATAATGTTCTGAGCCGAAGTTATTAGCTTCACTGGATAGAATTCATTGAACTAAAGAGTTCCTATGTGTAGACATCAGTATATTCAAAAACATGTGAACTGCTCTGTTGGATTATTTTTACATTTTGAGGGGCAGCGGGCCTGGGGGCTCAATCTCAGACACTGCCTAGGATTGACCCCCCAACTCTGCCACTTAACCAACTTTGAGCAGATCATTTAACTTCTCTGTGCTTCAGTTTCCTGCAAATTGGAGATAACAGTGGCATCATGTGTTAAACAGATTAATACACCTAAAATCAAACCAGTCTCCCACTTGATAAGCCCTCTTTAGTTATTGATGTCAGATGATTCCCATGAAAACCTATATAGAAAAATAAAATCAGTTTTTAAAACTTTTGGGGGGCTGGAGGTAGGTTACCAGGGATCAAACTCAGGTTCTTGTGAGGCAGGCGGTGGAACCACTGAGCTAAATCCCTGGCCCAACAAAACCAGTTTTTGTTTCAGAAGTTATCACTGTGGAGAGCATATTGGCAAAGTTGCAGCTAAGGAGAGGAGGCATTAATTTCGGCACCGTTTGAGTCAAGGAAACCAGATGAGAGGCGAAAAATAAGGCTGAGCTGAGTGAAGAGGCAGGTGCCAGCAGGACTGAGCAAACGGAAGAGACCATAGGAGGCAGCAGGAAGTAGAGTAGACCACTCCCGGGTTTCAGGCTTGGATGGCATTCTCTCAAACCCTCAGGCACCTCTAATCCAAGAAGTAATGCCCCAAAGCAGTCCATTCAGGAAGGTTGAAGCACAGATATCAAACTCAGCAGCATCAAGAGCAGCCCAAGTCAAGGAAATGGATGGGATAATTTTATCCCATTTTTCAATGACCAGGCCATCAAAGCTCTTCTACCTTGGACTGGAACACCTCATCTAATGCAGTCTGAGCTGTAAAGGGAAATCATACTGAAGATTTCAACCCTGAAGTTAATGGTGAAGTGCGTTGCAGATGGCTAATGTTTCAAACGTAGAAACCATTTTCTAATAGATTTGAGTTAAAACATGAAGATGAGCCCCTGGGGCCACACTTCCCATCACAGATTGCAAAACTGTCCATGACAGGCTCTTCGTTTGGCTCCTGGGGACTTCATTTCCCTGGGGAACTATTGTGGTTATTCAACTTTAAGACCTTGTAGGAAGAAAGTTATTTCTCTCTGGGGTCTGGCTCAGAGCAAGCAACAAAGCAGATAGTCACTAAGGAGAAAGGAGAAATAGAGAAGGTATGTACAATTCATGGTTTTAAAAACTGTCCAAATTTTTGTAAAAATTTATAGGCAGGAATGTTACCTGTTGTCTGGCAACTAATCATAATCTATGTGAGAATGTGTAAGCCAACCAATTTTGCTGTCCCCAGCAGACAGAAAGGTGCCATTTCACTATAGAGTAATTTCTGCATGTAGTGCTTAAAAAACTCTTTCCAGCAGGAAAACTGAAAGCTAGAAATTAGAATTAGGCTTGGTTCTGCCACAGCTGAATGCTGTGATCTTAAGACAAGTATTTTTTGAGGAAAATACATAAGCTCTCTTCTTTGCCCTTATATTCTGTTCTGTGATCAAAAGCATTCAATGGACTCTGAAATTTTTCTTGGGGTGAGGAGGTTGAGACAGACAGGGTATTATTTTGTAGCTCCTACTGGCCTCCTAACTCAGCCTCAAAAAAAAATTTTTCTTTTTTGGTATCAGGGATCAAACTCTGATCCTTGTGCTTGTGAGGCAGGTGGTGGAACCACTGAGCTAAATCCCTGGTCCTCAAAATTATTTTTAAGGCATTTTGTAAATACGGTCTTCACATTATTCAAGAACAACTTTTACCTCATAAGGCTCATTAGTTAAAACAATGTTTAAAGTCAGTAACTTCTTTCTAATGATGAAATTTAAGCCTACCGTTTACTTCCTACTATATTCTCTGTGAACTCTGAACTTTCTTTAAACACAACAACCTAAGACACCAAGATCTTACGTTTTTTTTAGTTGGGAAAACTGAGGCTCTTAAGGTTAAATAACTTAGCCAGGGTCACGTGGCTGGCAAACTATAGTTGACCCAAAAGTCTATGTTGCTTCAACAATTAGGTGTTTTCAGATCCCAACTTGTATTCTGGAAAAAACTCCAGATGAGGAAGACTAAAATCCAACTCTTAACACTATAGAGCCAGAAAGTAGCCCAGGTATATCTGTGCCCCTCCATAATCTTAGTATGTGCCCTACATACAGTTCTCATTCCTGACCTAAATAAATGCGTAGTAAACAGTGACTTGGGACATAACACCCTTTAAATGTTTAGCACAAGCACATTTCAAGACACTTTAAAATGTATTGCAAAATGTACAGCATTTATTCACATACAGACCAAAAGGCACAAATTCTACTAAATAGTTCCAACAAAAAAATACAGCTGTCCTCAACTAGTTTTATAAATACTTTCAAAAAGGGGATAGAAATAAATACAGGATTGGGTCATGTAATATAAAATAGTCATCTCTACATATACTTTGTTTAATTTCTGATTTTTAACTCTTCATGCACCTTTTTTTTTTCAATTTTAGCTGAATGGACACCAAGCTAGGCACATAGTGAAAATCCTCTGTACAAGGTTACAAATGTAATGACAAGTTTGTCCATTTCAAAATAATTGATTTGTACACAACACATAAAACCCTTCATTTAGATTTTGAGTTTATAACCTAACAAATGACATTCCAGGCAACTTTACAAAAGTTTTAACTAGCCTACATTTTGACATAATACACTGATCATAATCAAAGATATTTCTTGGTCAGGATGCACAAGGAAAGATGAAAAAAAGAAAAAGAAAAAGCAAATGGTTCCATACTAATAGAATGCAAGAGGGTAGGTTGAGCTGGTTGCTGCTTATGGCCACCTCATACAGAGTTCCCAGCATGACATGAAACTAACTTACAAAGCTATCATTATCCCGTCAAAGAAACCTTGCTCTATACCATTTGCATTTTGAAGCAGGAATAAAAAGTGTGGGCTTTTATTTTTTGTGTTTTGTTTTTGTATGGGTTTTTTTTTTTTGTGAGTCTTTTGTTTTTGTTTTTGTTTTTTGGTTCAGCATAACTTGGAACATTTGAAAGCTTTTCAACCTAAACATGGGGAAAAAATAGGTAAGGCATTATTTTTGCACAAAACTAGCATTCCTCATAGTGCAAATGAATCTGATACCTCTTATAAATGGTGAGAGGTCATATACTTACTAGATTAATTTAGATTTTCTATGGCTTCACAAATTATCCTTCTATAAATTCTACTCTTGCCCAGAGCTGTTGCTATAATCAAAAGATAACTGTAGATAGAGTCCAACCTTCTCCTGTATCCAGCAAAAGGTTTTTGCTCATATGCAAAAACATCTAAATTACTCTACAAGTGAATGTACAACCTGGATTCAGAAGAACCTTCTAATATCTGTAGCAACAAGCTCACCTGGACTGCATTCTTTCACAATGAGTCCCATAGCTCAAAAATAGTCAATCTAAAAACCTGGGTCATTCTTTCCCCTCCCCTGAATTAGCTACTAAATGTACTTGAAAGGTAAGACTTGATTCGAAATGTCATACATACAATGGGGATGCATCAGATCTACTACTTGATCCTCAGATAAAACTTGCATAGCAAGATGGAATTCAATAAGCCTTTTGTTTCTGTTGACAATCATCTGGAAGACTTGAAAGTTAACTACAGAACTCAAAGCAGTATTCATTAAGTATAACAATGTCCCTGCCACATGAAAACAGATGTACAAATAAATCGGAAATCTGAATACTGATATTAACAAACCGAAGGGTAATTTAGGGGAAGCTGGGCTTCTTCCAATTGTCCGTAATTCTAAATCTCATTGCTATTTAAACTTTCCTTAAGTTTGATTCACAACTACACTGAATTCCAAAGAAAGTTAACAGGACCTTAACACTATCCACTGTCTTAATACATGTACACTACAGTGAGTGCAAAAACAGAACATTGTACTCAAATTTAATGCTAAATTTATTATTGCTGATAACTTACTAGTTATTGCCATTTGCAATTAGAAAATCGAAGTTACAAATTAAGAGTTTAAAACTCTGACTCCAGAAAACCTATTTTCAAGGGTACACTCTAGTCTCTTTCCTGCATAACCTTGGTCAATAGTAAGAACTTAGCACAACTTATTGCCTTTCTATTGTTTTAAAATATAATCTATTTTTTTGTTGGTTTTTTTTGTTTGTTTTTTCTTTTTTTTCCTTTTTTCATAAGGAATCCATTCATGATGGAAACCCGGATTCAACAACATATGCACTAGTGGCTGGCTCTGGGAAGTCCGGAGTTCATCACTTGAACTTTAATAGCCATTGTACTGTCAGAAGCCAGAAGGCCAGGTAACAGCAATGGCTAGGGAAATCCCAAGCTGGCCCAAGAACCAGTGGTTAAGGAAGAAGGTCAACAGGACTTGAAAAATTGGACCCTAACTGCCCATTCTCAAAGAGAAAACTTTCCTAACACTTTCACCTTTGCCAGTCCTACATCCACTACCCACTCCCAGGCTTCTAGCAGTGGGACCTTGTCACCAAGGTACAGCGGCCCCACCCCGGCCCTCTTCCTGTCAGCTCTTCCAATAATGACCTTTTTAAAATTCTTGCTTCCCTGACTGCTGTATTTACACATGAATTCCCTAGTGTTACTGAAACTTCAGAGCTGCTGCCTGTATACTATTAATGCAACAAAAACAGCCTTGTGGGCCAAAATGATTTCAAGATCTACCACAGTCCTAGAAAACAAGGTGTATGGGCTATAAATGGTACATGAGGGTTTCTATAAATGGCATTGATTCACTATACAGAATTAGATCTGATTCTGTATGTTCAGGTAACCAAAGAGTTTGTGCTTTGGGAAGTATGCAGAGGGTAATTAAAATTCCTGAGGCTTCTTTAAGCCTCACCCTCTTAAAAACTTAATTCATTCTTGTTTTAGTGTTTAGTCCAGGTTCTAATCTTAGCAGTGTCTCACAGTTACAATCTACTCTTCTGTTTCCACAACAAGTTGCAAATAACACAAACTTCTCATAAGAATGATTTATAAATGACTCTGGTAAAATTCAATTTGAATTGCAAGTAAATGTGTTTGTGTATCTCAGGAATAACGTGTTTCTGCTTTCCCATATCAGAGCTCTCCCCCAGCACACCCACAAGCCCCCGAGCTTCCTGCGCCACTCCCACTTGGTATCAAGAGGCCAAGATGCTTCTCCTGATGATGTCTGTCCTCCTGCTGATAGTGCTGCTGCTGTGCATGCACTTCTTTTCCGATGCCTCACTCTCTGAGTCACTCATTTCTGCATCAGGGACATACCCGTCATTCTCGCTGTCAGATTTTAATTTGCTTCTTGCCCTTTCCTTGGCTGGAACTCGGCCTAAGCCCAAATATGGGTAGTCTGAGTGCTGGTGGCAGGCCCCCTCATGGACCTCTCCCTGCTGCTGCCGCTCCCCCTTCTTTGGAATCCGGAATCCTCCCCAGTTTTTCACCGGGCTGGCAGGTGTTGTAGGCACTTTGACTGCAGTTTGATTATAGTTTACTTTGATTAGGGAGCCATTGCACTTGGGCACGATCTCCTTCCTGGTGCCGGGTGCTGACTGCCCCACTCCAGGGGAGGTGGCAGCTCTTGTGTTGTCCAGATGCCTCTGAGACACGTCTGTGGACCTGAGAGGCTTGTGACTCTGTTTAAAAGGTTTATCTTTTAAGTCTCCTTTAATGAGATCACAATGAAAACGATTGTCTCTTCTTTTCCCATGGTCTGGCATCACCACACCATTTTTCTGTTGTGCTGATATGAGACGCGCTTCGGCAAAAGTCTTTTCAAAACTCAGAAAGCTCTCTGGAACCACCAGCCCTTCCCTTCTGCCACACATGTCCGGCTGCTTTAGCAGGATCTTGCCCTCGCTCCCAGTGCTACTCTGCAATGGATCTCGCTTATGGGGCTTTTTCAGCGAATGAACCAAGGAAGTACCCATTTGTTTCCTGAAGAATGCAGAATGCCACTTCAAGTCCTCTATCTTGGGAGCATCGGGGCCCACAGAAGGACTGTTAAACAAAAGCATATTTTCCAGTGAAGAGGAAGAGCAGGAAGAAGAAGGCACACCTATGAACATAAAATCACAAATAAACATTATAGAAGCAAATCCAAAAGAATGAAATTCTAGACTTTCAGCATTGCCCAATTTATGCAAACTTCCCACCAACAGTAAGTAGAACATATAGTCACCCAGTTTGTCAGAATTTGATTTTGTAAAGATATCACCTGCTTTAAGAATCTGTACTCAATGATACATTTTTTCCTACAGCTGAAATTCACATGTCTCATGAAACATTATCAAGGACTACATTTTCCTTCAAATCAAACAATCTAACTTTCAAAATAAGTGATCTGCCTTTCATCCAAACAGAATTCCTCAGCTCATCAGTGATCCCCCTACCTGCTCAGCAAGTGTACTGTGTACATCAACCTCCCTTATGAGATTGGCACCCCAACGGGCAAGGACTGGGCTATCTATGGGTCTTTCTCCAAAGTAAGCCTTCATCGGAGTTTTGAGGATAAACACATAAATTTGTGAAATGAATAAAGAAAAATGTTTGAAATAGTTCTTGACACATAGTCAAATATTCAAAAAACCAACTCACTAATATATGAAAAATCGCTTTGTTGGATTCAAATTAACTGTCATCCAACTTAAGGACAGGTTAAATGCTTTTGCTGCACATCACAGCAAAAACATTCACAGTGTAACTAGTAAAAGCTCTTAGTTCATTAAATTAGAGGTATGACTGAAAAATATAGTGAATGTTTAAATTTTTTCAAATGCATTACAGTACATTGTCATTAATCTCCCTCAAAATACTCCTCCTCGCTTCAGACACATTTATCCCATCATTCTTGCTACTTTCTGAAGCAGTTCTGGAAGTTCCGTCGTGAGTGTCTTTAATAGCTGTTGTGACCACCTTGATGTGTGGAGTCGACGTGGGGAAGAGCCAGAAACCGAGTGGGGCCAGACCCGGTGAATAAAGTGGCTGAGGGCAACGCTTTATGTTCCTACGAGCCCGCCTTTCCACTAGACGGCACTGCGCAGCAGCTTTCCTTCTATTTTTCATCATACTTCATCAAGACATTCACCAAAGAGGACTTCCAGAACTGCTTCAAAAAGTGGCGAGAACAATGGGCTACGCTTGGTTAAAGAAAGGGGGCGCGGTTCTGAGGAGGATTCATGGCAATGATGTGTATTTTATCATGTTTTAAACATTTAAATATTCACCATGTGTGTGCATCACCCACCCCTTGTATATTAACCCTCTTCACCTGACCTGCACATAACTTCTCTTATTCTCCACCCTTTTCTGATGTTTTTGATGATCCACTGAATCCCTCGCTACCTACTAATGCATGGTAATCCCTGCTTTGAAAAACGTGAGGTGAGTTAGTAACACACTAGAGGCTCATCAGGAGGACCACATTTCTGCAGAAGCCTCAGGAACATCCAAAAGAGCAATCCTCGTGTCTATGTGTGCTCTCTCTCAAGGTCTCAACCACCAGGAAACAAGGTCCAACACGGAGCATGACAGCATGGACACTGCTAGCAAGCAGCCATAGGTGGCAGTGCTGAGCAAGTACTGCCTGGCCTCAGGGGAGGGCTTTTGTACAGTCTGCTGGCTTAGGAATGCCTGTTTGCTCACAGTCAATCATTGGAATCAACCTTCATTCTAAACTGAATATACTTCTTTGACTGAATCACATACCATGGGAAAATGGAAAAGTGAAGAAGGACCAGTCTTTCCTGATATTCTACTCTGCTTGACATGGAGCCCACACCTCTGACGAGCCCCCTAAGCACTGTTTCCACTGAGGACATCCCCACTCAGCAGAATCACCCCAGGGTTTCAACCATGGGCGTTTGAACTATGGAATAGCACATATAAATCATGGTCATCTGCTCTGCGCCCCTGGAATTATCTTACAGGTCAGGAGAACACAACCTAAAATCTGTAACTGGAAAAGAAAAGAAGCCATCCTATCGGGTTTCAAGTGCACTGTGCGTCTCACAGGAAGAATGTCACTTTCACTTGCTCGTATTTCATAGGCTGTCTCAGAATAAAAGGAGAATCTGTTTCCCTTTTCTAGAATAGCAGTAGGATCTCTCATCTACATTACAGTTCTGTAACTCAAAACACTTCCTTAACTTTCTGAGGCATCTCATTCATTCACGCAGGTACAAACCTCAGCCATAAAGCACAAAAGCTGGCTGTAGTACCCATGCAAAATGACTGAGCGAGATCAGATGAAAATGCTCTTTACAGCTTGTATTTATAGGTAATTACTCATTGCAGAACAAGAGTCACAGAATGCCTTCCAACAGCACAACTCCACAGGAACAGCTTGCATTCATGATCCCAGGCAGCTCAGCTCAAGAAGGAATAATGAAGAAGTGGCAGTTGACTTTGAAGTGCAAAATCTGAATCAAACTGTTTTAGACATCTTACTTGGAAAATTTTGAAGGTTTTTGCAAATGAACTCCAGGCTCCAGCTAATGATATACATTTGACATGTCTGGTAAATATTTAATCCTAGGGATAAAATATCTAAAATAGTATCAGCAGGTTAATGTCACTAAAACTGTGTTAACATTTCAAAAATATCATTATAAACTCCCTGAGCATTTTGTTTCTTCAGCTGACCAAGTCACTTCTTCAACATTAAGAGGTTATAAAGCCTCTTTCTTGTTTCTAAGTGTCATAATAATCTAGATAGAAAAAAGCCACAAGTGCAGAAAAATAGAGAAAAATAAAAATGCCTAAACTATGGATTCTGTACAGGGCAAACCCTAGGAACATCACTGCTGTAACCTTAGGCAGTGTTAAGTAGAGACTGCTCAAGACTCTGACAGCCAGCCTGAGACCTACCTACTCCACAACTCCAGAATTCTGCCTGGCCCACACTCAAATCGGCCTCTCTGAAATCCTCTTAGTAACTGTTTTTGCTAACAAGCATGTTAGAGGTTGATTCTACACTGAAACTCTTTCACAGATCAAAGGAATCCCAGTGAGGTTAAACAACTTGGCCCAACTTCACATTTGATCTCCAAGGAACTCATGTGTTCTCCAGCATAAAGGAAACATATATCCTCGTCCTTTTTCCAAAGTTTTGCCTGGCCCAGAGCAATGTAAAATAAAGGCACTAAACATATACATGAACATTGGTACTCTATGTCAGGAATTGTCAAAATCCCATCTACAAGGAAAAAAAAAACCTCACTGTGATTATTATTTAAGAAATGGAATGCAGCCAGGCGTGGTGGCACACGCCTGTAATCCTAGCACTCGGGAGGCTGAGGCAGGAGTATTTCTGTGAGTTTGAGACCAGCCTGAGCTACATAGTGAGTTCCAGGTCAGTCTGAACTACATAGTGAGACCCTGTCTCAAAAAAAAAAAAAAAAAAAAAAAAAGGAAAAAAAAA